>NC_133824.1:57717205-58019478 GCF_047830755.1 Zonotrichia albicollis
AGAACATCAAGGATCTGTGCTAAAGGTAAGGACATTTTGCTGTTCACAGAAGGGGGAAATAAGGAAGCCTTGGAGAGAGGGAAGATTTTTTGAGCTACTGAAAACTGTAATGAGCCTGATCTTCCTTTCAGGCTAGAACCCAATTAAAATACACACATAAAATAGCAGAGGGTAGATTAGAAATGTACTCAGACGAAGGCAGGCAGCAGCAACACTGGGCCAAGAAATCCTCTATCCTGGTTCTGGGAACAATCTGGACTCTCTGCTCCCCTTGCAGTTGCCAGAATTGTATCTAACAAGATGCTTGCAAAGCCCTTACACTCTCACCAAACATTACTATGATGAAAATGTATTTCCAGCTGAAATTGTCACAGTGCCAAGCCCAGCCTGTGCACTTGAAACTGTTCAGGGAGTTGGAGCTTCTTGCAGAAGTGTTATGAGGGAAGTTCACAGACAGTGCCCAAGGTTCTCATCAGCTGTGAGCATCACTACTGACCAAACTGCCCTAAGGGAAAAACAAAACAGAAATACAGAACATCTGGTACCTTTTTGGCCTATTTTGTGCTATAAAATTGCTATTTATGTGGTTGTATTTAACACACAAAGAAAGAGAAGACAGAGGCACTTTCCAAGTGATTATGTGCTCTGTGATAATAGTTTTCAGCTGGTGAATCAGAAACTCCAGGGCACTGAAGGAAAATCTAATGGTTTATGCCAATAAATTAGACACATCTCATTGGAAACATTCACGGGTTACAAATCAACACAGCAATAAAGCCACTGCTGCAGAGCCCTGGTCCTGCAAGTCCCAGAATGGGGGAGAGAAAACAAAGATGAGCTCAGGCAGACAGCAATGTACCCGGCTGCACAGGGCTCAGCCCACGCACAGGAAGCCTGCAGACTTATTTCTCACTCCCAAATCATCTCATCTCTTTGCAGGCAGCTCGCTAGTGATGCTGTGCCAAATTAGTTGTAAAAATTGATGCCCAAATGACAAAAGTGGTTTTGATCAGGATATTTAGCCCCACGTTGTCTCCTACTTTCTCTTCATTCCTTTGTTCAGTGCTCTCCTTTTGTCAATAACAATGGCAAAAATTTACTGATCTTCACTACTTCAGTGGGATGGGGAGAAGAGGAAAGAGGTAGAAGGAAAAAAGGAATTATGCAAATGTGACATTTATCGTTCAGAATTGTGGAGCTTTTTTTCAAAAACCCAAGCCTCTCCATCATACAGAGTATGTGATGACAAATTCAAGCAAAAAAAAAAAAAAGTTTCTGGAAGACCAGGATTCAAATATTGTGCTTAGAAGCTCCTACAGCAGTGGGGCTAAGGAGTTGATGGCGATTTCCTATGCTGACCTCTTCATAACTCAGTTTTGCCTAGATTGTAAGAACTACTGAAATCAGAGGTGTTCATCTCTTGTAAATCCAGGGCACCCAGAGAGCAAAGAATCTGTGAATGCACCGATAGATATTATTGTTACCAAAATATTAATACAAAACCTGGGGAAATTTCAGGAGAGAAAAAGTGTCAACACCTCCCTGGCCACAATATTTGGTTTGGATATTCAGGTGAGCCAGATTTTTGACTTGGCACTGGTGATAAATCCAGAGTCATTCCATGAAGGCAGTCACATCCTTCAAATCAAAATAAAGCCCTTTGCATTTAAAGAGCTACTTGTCACCAGAGGCACAAAAAAGCCCCTAAGTGTTCCATGGCTGCACAAAAAGCAGCAATGAATAACTTCATTTATACTTCTCCAGCCGAGGGTTACATAAAGGGCATAAAGAAATTCACAAATCATTGGAGTATTAGAAAAGTGGTGTTAGTAGTGGCAACTGTGCTCTTTCAGGCTGAAAGAGTGAGAAACATCTGTAATTACTGGATTAGGGGAATGAAAGGAGAAACCTGCAGTCAGAAATTACACCAAGTTCTGTAATTGAGCTGCTGCCATTCTCTAGCTTGCATGAAGACAGAATAGCCAGAAGGAAATCACAAGTTCAAAGGGCTGGAGAAACACCAATTCACACCAGCACTCCAACCCACCTACCTGTGCTGTCAAGCTGCTCCCTAGAGCAGATCCCATAGACTGCACCCTGCCTGCAATTGTGCTACCCAGTTTGCAACAAGTGAACAAACCAGGGTCAATCAGAGCAATTACTTGCATGGAAATGAGCAGTGGGAGAGCATGTCTAGCTGTTTAACAAAATGAAGTTATTTTAGAAACATTTAGAGGAGTCACCCAGTTCCTGTTACTCCTTTCCCCACGCACACACTCCACCCTTACAGAGCCTGTGGGAATTGCTCTGTGTGGACCACCAAGAGCAGTGCAGGCAGTTTGGGAGACAAAAACACAGTGAATGATTCCTGGTAATCCATCTTTGTGTGCACATGTGGCTGAGTGTCCTGGTTTAGGGCAAATCTGGGAGAAAATCTCCAAAGGGGGCCCCTCCAGAAAGCAAACCCACACAGCTCCTGGCCCCACAACCAGGTCAGGAATGATTCCTCAGAGAAAAGTGGAAAGAACCTGTTTATTTAACAGGCACAGCACCCCCAGCACACAAAATGAACAATGCTGGGTGACACCAGTCTGTCACTGCTCTGAAAAAGATGACAAATTCAGAAAGTCTCTCTGGGGGTGCTTGCTCTGTTCTCAGTCCCTCCGGCACTGGGGCAGCTGCTGCCCAGAGTAGGCCCCGCTAGGCCACAAGGTGCAAACTCTCGGGGTTTGTGTCATGGTTTGAGCCTGGCACAGAGCCAGTGCCCCCCATGAAAATTCCTCACCCTGGTGTCTGCTGTGAGATGTGACCAGGAATAAGCAAAACAGGCTCTAACTTAAACATAAAGAACACTTTATTACTTAAACTACAGGAAAAGGAAAAAAAGAAATTGAAAACCTTACAAAAAACTTTCCTCCTCCCCAGTCCCTGACTTTCCAATCCGATACATTCTCCCAAAACACCAACTGCCCAGCCCGGCACGACACTTTAGTATACTCAAACTGCAGTTCATGAAGAGGAAAGGAGTCCTTCTTGTTCCATAGGCTTCTCCTGGAAACACACTGAAACCTCATGTGCTTCCTTGTCACTTCGGCACCGCCCGGAAAAAAAGTCCTTTTGCCGCTTGTGACATCTTCCTTCCATGCCCAGTGCTCTCACCACTGAGACATGGCCAGAGCTGCTTTTAGGGTTGTCTTTCAAGGATGCCTTGTCTCACTCCAAAAAGGCACAGTCTCTGCTTTGGGACATCTGTCCCCCCCATATTTTTCCAACCCCCTGGGGCCGGGGGGTCCTCACGAATGAACCCTCCTGGTTTTGAGGCACTGCCTCCCCCTAAATGCAGTCTGTGTCACAGGAACAACTGAGTCCGTGGCCACAAGAAAAGTCCAGCCAAAAGGCCACTCCAAATCATCTCTCCCCATCCAATCATCTCCACGTTCTTCGGGCCAGGTCCTTGTCTCATCTCATCTCTTATCTCCCTTCTTATTCAGCTTCGAGGAGGATTAGCATTTTTGCAAGGCCCCAATCATGAAAGAAAGGGTTAAAAGTTTTCAGTCTTTATCTATCTCAGAACGATAATACTCCCACACGTGCTGCTGCTGCTGCGGCCGGCTGGGCTGCGCCCTTCCCCCCCCTTTCTCCTCCTGGGCCGGCTGCTATCACCGCCGACTCTCCCTCTCTCTCCCTCCTGGGGGGGGGAATGGCTGCCCGATGTTTCTTGGGGCTCCGCCACCCTTCCATCCTTGAGAACTTTCTCACCCCCATCTCCGTCCAGGCCCCGGGCCTACCGCATGGCTGCCCCTCCCCCGCCCAGCAGCAAGGCTGGACGGGGGAAGAGATCTGACCTCTTCACAGCGACGTCCCAAGAAGAGAGTGCCAAGGGCAGTGCCATGCTTTTAACCCCTGTGTATTCTCGGAGGTGTGTCCAAACCCCACTGGCTACACCGGGTGCCAGTCTCAAACCCAAAACCTTCATTGGTTTGACCACAGCTTCCCAGAATTCCCACTCCTTCCTGGTCAAACCACCACAGTTTGCCAGGCCCCAGCCCGGAGCAGGCTTGAGTAGTGCCAAAAAATTGAAAGGAGAAACAGTCCAGGAAGAAATTTGGACTGTTTAGCTAAACTAACTAATGAGCAGAAGCAAGAACAAGCAGAAGCAAAGCAAAAAGCAAAAGCAGCACCATGTACTGCCCTGTGTGTCCCGCCAGCCGTGGGGGGGCGGCTGATAAGAAACCCAAACAAAACTTTCACTCTTCAGAGCCAGTCTTGAAGGCACAGAACATAATATCCAGCATAAACAGAACATGTGAATGGGGATGCAAGCATCATAACATCACCCTAGGACACTGAGTCTGTAGTTTCCAACTCCTCTCACTTTTAAGTCAACCACCAGTTCAGCCAGAAATGCTGGGAGGCTGAGGGGTCACTGGGAAAAGCCCAGATTTAAAGGAATTTGAAGCCACAGATCTGAGCAGGCAGTTGTCCCTACTGACTTAGGAACTGTTCCCTCAGCTACTCTAATCCTCCATTTAATTCAGCTTGTTGCAAACCAGGCTCATCCATCATCAGTAGTAGCAATCCAACTGTCCCATGGCCACTCACTCCTCCTACGTGCCTCTGTTGTAGCAGTTGGAAGAAAAAGCTACTTAGGAGAGCAGCTTCATGTGGGCACTGAGAAATTTCCCTTTCACAACCTTCTCTCCTTCCTGCCACAGGCAAGTCAAGGAATCTGAGCTACATATCCCAGCTGGGTGACAGGAACAGCCCCAGGCTCACTCTCAATCTGCCCTTACTGAGGACAGTGGAGCTACTGGGTACTCAGCATCAGAAAAGGACCAGCCACAGCTGTGTTTCTTTGGAGAAGTACACCCCTGAGTTTCCCACAATTTTGGAGGAAGCCAGACTGGTGCTGTCACACTCACCCACGTTTCTTATTTCTAAACATGAATCTCTGCCTCTGCTGCATGTGACAGTCCCACTCACTGCATGTGACAGGTCCCCAGGGCCCACCTGGCCCTGGGCAGCACTGACAAGGAAAGGCAGCACCCAGGCAGCCCTGTGAACATTACAGCCCTGGCTGAGTGCTTGAGGTGTTGATGCCTTCCTCAAAGCCTTGGCTAAGGGACATAAGTGGTTTATATAAGAACTGCATCTCCATTTATTTATTTTAAGTGTGCAGCCAGCCCTAGAGGCTGGAACAGTGGCTGTGCAGAACAGCTTGAGAACATGAACTGAAAGTGCTCTTGAGGCTGATAAAACAAAAGGAAAAATAAAAAAAAAGGAAAACCTACCTTCCAACCTCCTCATATTTATGCTGTTTTCACATATCATGAGTACATCTTCAACAAGTGTTCAAGGCAAGGCACAACTGGAATATTTTCATATAAATCACAGTGTACTAAGCTACAATTTCTTTCCCAGTCTCAGGTGACATCGTTATGAAAAGATTAACCTGTAGAACAAAGGGGAACCTTCAGTCTCTTGAGCCACAGCACTGAAGCCTGTGGTTGGTTACCGCTCTTTGCATAAAGGTTTGCCCAGCATTGTCACAGGTACCTGTGAAATTCACTTCACCCATGAACCTTTGAAGTAAAGGGCTCCCCAATTCTATAAACACCATGTGTAGGAACATCACCACCTCCTCTTGGTCCCAAAATCCACACTACAGACCCTACACCAAACCATCACAGCAGCAAAAGGTCTCACATGAGGCCTTGAGGCCTCACTGAATTCTCACAAGCCTCTGCTCAAGGGAAATTCCTACTTCCTTGTCTGGAGAGATGATTTAAGGGGCAATTTCCCATAAACACTCTCCCAGTGCCTGAAAGACCCCCAGCGCTGTGAAGAGCCACTCCAGGTGACTCTTAAGGAATGGCAGTTAATCTTTCCTTCACTAAGGAGTTCTGCACATGACCTCTATAAAGGATCTGAGCTGGAAAGATCAGAACTGCTTCATGCCACCCTCTCTTCCTTCTGCACATGCTTGGGCACAGCCAAGCAAGCCTGATATGCCCTGGACTGCCTTCCTACCAGGTATGTGCTTACCAGCTTCTCTACCCTTGCAGCCTGCTCTGAGCAGGGCCAAGTGCATCCTAATTACAGGCTGACTGTGCCCAAATGAGCTCCAGCCCTCCCAGTGAAGGGACTCCTGCAGCTAAGTGAGAAGAAACCAAGGCAGCACATTGTAGCCATGATATTTTATGAAAAATTCTTTCTTTAGGATTTTTTCTCCTGAGAAGCCGAGAGACCACAGAAATAAAATGTAAACAATCATTATCTGCTGCTGTGGAATGCAACAGGTGCATCTGTGATTGGTCTCATGTGGTTGTTTCTAATTAATGGCCAATCGCAGTCCAGCTGTCCACACTGTCTCGGTTAGTCATAAGCCTTTGTTATCATTCCTTTTCTATTCTTAGCCAGCCTTCTGATGAAATCCTTTCTTCTATTTTTTTAGTATAGCTTTAATACAATATAGATAATAAAATAATAAATCAAGCCTTCTGAAATATTGAGTCAACATTCTTGTCTCTTCCCTCATCCTAAGACCCCTACGAACGCCATTACAGCATATCCCTGCTCCAGAGATGGACTCATCATTGAGATCAACAAACCAGTCAAGAACAGGACTCACAGAAGTCTAAAGTACCAAAAATCTGCCATTCATTTTGTTCCAGTAATTAGGAGTCTTTGTCTTGAAGTCTCCTAAAAGGTTTTCAATGAAGTCTTCATTTTCACAATGATCTTTTCCTTATCTTTCTCCCTCCATAGAGACACAAACTGTGCAATTAAAATTAAATCAGGAACAAACCAGCCAGATGTATCCTAGAGCCATGTTGATGGGAGCACCTATTTCATTCTGTTGCTTGCCTTGTTCTGGGGTCAGGCTTTATACAGGAAAGCAAAAACAACAACAAAAAAGAGGCTCTGACATTTTACAGTAGATTTTCTAAATGTCACCCTGCACACCTGCAAAGTAGACAGATTTCCTCATGTATCTCTACCAACTCTGTCCTTCATTGGTAGATAACTCAAAACTCAGCTGGATCCAAGGGCAAGAGGGGCAGCTCATGCACTGAGCCCATGCACCCCTTCCCAGGCCACAGCCTTCATTCATCTGTGCTATTGCATGTGCGGGTTCATCCCGTAGCAGATGTCACAAAAAGTCATACAAAATGCCTTCTCTCCTAATTAGATAGGTATGTTTTAAGCAGATAGATAAGTTTTAAGCACTCTTAATTCCAGATGTGGTGAATCTAAAACCTTTCCACAATTTGAGAGCTTAGAACTGGGAAGAGTAACCATAAGTGGGCTGCATGTTAAAGAGCAGCAGAGTCCTTGGAATCAGGATCTCCTTGCAACATACACAGCTCAGAAGAAAAGAGTTGAAAAGAGGAAAAGTGAGTGCTAACCAATGAACTGCATGTTGCAAATGCTCCCCCATCCTGCTCCTTCCTACCCACCAAAGCCATATTTCCAAATCTGAAGCAAACTCTTGCTTGTCAACACTCCTCTTGGGAGAGCTCCCTGAGGGTGCTGGAAACAGCCTTCTCTGGCTTCCCTGCCCAGGCTCAGCCTCCAGGTTTCTACATTCGCCATATGACACACTGAGTTAGCCCAGGGTTTAATATATTCCCTCATGCTGCTGTCCTTTAAAAGCATTGGCATTTCCTACACACAGATTCCATATTGACTTTACAAGTACCAAGACACCATGGTGAAATTTAAACTAAATATAGAGGTGATATTTTTAAATAACTCTCAGCTCCAACTCGCCAAGCCGATTTTATTTGAAGGGAAAAAGCAGACTTGAGCTCTAAGCTTCCATTGTAATTAATGATTACAACACATTTCTCTGCCTTATCAGATTTAGCACCTCATTAAGGTACGTGGTATTTTTCTTGCACTGCACAGCTGTAGTTAAAGTTGACTTAGTGTTTCCATTATAAGCCCATGTTTTCAAAGGTTTATCACTCAGACACATGAGATTTAGTCTGAAATGGAAATTGCCATCGAGAGTGTCAGCTGGGAAGCAATTTCTTGTCCTTCAAAACCTGGAAGCAACAAACACCAAAAAAAAAAAAAAAAAAAGCAAGCCACTCTGTTTATTAATAATTCACATTTTAAAAAGCATTGCAAATACATGTTTACATGATAGCCTGTGACAGCTCCATAGAATGTCAACACCCACACGCTCCTGGGAGATGTGTCATCTTAAAAACTGAAATAAAAGCCACATTTTTACACCACTTGATGGGAGGCAAAGAGAAGGGGGAAAAGATTTAAAAGTAATATTGATGAAGGAAACTTATTTAAAAAAACCCATCGTCTTTGTTTAGAAACACTGAAGTTAGGACTTTCAGTCGAGAGGGGTGTGGGCTGGAATCATTTCAAGTACCATTTGTACTTGTACCTTTTTGGTGCCTGTCCCTGGCTCACTAATGAATTCAGCAAGAATTAGTCCCACTGAGCTCCTACCACAGATGGCATCCAAGCTTTCAACTGCCCATGAGCCCTGGAGTCTCAAAGTGCAGCCAGATCATGTCCTCAGCCAGGCTGAGGCACAAGGCAAAATGAACAAAGCAACCTTGTATGAGCTCTGTGTTTTGGGATTGTGTTCTGCCATTGGATTTAAGACTGAACCATTGAGAAGCAGACCTTTCAGTTGGGAGACTTCTGAGGCCTCCTCTTGGCTGACTATCTCAGTGATTATACACTTCTGACGTGCAAATTTACAAATACAGGAAGAAATTACGAAATTCAGTGACCACCATTACCAGAACAGATGCATTTTTGATGGCTGAGAAAAATTAAAATGTTCTTTTTCTAACATAGTAAAATTCCCAGCTGTTCTGACTCCAGGACTTATGGGTTTACCCAAGACATAACATTTCCAGAACACAACAAACACATGAAGGAGCATGTAATAGCTCCTACAAGGAAACCAGGACAGGCATATCCTTTGTGAGCAGAAAGGCACAACTGTTACTCAGAAACACTCACATTTTGCTCCTCACTGGATAAACAAAACACTCCCACAACAGACAGGGCAGGCAGTGGGCTTCTTTCGCCAGTGTTGAATTTCATTTTTCAACACATTGCTCTAGACAACAAGGATAATGGGAACATGGCAGTAATTACATATCCTCATGATCAAATTTGGGAGGTTATTACCCAAAACCCTACTGTTTTCCTCACAAACAAACTGAGAAACAGCAAGTGGGCCTGTGTCTGTCCTCCCAGAAGGCTGTACACCAAAGGCAGTGTAATAAATACTGTGACACTCACCAAGGCCTTCATGAGCTCTGGACTTTTCTTTGCAGTGTTTTCTTCACCTTCATTGTTCCAGGCATGGGAGCTCAGCTCTCCACAGCAGAGCTTCTTGTTGATCAAGTGAAAGAGGACTGCAGGGAGGATAATGAAGGCTCCCACTGCAGACAAAAGCCAGTGGCATCAGGAGTAACTAAGGACAGAAAGTCAAAAAAGAAATCATTGGCACAACCAGGAAAAACTGCCTAGGGAAAATGCGGTTAAGAACAGCTGTATCCATGGCTCTGCTTCCCCATCCTGTCTGCATAAGAAATGGAACTGAAATCCACCAGAACTTGGGCTTGGATGTTACATCCATTTAACACATTGATCTGGCCTGCTAAGGATGTACATCACACAGACTTGGTTCCAATTTAGGTCCTCATTTCTGTCACAGGATGAATTCCAGCACAGGAAAGACACCAGCTGATTTTAATAAACTTTTGTAGGAATTCAGAATTCCACCAGCTCCTAGAGAGGCACTCTCCATCTGTACTACAACAGGGATCCAGCCAAGAAAGGATAGTTGGCCACTAAGGCCCCAACAACTCCTTTGCAATTTATGTATTTTCTTTAAAATAATCAGATTACACATAATGGTACTCACTAACTTCATTGCATTGACTAAGAACCAGGTTAATGTATAGCCTGTAATCCTCATTCACAGTTTCTTTACCCTTAAGTAAGAAGTATATTACTGTACCACAATTATTTTCTGGGGGGAAAAATAATCATCAGCCTCCAGCCCAGGTAATTCAGTTTAGTTCCTTGGGTGTCAGGTTTGGCCACAGGTGATGAGCACAGTGGTTTTGCACTAGCAGATGTCCCAGCCCTGTACATCACCATCCCTATGTCAAACTGTAAAGAAACAGCCTGGATTCAATTTATCATGTTCTGCTGTACCACTGGGTCTGCAACAAACCACAGGCGCCAGCAAAAAGCTTTTAAAGCCATTTCACCTCTCTCACACATATCAAAATGCCAAAACAAAGGACAAACACTACATACATCACTTGATGTGGATGGCAAGGGCACACATGTCAAAAACTTTCAGCGTCATCTGCAAAAAAAAATTGGGTTTTATTCTGGTAATTACTTCACCAAGAAGGGGTGAAGTTCAGCTGCTCAATTCAAGTCAAAGACCCCATAAAAATGAAACATCAGCAGCATCAGTGGCACACCAGGGATGCCTGTGATTACAAATCTGCAGCTCACAGATGAGCAGGATGAAAGGATGTAAACAGAGCCCTGCCTGTGGAATATCCAGCAGGGAATTTATAAGACTTGACTCAGCAAAAGACTTGGGCTAGAAGAGCTACACTGACCCCAGTTACAGCCCTGACAGTGCACTGTATGACTGCTACTAAAGAGATTTTAAAACCTTAAATTAATACAATCCAGCATGTTTCATCTGGAAGCAAAAATCAGCAATGCATAGCAGCAGCCCACATGCAAAACAAACGAGTGGCTGGGACTGAACCCAGAGGAACATGTGTTGCACAGACTCCGGAGGTGGCTCTGACCCTCCTCATCCCAGCCTGAGGAGGGAGCAGAATATGCACTGAATCACAGCAGCTGAAGGGACAACAAAGTGAAGTCTATATCTCCCTTGCTCTGTTCTGCATGGGCACAGACAATTCACAGAATGGGTTGGGTTGGAAGGCACTTTAAAGATCTTCTAATTCAAATCTTCCTGCTATGGACAGGGACACCTTCCCCTAGGATGCTCAGAGCTCCATCCAACCTCTCCTTAAGCCTGCCAGCATCTGGTGCCACAATTTCCGTGGATAATTTGGCCAGCACATTGTGACCGTGTTCACAGGGGTCTGAGGATGATGGAAGAGATGAGGATCTGACTCCATGTTTCAGAAGGCTGATTCATTATTTTATTATGTATATTACATTAAAACTATACTAAAAGAATAGAAGAAAGGATTTCATCAGAAGGCTAGCTAAGAATAGAATAGGATGCAATAATAACAAAAGCTTGTGTCTTGGACAGAAAGTCCAAGCCAGCTGACTGTGATTGGGCATTAATTAGAAAGAACCAAATGAGACCAATCACAGATGCACCTGTTGCATTCCACAGCAGCAGATAATCATTGTTTGCATTTTGTTCCTGAGGCCTCTCAGCTTCTCAGGAGGAAAAATCCCAAGGAAAGGATTTTTCAGAAAATATCATGGCTACAGCACATCTCAGACCCATTTTCCCCTCACACCTCAACCCAGGGAGCAGGAGGTGGGAGTGGCTGAGTGAAACATTGACTCTGGCTATTTTCAGCTGCTGAAGTCAACATTTAATGGGTGCTGGAGCCAAGGATAAATCAAAGGAAATGGGTATAAATCAAAGTAGCCATAACCCCAGAATATACATGAAAGCCTGGCTGCATCCCATCATGGACTGGCCTTGTCCTTGAGCATAGAATACACAGGAAAAATAATAATGCTCTACCTCATATATAAAACACATGGGATCCCCGCTGCTCAGCACACAAGAGGGTGTGTGCAGCAAGGATACCACTGTTACCATTTATTTTATTTCATAAAAATCTCAGTGAGCCCAAGGAAACACCAGAGTTTCCCCTTCTCAGACAGGGCACAAGCAAGCCACCAGTATTTTTAAATATAAATTATTCAACACATGCTCTGAAATGCTACACAAGCCTTATCTAGAGAAAATCCTCAAAGTGCTCCTTTTCCCCAACAGACCTTCAAATACCTGGCAAAACCACAGAAGAAAAATCAGATCTTTGACTAGACAGGCATCCTGAAGGAAAGCTTGGAGACAAATGATCACCTGCCTAATATTTGCTCTGAAATAACGCAGACTGGCACAACAGAGTTATTGCCCTTCTAATTCTTGTTTCCTGGTCAGATACAGAGGAACAAGAGAGTAGTAGCACAGTGACACAGGACTTGGAACAACTCTTCTGGCTTCCCCTACTGCTTGGGGCAAAAATATAAAAGGCACCACCTATCAGAGCTCACCAAAGGTCCAGCATCAGCTTCCAGCAAGAAGTTTTCAAAGCCAAGTACTAAAAACTGTCCACAGAGAAGAAGAGTTGGGAGCATAGGCAAGAAGGGACTGCACAGACTATTCCTGCATGGAAAAGACCAACAAGGCCTCAGATCCCTCACCTCCTTCCAATATGGGCACCAAGCAGCTCTCCTATCCCTCCCAAAGTCAGTCTGTCCACATGCAAGGAGGTGACTGGGACTTCTACAGCATAAGGCAACACAGCTCATAAAGTCCCATGGCTTTATGCACAAATTTCCTCTTTTCTCAGCCACAATATTCATGCCAGATACCAGAGGTTTGTGCCACTATGTCTGTGAGGGAGGGCTGGGTTTGCACCTGAGCACTGCCTCACACTGCAGCTGGCTCCAGCTGGAAGCTCAAATCCCTCTGGAGGGGGGCACATGCTGGCAATTTGCTTCTCCATCATCAAGAGGAAAACATCCTGCACCTGCCTGCAGTTCTGATGAGACCTCCCAGCCCTCAGCCGAGGGGCTTCCTCTCCAGATTTGAAACTCCCAACTAAGGCTTTGCCTGGGAAATGGCTGCAAAACTGATTTGGAGCAGAGCTCTGCTCTGGCTTGTGGTACCTGTGTCTGGGCCTGAGTGGTGCTGAGGAGGAAAAGTAGCAGAAATGCACACACACACATACACATTTCCACACAATTCTGTGCTGCAACATTGCTGGAATGTGTCACATTGCTGGAATTTTCACAGGTAAAATGGCCATCCTCACACCAGTGTATGACAGACTGTGCCTGGAGTGACAAAATGTGACACAGTAAGGCATTCAGCTCTTGCTCCAAACCCTGGGAGGTGCTGACCATCACATGCTTTGGGACATTCAGCCAGGATCCTCCCCCATTTACCCATTTTTAAGCCAAGAAATTACTTCCATGGACACCTTTATGCAGTGCCACAGTGAGTCCTCTCATTCTGCTGCTCTGGTTGATAGCACAAGGCAAGAAATGGTGTTTGTGCTCCTGGCAGGTTGAGGCCACACATTCTTTGCCCACTGCTCTAGAACAAACCAGAGGCACAGAGTGAAGGGCCCTGAGGTAGAAAAGGGACCAGAAATGGAGGTGAGGTCAGCAGAAGAAATCTGAGAGAGGACATAGTGAGCACAAGGTGTTATAATGCTGTTCCTGCTCCAGCCTCTCCTCAAAGCCACATCCACACTACAAGATGACTTCAGGGAGAGTCTGTCCAGAAGAACAAGAGAAAAGTGCTGGCCATAGTGTTACACCTATTGAATCCAGCTGGGTTTTGGGCTTGTAGCTGGTTTCACAGCAATCCTGCCACCAGAGCTGGCCTCTCCTGATGGACCAGGGCCAGTGAAATTAGCACAAGAAGCTCCACAGTAGATTCACTTGGAGAACCTGTAAGTAGCAAGACCTTAATCCATTCAGCCGTGCAAGGGTTAAATTCTGCATAAAATACTATTCCAGACAATAGCTCTTTAATTTCATTTGATACCAAACTTCCTGAAAAAGGAATGTTTACTGGTACTTTTTAATTACGAAAAATAAAAGAAACCATAAATTGTCTGTTTTGCTGTCTGTGCTAATTACATTTCATTATATATTTGGAGTAAGCTATGATTTTCCTGCTGGTTCCCATGACATTTTTCATTATCAGCCACTAATTGTCTAGCATGCACACTGCATTGTGAACCAAGTAGGCTGGTGCGTGGGCAGAAGTTCCAGCGAAAGCTGCAAGGCAGTACAAGTGTACATTATTATTATTACTATTATGATGTATTAGAGAGTTTCCACCTACTTGCATATCTACATATCCTCATCCCTATCAGCAGTGTCACAGCAAAGCCCAGGAGTCCATCCTTGTGCTTGGCAAGGCTCAGCAAACACTGAGAGGAAGTTATGTGGGATGGGATGATGGCAGCAGCCCCACTGCAAGGACAAGTTCCCTGCTGGGTGCAATGGAAACACCAAGCAGCTTTCTCAGTCGCTTCCTCTACTCTGTGCCCAAAGCACGTGGGGATCAGAATCTTGTCACTTTGCCCACCCACAATCTGAGGTTATCAAGGAAAGCAGTGCCATATGTGGGTTCCTAAAGGAGCAGGACAACTAATGGGATCTTTCTGAGACAGCAAGGCAGAAGAAAAAGGTAAGGGGTTTTCAGAAGCCATGGCTAACGCTGTATCCATTATAGAAAAATCTCCAACAAATCCCCATTTATGCAAACCCAGAAAGAGCCACAAATGGTGAAGCAACTCCTTGCATGCAGCATTTCATAAACTCAGGCTGAGGGAAGCTGTAGGTGCCAATTCTTCACACAGCAAACTGCAAGAACATGACCACTGCTTGTCCTTATCAGCCTTGGACAGGTGGCAATTCTATTCATGTGCACCACACACACAATACACAAACACTTCAGAAATAAATGTGTGCTTTCACAGGATTGCAGCTCTCTCCTGATATCTATTTCAAAGGAGACAAAGCCCGACCCTTTCCCACAGCACTGTGAGGGAACAGTTGTATAACTCCCCCTCTTCTCCTCAAGGTGATCCACAAATACATTATCAGAAATGCAATCAGACCACACTCCCTGCTGTAGCAGGAGTGAAATTCCCTTCCAAGGCAGGAGGACTTGCCCTGCATAGAGGCTGGGTTTCACACACTTTATTTTTATATGCTGATTTACAGATAGCAAAAATGAGGAGGTTCACCAGTCCTTTTATATAAGGAATATGAATAACAGAAAGACACTTATGACCTGACTATGCCTCTCTTTACTTTGACTGCCAATTTTGTCTGCTCAAAGGGTGGAGGAATGGGCCCACTTGTAGCTGCTGCTGATGTATTTGCAGGTCATCTTCAAAGATTTAAGCTCCCCTTATGGCCTCTGACATAGGCATGCAATTTCAGAGGTCTCAAAGACAGTAAAACCACTTCATTTCCCTCTCTTATATCACCCCCACAGCCACCTTGCATGTTTCAATGCATTTATCCCCCCAGCAGGTGTCTGAAGCAGGGAACCACCAACACAACTGCCCCACAGAACAGGAGCCATGGCACAGGCACAACGCCAAAGGGTGGAAGTTCGACCCAAAAGAACAATCAAGAAAAGTTACATCCATCTATACAGGCATTTCAGTGCTTAGAATTACCTCATGTTTCACCCCAAAGCTGAGGCTTCATCTGGAGATGACATCATGGTGACAGTGACAGGACTCCAGGCATCTCTCCTCAGTCACACTGGGTCACACAAAAGCCTCAGAATTGGCAATTTTTTCCCCAAAACTGGGGAGCTGCATCCTCTGATTCTCTAAGGGACGCAATCCAGTAGAGAGGCTCAAAACCTTCAGGGCACACTGAATTGAAGGCACATCAGGCACAGCAGGAGACACAGAGGTATTTAGCAAGTGCTCTCCCCTTGGAAATGGAAGGCCTGAGATGAATTCTGCCTTAAATCCACATTTTCCTTTTCCCAGTACCATGTCCAAGGTGCAGACTAGAGGAGGGCAGCCTCTGCCCTTCAGGCTCAGCTGTGCAGCCTGCACTAGGGCCAGAAGTAGCAGCAGATTTGATTTTTTTCAGCCTGCTCATAAAAGTCAGACTCAGAGTTGAATCCTCAGAATGCAGTCTGGATTTCACTTAGAACCTGGTATAGATAAATGAGCAAAACACAGACACAGAGGGCAAACCTCAAAGCACCCAGCAGCCAACCTGTGAGAGCCACAGGCCCAGTTTCAAAAAGGTTTTCCCTGAGGCCACATTTTCCACCTGACAGAGGCTGCTCTGTGTTTTGCTGCATATGACCCTGTGGCAGCACTTTTTTCCCAGCAGCAAAAAACCCATCCTGGCCTTGAGCAGTGCTCTTGATGACATTTGTAGCTGAGCACACAGGGTTCTGTGAAACATTCTGCCTTCAACAAAAGGCACTTTTCAGCTAGAAAATATGAAGTATAGGTTTTGCTGGGTGTGTTTCAAATGAGTGTGGAGCACTAGCTCAAGTCCGCAGCCTCTGCAAACAATGGCACCTGAAATTCTGCATCCAGTAGAGGCCTCATTCCTCCATCTGTGAGCAAACACACCACAAACACAGATGGAAGAAGGGAACAGAAATGTATTCTGATGGACAGGGACAATTCACATGTCTGGTGGAGGTCCAGGGTGATCCAGAGGTTCCACCATCAGTTTTAGTAAAAACCATAAAAATGGCTCCAGTTCAGCACAGAATTCAAAATTCTTTGAAGTTAACAGGGCCAGGGAGACTGAGAATTTGAGCAGCACAGAACTTGAATTGTCATTCATGAGCTGAAAGCTGGGCTCCTCCATGTCAGGGCTGGATAGATTTGACGGGGACAGCTTGAGGAACTTGTGTTTGTGGGGTTCCCCAGACAGAGGGAGGAATGATGAATGTGACTCCACATTCTTGAAGGCTAATTTATTATTTTATGATAGTATATTATATTAAAGAACACTAAACTATATTATACTAAAGAACTCAGAAAGGATACTTAGAGAAGGCTAAAAAGATAATAATGAAAACTTGTGACTCCTTCCAGAGCCTCAACACAGCTTGGCCTTGATTGGCCAAACAATTCACATGAAACCAACAAACCAATCACCTGTTGGTAAACAATGTCCAAACATATTCCAAAGCAGCAAAACACAGGAGAAGCAAATCAGATAATTATTGTTTCCTTTTTCTCTGAGGCTTCTCAGCTTTCCAGGAGAAGAATCCTGGGCAAAGAGATTTTTCCAGAAAATAGGACAGCCACAAGGAACCTCACACCCATCCAAGCCTTGGTCCTCCTGGCCCAAGGTCCCTGCCAGGGTTATTCCCAGGGCTGGGCCCACAGCTGAGGCAATCAAAGTGAAACCTGCAGCCTCACAACTGTTCATCTCAGTTCTTCTCCAGACCAGGGAAGAAAAATTAGAACCAGGTAGAAAATTACTTTCCCAGCCCACAATCTATGGCCTCACACTCAAAAGTTTGCTCTGCCATTTCTTCTCCATCTCAACATTCACTCTAATCTCTGAGCTGTGCCAAAATTCTCAGTTTTGCACTGTGGAACTATTTACCATTGTAAAAGCAGCTATGACAGAAAGCAGTGAGCTACCTTGGAGGTCAAACCTTCACCTAAGGCATAGAAAAGCAAGAAAATGGCTGTGGTGATGATAAATACTACTTGAATCAGAGCAAATGAAAGAATCTAGTCCCTAAAAGCCAATCTCCTGCTGCTCAGGGCTGTCATGTTAGAGATGAGAGCTGTACTCAAATGCAAATAAATCAAACAGGACAGAGGTGTCAACTTGCCCCTTCCAGATATCCTTTGACTTTCCATCCCCTGGAAAAACTACACAGTAGCAGGGGACAGGCTGTTTTTTGTCACAGGCTGCTCAGAGGAGAATTCCATCCTGAAAGAAGACACAACCTGGGTCTAAGAGTTTTTTCAAGATAATGCACTTCTAGAAAAATTTATCATTAAACAGAATATAATTGTCCAACAAGAGCACCTTTTCTCAGAAGGTTCTCAGCCTGTTCTCCCTGTAGTAGGTTTGTCTTTGATGGTGTCCCAGGTTTGTTTTCAGTCACAGTGCAACACAGAGATCACAATCTGATACCTTTTGTCACAGCTGACACCAAGACTGCCTTGCTGGTAGGAAGGGAAGACTGGGGCTGTCAGTCTGCCACCTTTCTTGAACACTGAAGTCACGCCTTTTTTTTTTTTCTTTTCTTAAAAACAACTTCTTTGTTGCCATGGTATCACTAATGCAGTATTTTGAGACAGGGAAAGAAGATAACTGTGCAACATCACAGTGACACATCTATCAGCTGCCATCCTCTCAAAAAGGATAAATAAA
The DNA here is from genome assembly GCF_047830755.1 of Zonotrichia albicollis. Lineage (NCBI taxonomy): Eukaryota > Metazoa > Chordata > Aves > Passeriformes > Passerellidae > Zonotrichia > Zonotrichia albicollis. The sequence continues at coordinate 57,735,362 of NC_133824.1, forward strand.
TAAGGATGCCAATGCAGACTTTTAAAGGTTCCTCCACCCTTTACATTTTTTCCCTGTCACATACAAGTCACTGTCTATAAAGTTCATGCCTCGGTTTTATTATAGAGAAGGTCAGATTTTTTCTCACAGCAAGGAGTGTCTGGAGTTATTTCACAATTCTTTCTCTTCTCCCTGTGCTACATGGTACCAGCTGAGGCCAGCACTCAAGAGAGAACAGCACCTGCATGTTCAGAAAATGCCAGCCTGGCTCCCCATGTCAAACCATGCAGCGACTCTTTGCAAATCTTGCTTGTACACTGGTTTCTCCCTGAGCTAACAGGGCATCCACTGGTGAGAATAAGTCACATTCATCTCCACAATGAAAGAAACATAAAGGAGCATTTTGATGGTGTCTTCTACACTACCAGCTTTAGCTCCCTGTGATCCTGTTACCCTTGTAGCCTTGGAGTCTTTCCTATCACTGCCAGCATTATTTCAAAACAGAAACCTTTACTAACTTAGCAAATTAAGGCCTGACACTCAGCACAATGGCATTTCCCCCTTTGGCTTGTGAGAATACTGAATCAGGTCCTTTTCAAAACTTCAGAGGTGGCTGTGCCCACCACTGGCACAGTTCTGCTGTGTGAGTAAATCCAGGGAACAGCCACAGTGAGAAATGCTCCTGTCCCCATGCGCTCCCTGATTTGGGATCCAGGACAATTAACAGGCAACAGGAGACAGAGTGGCTTGATGAGATTTTCATCTCCCAGCTGATACGAAAGGAGGACTAATGTAATGAAATGGAAACTTTCACAAACTGAATTTGCCAGGGCTTCTGTAGCAGAGAAAGGAGCAGAGAGCAACAAGCAAAGCAGTGACAAAAGGTCAGACTGGAAGGACCTCTGATATGAGTCAAGAATTAAACAGTGAGCACAGAGTCCTCTAGAGAATTAAAAAAGTATTTTACATTTGGGAGAGAGAGGAAATGGGAGGAGAGGGGGGAGAAAGGACGATCTCAGTTGCTGTTTCACTTACTTAGGGGGATAAAAAAGAACAAGTTGTGTCCACTTGGAAATGAAGTGCTCTCACCTCTTCAAAGAGGAACCTAATTGGGACCTTTATGCTCTCATGTTCTTATTTCTCTCATCCACAAAACCTTGCTCTTAGTTTCACCAATTTGACCCAAGGCACAATGACTCATCACAGCAAAAGGCTGGACAGCAGCTTTGGGTTTTTTCCAAAGACCTAAATAAACCCTACTCCATCAATTGACCAAGGACAGCACCACCGTAAACCTCTCACTGAAGACTGTGTGTTGCCTTGGCAACCTGTCTGATCTCCACTGCTCCAGGGACTGGAAATGTGCTGCCAACAGGAGAATTTAGCTAATCAAACCAAATCTCTTAATATTTAGATGATTTCCCATCTGTGGAGAGTGGGCCAGGTGCCAATGGAAAGCAGGGCACCCTCTGAACACAGCCCTGGCTCCTCCTTGACCTGTTATTTGTTGGGTCTTTGTAGGCCACAGACATCTCCTGGCAGGTACCAAAGGAGCAGAAAGGTGGCAAGAGACCACAACCTCACACCAGCACTCAGCACATCCAGGCAGGGTGCAGGACCCTCACAGTATTCATGCCTCCACCCCTGACCTTGGGAATTAAAGTGAATTTTCCAGTATTGGCATCACACACCCCCTTGGTGCTGCTTGCTTTGAGCCTTCTGAAGCTGCTCTGTCCCTTTTCCAGCTCCCATTAAATACATTCAGGCAGACTGCTCACCAAAAAGAAAAAGAGAGACAAGCATGTGCCTCTCAACCTTCCTCGATCAGGCTGCTGTCAAGCTGCAGCACAGGACACCTTTTTTCTAAACCTTCTAATTGGCAGGGGTAAAGGAGCAGCTTTGGTGCCTAATTTTGTCTTCAAAGCATGACCAGCCATTGATTTTTATTTTTTTCCAAGGAATAGCCAGGTCAACCTTTATAAAGTTCCCCTTAAAGGTTTCTGGCCCCTGCATTTAAGCCCAGCAACAAATCCAGATGATCAGTCTGGCATTTAGCAAACCAAGGGGACACAAAAAGAGGCATGAGCAGCAGTGGGGAGAAAGGAGTGTTCCACAGTCCTGCTGAGACAAGAAATTCTGTGTGGTGCTGATAAGATTCACACCCATGAACAACTAAACCAGTTTCCATCTAACAACCACCAGAGCTACATCACCTAAGGTGGCCTGACTGTGACCTTTCCATGTAATTTCCAAAATAAACCAGGGTGTTTGGGCAGCAGATGTAACTTTGGCATTCAGGTTCTCCTTTCCTCCCTGAATCATTCTTTACAGAATCTCAGAGGACACAAATCCACAACTCTCCAAACCCAAAAGACACAGATCGTGTGTAGCTGTGCCGAGAAACCCTGACAAAGGACAAATGATGAGGAGGACTCCATTGATATCAGAAGGCTAATTATGTTATTATACTATATTATTCTATACATCTAAAACTGAACTTGCCAAGTACTCAACTCTGCACACACTGCTCTGAATCTCATGATTGTCAGCCAACAGTCCCAATACACACACCTGATAGGCCAAAGAAACAAAACACCATCACTTTGGGTAAACCATCTCCATATTGCATTCTACTTCTGCACAAACACAGGCACAGCAAATTATAAGAACTGTGCTTTCTTTCTCTAAGGTTCAGAGAATGTGAATCCCAGAATTATTCTTGAGAAGAATTGTGCCTTGCTTTTCTCTGTGAAGAGAAATGTGGCTACAATCCTGCATGGAGCTTCATTCCACACAGGTTGTTTGCTGCCAACTTCTGGTGTAGCTACAATTGGCATGAGGGATCCTCAAGTGGTTTTTGAGCTGGTACAGAGGATGTCTGCACAGCAGGAGCTGCCCCACCACAGCTTCCTGGGACCTTCCTGGGATGTAGCCACCAGCCTCAGGCTCTGGCTTTTGAGGAGCAGAACGGAGGAATTGTTGGCATTTAACAGGAGGGCCTGAAGCAGAAGGCTGCTGCTCATAAAACAGGGCGTGATTTCAAAGAGAGAGTGTGTTGTGGAAGATTTCTAGGCCTCTGGTATGGACCAAGTGACCCACACCCTGAGAAAATATGTTCTAACAATAACAAAAGGCATTAAACAAATGCTTGTGGGGGAAGAAATGTCAGCAGTTTCTAGAGTCATGTCTTTAATTGAGTGAAGAGATGAGCAATGACTGACACCTTTTACCATGGCCCTGGGGATATTTCTCATGTTTCTCTCTCCTAGTAACTGGTTAACTGGTTTATATGGGTATAAACCAGTTTTGTGGAGAAAGGAAGGAACTTAAATCATTGCTCAGCTAACCCAGGGCTCTGTGACAAAGGGGAGGCGATGAAATCCTGCAGGCACAAGGAAGACGGAAACAGAGCTCATTTTAAATGGCCAGGAGAGCAACTCATTCCCTATGTGTGCCTTCCCAGTTTATTCTTTTCTACATCACACCTTCTTCTAGTACAGGCACTCCTCAGTTTTGCTGAGCCTGAGTTCAGCCAAAAACTGGAAAGCTCAGCCAAACTGAATGAAAGATGAACTCTGGTACTTATGCCTGAAATATCTGTCTCTACAGGACATGGAAAACCAAAAGGAGAGTGGCCACTGATTTAATGGGGAGCAGGAATGATCTCGGAGAAAAAAGCTGTTGTAAGTCACCCTCCATAATTCCCATGTAAAAACAACATGCAGCACTTCAAAACCTGGGAAAGGGCCTTCTGCAGACGGAAGGGCCTTCTCCAGATGGAAGCAGCCACAAAGTTGTTTCAGAGGTTTCATTTGCATTAACAGGTTTCAAAGCATCCACCCAGAGTTCCTTTCAAGCAAAAGCTGGGATGTCCAGCTGTTCTCAGGGATAAATGGAGAGCTGAGCCACTTCAGAGCCAGGAGGAGGGAAGAGGGGAGGCAGATAGAGCAGCTCTTAGCCGGAGCAGATGCAATGGAGATGGACTAAAATAGATTCTGTGCACTCCAAGGGCTTCTGCAGCACCAGCACTCCAGCCCACGTGAGCAAACATCCACACACACACTCTGCAGAACACTTGACATAAAGGACCACAAGAATAAAGTGCAGCCTGTACCTGGGATATTTTCAGCCACACTGAGCCAAGCCATGGAATCTATTTACTATTTTATTGGGATCCCTTCAATTGTTTTCTCCCCAGCCACCATTAAGTTCCTTTTTTTCTTTGAACCTCAGTCACAAACACCTGCAAGTACCCATGGCTTCCCTTGCACAGCAATCAGATGCGCCCTCTGCTTAACAGGAATGCAAATACCTTGCACTTTTGTTACTCATTATGGATCTAGAATTACAGTCTACTACTGCCTTAAAATAAAATCTGGAATGACAGCAGGAAACAGAACAATGTCAAAGTAGAAAACAGAAGAAAAGTCTTACTCCAATTTAATTCCTTGCCATTTCCAAGATCTTTGTATTTTAAGAAAGCCAAAGCAGCATGCAAATCCAAAGTTAGAAGTGAGGGTAGCATAGGATTTTCTTTTCAAATTGCAATTATCTCAAAAGTAACAAACTAGGGACGCTATCTTCTCACCAAGAAACAGCCCCAAAGCACTCCAAACACGAGACTTACCTAATCACACTTACATAAAGCATAAAGATGAGTCAAACCACAAATGGAATTTCCCAAGAAAGCTTTAAAATGTGTTGTTTATGAGAAAAGTCTTCTTCCTGAGACAGTCTGCTAAATCCTTAGAATCTGTAGTACTCACATGAGCTTGGCAAAGCTGAAGAGAAGCACAGTCCTGAGTTTGAGAAACAGGAGTGGTGCTGGTGTTCTTGCCCTTTTCTCTTCATGTGCTTGTTGATTTAACATCCCAAGGAAGAAGGAACTCTGCTGGTTGGTAAACATGTGACAGCCACCAAAGGAATGTGAGCCAGGGAAACGAGATAAAGCAGCCTATGCCACTTCCTAAAGGGGATATTTAAATACTACTGCCTCACCTTCCCTACTGCTTTCACCTTATGAGTGCTAGGTCCATATTCAAACAGTTATCTTGCTAACAAATTTACCTAAAAAAAAAAATTGTAATTCATTTATCAGGAAATTGGACATGATTTTCTTTCCTGTACAGTGATATCATTTATTACTTGGTTTAAATTCACAGTCTGGTAATAAGTATTTTGGATCCACTTTGGAAATGTACCTTTCCCATCCTGGATTCCCACAGATTTGCAGTAAAAGGGTCAAGTGAGGATCATTCCTCCAAAGCAAAGGGAGCAGCCTGCCCCTGGCCCTTGCCATGCTCAGCCAGTCATTGCTGCCCTGAGCTCTGCTCACCCTGGGGCCAGCCCCTGCTCCATCTCTGGGGCATCCCAGGCTGGAAGGGCAAAGCTGGGCCAGCAGCTCTGCGCTTCCCAATGAGTTTTTACACAGAGGTAAAAGCTGGTTTTAGAGCAAAAAAGGTGTAAGCACAGCACTGATCCCAGTGCAGCCCTTGTTAACCTTAATTTTGAGGAAGGCTCTGTGTAAGCCTCATATACCATGAGAGAACATTATCTGTCTTCCCTCTCCACATAACTGCTACTTTGAATGTAATTTTGAATCCCAGCATGAGAAGGGTCATTTTCCTCCAACATTCAGGGCAAGTCCCTCTTCAGTCTCTGCCTGCAAAAGGTCTCTGTGTAGTGAAACTGAAGCTCTTCCCAACAATTCCTTTATTGGTGTAAAAAATTGTTTCCAGCTTCTAGAATACCTGATGTTCCTCAAAAACAGCATGGAAAAGCTATAAAATAAAACCACACACCTGAATCCAGCTGCTTTCAATGCTGAAAACATGAGAAAGGGTGGGGAAGGTGGACAGAAAATGAGGGGAAGGAAGGGAGCACACAGAGGTGGCTGCTCACAACCAAAAGACTCCTGGCCTCACTGCCTGCAGCAATTTATAAGCTGGCTCTAATCTGCTCTCAGCAGTGTCTTGCCTTTCTAAGGCAAAATGCTCCCTGAAGCAATTTTCTGCAGGTGCTCCTAATGCAGCTCTTTTTTCCCCAAAAATAAAAAAAAGAAAAAAAAAGGTGTTCTGATGATCTCGTTGCTAAAAGCTGTTGCCTGGCAGATCCCCCAAAAGCAGTCCAGACTGGCATCTTCAAAATAAAAGCTACTTAGAAAAAGCTCAAGAGGAGGAAGAAAAGTCCTTGTTGGGCAGACCTCCATCCCTTGGATTTACATGAGTCTGGCCATGGCAGAATCCCAATGGATCCAAGCTGGAGAGGGTGTCTGGCTCCCTGGGCAGAGCCCTGATGAGGAGCCACATGTGCCTCCAGCAGGGCTGTGCCCAGACTCTCAGGCTGTCCCCTGTCCCCATGGTGACACTCAGGCCTGGCTGATGAGCCAGAGCAGGAGGTGGTGGCCGTGGAGTTGTTATTGCTGCTACAATGCCCAAGTCCGGGAAGAATGATTGGCATTTTACTCCATGATATCAGAAGGCTAATTAATTACTTTATTATACTATAACTGTATTACACCAACAAGAGCTATCACTAACTAAAAAAACTTGTGACTCTGCCCAAGAGCCCCAACACCCACACATGGATCCAATTGGTCAATAAATCCAAAACACCATCACCAGAATCCAACCAAGAAATTACCTTGGGTAAACGATCTCCAGAACACATTCCACATGGGCACAAACACAGGAGCAGCAAATGAGATAAGAATTGTTCAGATCATTATTTTCTCTGCTTCTCTCTGTTCAGAGGGCATGTGAATACCGCAAGTTGTGGCTAAAAATACGTGGGAAACACCAAATCTGGTTATGTCAGACTCATCACTGGAGCCAGATGAGTGAGCCACTTCATCCATCCATCGCCCAGGAGCCTTGAATGAGCCACTTCCATCCATCCATCGCCCAGGAGATTTGTCTCACCTGCTAAGCCAAGGGGCAATTTCCCTGCTGATTTAGAATGAAGATGAGCAGAGCCAGGCTGCCTGCACAGCTGGGCACACAGGTCTGTGGGTGCCTCATTCCCTGTATTTCCAGTGCTGCATGATTGAAAATAAGTGTCCAACTAGAAACTCCAGAAAGGAGGCTGTGAAATGAGTTGCCAAAGAGAGAATAAGATCTCAAGTTCAATAAGGTTTGCCCAGGTTTACTGCACCAAAGAAGTTGCTTACTCCAGACTTCTTCCCAATTATTGTTTTGTTATTCCCTTACTTTTGAACTCTTCCCTTTGCAACATTCTCTGGAGCCCCTAACATATTTTCTGTGGAAATAAGATGTTTACCCTCTTCCATTCAAAATTCTCCAGAATTAATCAGGAGTCATGAATTCATCAGGTCACATTTATGGAAGGAAATGAGAGACCATACAAGTCTCCCACTCATGTGCTCGCTCAGCTGCCTTTCTTCATCTCCCACATCAAGTTCTTACTCTCCTTTCTTCTTGAAACCTTCCTTTACAAAGTTGCAATGGGGGGAAAATGTAATCCAGAAATAATAGCACAATGGTGTTAAGAGAATAAACTCTCATCCTTGTCACCTCAACACTGCCCTTTCAATGGTTGTTTTTTTCCAGAACTGTTGTGCTAAAAGAGCTAGAGCACAATTGGCAGGAATTCAAACACATTTTCAGATGTAGTCAGTTTTTATTATTCTTTGTCAACCACCAGTTAAACTGTAGATATATTCCCTTTATGTCCCACTAAATGTCAAGCTGGTATTTTTAAAACCCAGGAAATGTATTTCACATAAACCTTTACACCGTTATTCCAAAGATGAAGCATCCTCTCACCTGGGAGCCACTGGAATGGCTGTTCCTCCAGGAGCAGGTTGTGCTTCTGGCTTGGCCAAGCAGTGAGATCCCTCTCAGGCATCTCCTGCCCTGGGCCTGGATGAGAGATAAACCCTGAAACAGCCCAGTTATGCCAAAAGAAAGAGTTTTAATGCTGGTGTGGCTGATTTCATTCCCTCACAGAGCAAAAGCCATGGGATACCTGCCACCCATGTGATATTTAGCAGGCTCCACTCTCATTGTAGTTCTTTGCAAAACAATTATTGCTGCAGCATTTGCTGGAGGTAAACTTGGCTGAACAAAACATGAATGAGCAGGGAAGGCAGGATGGCCATAAAACTGCACACAAGCAGCAGCAGCTCACACTTCTACTTTGTTCAGTACATTAAGCCTTCCCCAACATTCTCTAGAATTGCAAAAAAAAAAACCAAATACATCTACTGCTTGAACTGTAAGTCCAGTTATTCTCCCTTTTCAGTCCCAAGTCTTATTCTAAAGAAATATAGGAGTAAAGAGCAAACTGCATGCAACAGAGTCAATCTCTGAGTCAGGAGCCCCAAAACTAGAAAAGCTTATGAAACAGAGCTCAGGGCAGTGAACTCCTCCTGCCAAGGCATGAATGTCTGAGTGAAACATCTCTGGCACATCTTGCTGAGGTCAGACAGGGTCTCCCAATACTCCACTCCTCTGGGCTAGCTGGAAGGAATGTGCCTGTGCTGGATGGGTGTGGAGGCAGAAATATTTGCACAACACATTTCTGGCCAAGTCATATTCACCTGCTGTTTGTTGGCAGGTACAGGTGACAAAGCCCTGAACTCCAGAGGAGGAGGAAACTGCCTTAGCAGAAGCAGTGTTTCAATTAAACATTTGTATGGGCACCACAGCATTTCCTCACTAAAATTTCCATGAAGCAGCACAGACCAAGTGCCTGAAACCACACTTGAAAATTAACTGAAATGAGCCATTAGCCACAGACAAAAGGGTTAGCTTCACCTAGAGTCCAAAATACCAACAAAATCCATGTGGCCACTAAGCCTGTAGTAGAGAAATCCGACCTGGCTTGCTGAAGTGTGCAAATAAAGGAATTGTAGATTATCAAGCAGTGATTTGGTCAAATAATTCCCCTGTGGCTATGCCAATAGGTGCTGCCTGATGGCCAGGCAGTAACTGTCCTGTGTTCCTGTACACTTCACAAATGGGTTTTTGGATCCAGTTCAGACTTTCACCCCAGGCTTGGGCCTCACAGTTTATTCCAATCAAACAGTTTCCCACAAATTTAACAACCTCTGAAGTGGAACTGAGAGGTCCAGTTCACAGGAATTTGCACAAGTTTTAGAGAACTCCAGGGTCTCTCTTGCAACCTACATTTATTCTGGTGGTGGGAAGAAGGAAATCCTGGAGCAGCACTCAGTTTATTGGGATGCCCAGGAATTACAACTGAGTAGGCAAATCAACCATTAAAAACAAAGCAAAGAGACAGGCCTCCACATAAAGTAGATTTCCAAAAAAAAAAGTCTGTGTACACAAGGGTGGTTCAAGAATTTTGACTTTCTAAGTAAAGCTGGGTGATTATTTTTTATATCTGTGAAAGAAAAATCCAGCATAAAAAAGAGATTGTTGACAGAAATGCAACCAAAACAATTACAGTTGCAAAGGAGATGAAGGAAGACTGGAATTCTCCAGGGAAATGGCAGGTTTTGATCAGAAATCAAGAAGAAATGATCAGTGCTCTTCACCTTGCAGCTGAGTTCACAAACTGCTGTTTCAACATCAAGTTAAATAGAAATATTGTGGGTTACAGAAGACCAGCTGGCAAGAAAGAGTATGGACAAGAGCAGACTTAAATCTCAAAAAATGCAAGCAAAGTTACAGGCAATGGCTGTATTTAGATCAGGAGCCCAACAGGAACACAAATACTGAGTCAGCTTGTAGGTTAAAGCAATGTAGCTTGAGAGATGGGACAAACAGAGCTAAAATACAGCAAAAGCCAACACTCCACCATGGAGAGTGATACAAGAGGGAAATACCCTCCTGACAGCTCTCTTGATAGAGATGAGGGAGACAGACCCAAACACCCCAGGAATTGAAAAACAAAAAGAGGAACCAGCAAACAGCAACATGTGCACTGATTGGGAACATTATCAAATAAGAGAAAAATGCCTCCAGAGTGGCTTTAGCTAATTAGAGCCCTTGCCTTGTACAAACACTGCAGCCTAATCCCAGCCACACTGATAAGCAGCAGTGTCAGAATGGAGGAAAAGGAGCAGCTGCTCCAATACACAGTGAAGCCATTTGGAGATGCAAGAGCAAGCACAGGCAGCCAAGAAGGAGCTCAAAGAACCAGGACTGTCATTGCAAACCCCTGACATGGCACAAGCACTGTCACCTGTCCATGCTCTGCACTCCTGAAGGGCAGCCAGGGATCTGCCTGAAGCGAACTCTGGATGTTGGAACTCTGGATGCTGAGAATTTGAGAGTTTCTGTGCTGACAGACTCCAATTCCCAGGAGAGCACTGCATTTGACCTGAGGCCACGAAGAAGGCTTCAAAAATTGAGTGATAGCACTGGGATTGTGGGTGTGTAGTTTGAACAGAAGTGTGTAATATTACACAGTGGAAAACAGAGTTTGGGGTTTTAGAATATAATAATATATATGGAGCAAGATGGAGGTTTTAGGATGGTGGCTCCTTCTTCACCTTTTTCTTCATGGGTTTGGGTGATAGTGTGATTGGACAGAAAAGTCCGAATTGTGGGACATAAGGGATTAGTTATTGGGTTAAAAGTGAAAATAATTTAGGTGTCATTTCTAACTTGGACAGTTTAGCCTTAAAAAACCTTGTAACAAGGGATAGTGAGGCATTTTGTGCCTTGTTAGTGAAAGACTGCTGAACTCACTGCTGTGAGACTGTAACATAGATAAGAAAAAATAAACATCCGAGCCTGAACATGAACTATTGTCTCAAGTGCCTTCAATCCCAGTCTCAACAGAAGCAGAAAAAAGTAAAAAACTGGCACCTGGGGTGCTGGGGAAAGGAGGATGCTAACCCAGCCCAGGTCCAGCCTGCTCTGGAACAAGACAGGAGGAGCGCAGGGAAATACATACCTAAACAATGGATTTTAGAAGAATGGTCCTCAAAAACTTTCAGGAATGCTGAAGAGAAACTCAGATGCATTGGGGAATGTTCAGACCCGCGAAAACACAGGGAGTACTTGTGGCAGTCATATTTTCTGAAAAAATCCCTTCTCCCAGGATTTTTCTCCTGGGAAGCTGAGAAGCCTCAGAGAAAAAGGAAAACAATTCTTATCTCATTTGCTTCTCCTGTGTTGTACTCACATGTGGAATGTGTTTGGAGGTTGTTTACCCACAGGTGATTGTTTCATTGGTTTGGTTTTCTGTGAATTGTTTTGACTCATTGGCCAATCAGGGCCAAGCTGTGTCAGGACTCTGGAAAGAGTCACGGGTTTTCATTATTATCTTTTTAGCGTTCTGTAAGTATCCTTTCTGAATTCTTTAGTATAGTATGGTTTAGTATTCTTTAATATAATATAAAATAATAAATTTAATATAATATAAAATAATATATTAGCCTTCTGAGAACATGGAGTCAGATTCATCATTCCTTCCTTCATCTGGGGAGAACCCAAATACAATAAGTCCTCACTTTAGAGAGACCAACTACTCTTCCAGAGCTGGTGCAACTCCTCTTATATTGAGCTGGTGCAATATTATTATCCAACAGCATTGAAAAAGAAAACAGTGAAAAGACAGCCACAAGACTAATAGTGCAGAAAAATGCACAGGGAGGATTCACCACCAGTTGCACAGGTAGTTAAATTCAGGATTTGACTGGAAGACGAACAAAGGTTGGATTTTCAGTGCTAGCAACATGCTTTAGGTCATTGAAATGAGAGAAAGGACAGAAAAGTCTTGGAGAGAAAGTCAAGCAAAGCAGGCAGCTTCAGCAATACAAGCACCAAGGGTCATAAACAACAAACACAGCAGAGGTGAATGTGTCTGAGCTTCAAATATCAAACAATACGGAAGCAATGGAAACAATCAGCAGATGATATCTAGGGTGTTAAGAAAAGAAGCTAAAACAAAGTTGGAGAACCTTAAGAGACAGCCAGCATTGCCCACAGCAATTTGGTTTATTTAATTAACACTGGCAAATAAGAGGTTTGAACATTTGTTAGAAGAAAGGGAACATCTGTGGTTTTCTGGAGCATCAGAAAAATTCAGCATCAACCCAACAAGAAAAGTGCAGTTTGCTTACCCCCTTCCTGCAGAAAAATGAAGTCAGAATGAAGCTCAGAGGACCAGCAGAGAGCTCATAAATAGGCCTGGCTGGAGAAAAAGTAATAACAATCACCCCCATGTCACTCCTGACAGGATTTCAGCAGTGACTTTGTTGCCCTTGGGATGGTGCCAGAGTCTCCAGCTGCATCCCTCCACTGCCCTTTGCTTCGAAACACCCCAGCACAAAACACACTCACTTCAATGAGTTTGGCTGTGCAGGAGGAGTAAGTGCTTGCTGATGTTTATTCTGCTTTAATTTCATTTTATTTCACAGTGCATCTTCAATTTAAAGCTCTTAATAGATGTCAGTCGACATCACTGAATGGCTGTTAACTGCTGCAGCTTGGCAAATGAGAAATCAGCTCAAAAATCAGGTCCTACATTCCAGCAGTATCAAACTTCAGAAGTTATCTAGATCAAAATTAAGTGCTTTGAAAGAAAAAACTTTTAAACACTGAAAAATAGGTTTAAACTCTCTTGTTTAGCCAATCAGTTTTCAAGGTATTTAAATCCAAGGAAAGAGGACAGATTTCAGCTAAATTTTAATACCATGGTCAAACTCCTGAGTGTAACTAGTTAAAGGAGCTACAAAGCTTAGTTTTTAAATTACTATTTAATGTAGCTAAGTAAAGGAATTTTTATTATGTTTCAGAGATTACAGTAATTGAAGTTTACAGTAAATTCACAGAGTTCAATAGAACTAACTGGCTGTAAATCTCAGAGCCTAAAACTGGTTTGCAGAGTAGCGAGTGATTCCCAGACTCTCTGCAAGGTGCCAGCCATGGAGAGAGCTGATTAGTCAGCCTTTGATTAATTGCCTACTACATTAGAGCCAGGGTCAATCTACTCAATTAGGTGAATGTCTGGTGGAGATCAGAGATGTGAATCAGAACCTGCAGCAAAGGCTTCAGCACAAGAAGAGAATGTTCCAGCAGCTTTTCTTCCCTGCAAGGACCTGTGTCCCCCAGGCAGCTGCTCATAGAATCCCAGACTGGTTTGGGTTTGAAGGGGCATTAAAGGTCATCCCATTCCAACCTTTTCCATGGGCAGGAACACCCTGACTAGACCAGGCTGCTCAGAGATCCATCCAGCCTTTAACACTTCCAGGGGTGGAGTGTTGTCATATATCAAGAGTTCTATTATCATTATGGTGCAAGGATTCCATATCACCAGAGTTTCATACCTCCTCAATGTTTCTCACAGGCAGCTCCTCTAAGCACTGACTGTTCCTGGCCCTTGCAGCAGCCATCTGACTCCAGAGCCCACCAATCCACTCTCTTATACCATAGTTCTTATTGGCTACAGGTGTGGCCTGTTAAGATCAGGCCTGCTCCTAATCTTTAGCAATTCGTCCAGCTGCAGCTCATTGGAGGGATAAGATTACATTCTACATTACCTTAATTCACCCATAATTCATTCCCCTACAATTCCCCCTTTTCTTTTAACCACAGAGTTGCAGCATTTCCAGAAGTACATATTAACATTATGACATATTCATATATTTCATTTAGAACTAAGAGTTATACAAGTGTTCAAACAGCACATTATAGTACAAATATATATATACATTTCTAAATGTTAGTTCAATTCCATAGTTTACAAAGTGCTTACAGTCATACTTAACGAACACTAATAGCTGTAATTTATATGTTTTGCCAATAGTTTAGTAGTCAAGTCCTGTTTCCCCAAATCCACGGGGTTGTATAATTTAGTCCCGAATCCACGGGGCAATATAGTTTAATAGTCAAGTCCTTTATCCTCCTGAATCACATCGGGGGTCACCATTTATTGCCTTATATATCAAGAATTCTGTTGTCATTATAGTACAAGGATTCCTATATCACCAGAGTTTCATACCGCCTCAATGTTTCTCACAGGCACCTCCTCTAAGCACTGACGGTTCCTGGTGCTTGCAGCAGCCATCTGACTCCTGTTCCCACCAATCCACTCTTTTATACCACAGTTCTTACTGGCTACAGGTGTGGCCTGTTAACATCAGGCCTGCTCCTAATCTTTAGTAATTGGTCCAGCTGCAACTCGTTGGGGGATAAGATTACATTCTGTACCACCTTCATTTACCCATACTGTATCCCCCTACAATTCCCCCCTTTTTTTTTAACCACAGAGTTGCAGCATTTCCAGAAGTACATATTAATATTATGACATATTCACATCTTTCAGCAACCTCTGCCAGGGCCTCCCCACCCTCACAATCAAGAATTTCTTCCTAAACCTGCTTTCTCTCAGTTTGAAGCCATTCCCCTCCTGTCCTGTCACTACATCCAAGGCTGTACCCACTGTGCTGCCACCTCCAAACAGGAGAGGCTGGAGCTGCTGTGGGATAGGAGAGACAAAGGGAAAACACAGCAAGAAGAGGCTCAGTGGAAGGCAAAACCCAGTGGGAAGCTGTAAATCCCTGAATATGAGAAGCAGGAGAATGTCAGAAATGGTACAATGTGTTAAAAAAACTCTGCAGATTAAGATTAGTTTAAAACCTACCAGATTGTGACACTGTCCACAGGGTGATTGGGTATGGAGACAGAAATAAGGAATGATTTGGAACTAAAGTTATACCACAGAGACTGGGAAATGGTCTTGACAGGGTGCTGAAAACACTGCATTTTTATACATTATAAATAACTAGTTAAAAACCTGTAATAGAAGAGCAACTTGTCCCCAGCAACACATGAGAATGGCAACTCTTCAACACCCTATGGAAAAAAAAAGAAGCCCACACAAATCTAAGTAATAAACCTGGATTTGAAAAAGGAGAACTACGTAAAAATCAGTGTAGCATTACGATGAAGTAGGTGGAAAGGCAGAAATACTTCAGGAGACCATGTACAGATACTATAGGAAAGCATCAAGACACTTGTTAATTCAAAATATTATAAAAGGACCAAAAAAATCAATTTGTTGATTGGGATTGAATGGTTACTTAAGGCAATTACTGGTAGTAATGCCAAAACCAGGAAACAACTATCCTTCAGAATGTGAACATCATGTTCAGAGGAGGAAAAGAAAAACAGATGGTGAACTTCTGTCAAGTTCAATGTGGAATCATAGGAGGACAGACCAAAAAAACAACTGTGGTCAGCAACTTTCTAATGGCATAAAAAACTTAATTACAGCTCCTTTTCAAGAGCAGCAGAAATTGGACTCTTTTCTGAAAACTGGTGAGGTCACCAGTGATTGTGGACAAGGAACATTGATGATGATAAGCCTAGAGTACCAATTTTTGCACCAGTGTTACCTGCAGAGAAGCTGAAGGATGTAATTCAGGACTATTTTCACCCAGAAAAGGGACCTTGGTGACTGCCCAAATAGTTCCTTGAAAATAGCTCAGTGCTCAGGAACAAGGCCAATAAAGAAACATTATGAAAAGTAGTAAGACCACAAAAAGCATTGCCATTACAAATTCACACTGCTCCCCTTTCTTCACTGGAGTGTAGAAGTCTTAAAAGACTTCCTAAAAGACTTAAAAGATTTAATAGACACACCACATTATGTAGCACCATGCTGGTACAGGCAACTTGGGTAATGAGGGATCTGCAACAGCTTCTGCTCAAGGAAAAAACTTAATTTTGTCAGATAAAGAGGTAATCATGGGATCAGAGCAGATGGAGGGGTAATAAAACAGGGGTAATAAGTGTTATGGAGGTGGCAAATGAGGAAAGAATTGTAGCTACACCTTTCTAGAGAACAGCTAGGGGGCACACAACAAAATGAACAGGTATCAGGTACAAAGCACAATGCACAGAAATAAAGTTTCATGCAACACAAAACTATGGAGCTCATTGCTGCAGGTGCTGCATGACCTGGAAGCATAAGTATTTCAAAAACCAAACAGATAAATGGGTTCACCATAGGCCATCATAATGACCTCTGGGTTAGAAAGTCCCGAGCTGCTGATTAGCAGAAACTGGGAGCACAAAGCCAGACTCTGCTCTTGAATATTCTCCCCAGGTACTTGCTACCAGCCAGCATCAGGGATCTTTGCTTGGACACAGCACAGCCTCTCTTCTGGCACTGCACCACAGATTGCCTGTTTCACTTTTAGAATTATTTTTAAATTTAAAAATAATCTAAACCCATAGGATTGCAAGCTGTTAACAAACTGTAAAAAAAATGAACCGCTTGTTTTGCAGCTTTCACTCAGTAAATCAAAGAAAATAATTTTCTTCAGTAGCTTTACCTGTCCAATAAACCTTTCTGAGCATTTGCTTTA
Organism: Zonotrichia albicollis; assembly: GCF_047830755.1. Classification (NCBI taxonomy): domain Eukaryota; kingdom Metazoa; phylum Chordata; class Aves; order Passeriformes; family Passerellidae; genus Zonotrichia; species Zonotrichia albicollis. The sequence continues at coordinate 57,751,650 of NC_133824.1, forward strand.
GGTTCAGGGGCAGCAGTCCCAGCAGGAATGGTATCTGAAAGATAATTTCCACTGCTCATCACCCAGCAATAAACAGAGGACCACACAACCCAACTGGCCCTGCAACTCACCTTTACAAGATTACCACAGATATTCCATTGTCACTGTCATATTTTATGAAAAATCCCTTCACCAGGATTTCTTCTCCTGGGAAGCTTCAGCCTCTCCATGTTTTGCTCTTTTGGAATGTGATTTGGAGAATTGTTTACCCAGCATGTGGATAGTTTTTATTTATGGCCAATCACAGCCAGCTGTATCAGATTCTCTGAGTCAGTCACAAGTTTTTATTATTCATTCTTTTCTGGCCTTCTGATGTCTCCTTTCTCTTTCTTTAGTATAGTTTTAGTATATAATTTTCTTTTAATATAATATAAATCATAATATAATAAATCAGCCTTCTGAGAACTTAGAGTCAATTCTCATCTCTCACCTCATCCTGGGACCCACAGCAACACCACAACAGTTGGCAACCACATTCCATAATTCCAGCTCACCCCTAAGCCAGGGTGAGGCATTAATCTGGGGCATTATCTTTATTCATGCTGGTTTTCCTGAGGTGCTCTCAGTGTCTGCCAGGCAGCACAGGGACAGGTCAGCACCCTGGTCATGGGTCCTCTGCCAGAAGAGCAGAGCCAGCTCTGGATTCCTCAGCACAGGAGAGACAGGGAGATCCTGGGGTGGTTCCAGCAGGGGCTACAAGGATGATTAAGGCACTGGATGTTGCAGACATCTTTTATGAAAAATCCTTTCCTTAGGATTTTTCCTCCTGAGAAGCTGAAAGGCCTCAGGAACAAAATGTAAACAATGGTTATCTGCTGCTGTGGAATGCAAAAGGTGGATCTTTCATTGGCCCATGTTGGTTGTTTGTAATCAATGGCCAATCACAGCCCAGCTGGCTCAGACATAGAGCCGAGCCACAAACCTTTGTTATCATTCTTTGCTATTCTATTCTTAGCTAGCCTTCTGATGAAACCTTTTCTTCTATTCTTTTAGTGTAGTTTTAATGTAATATATATCATAAAATAATAAATCAGCCTTCTGTAACAACCCCAATCCAAGAACCCCTGTGATCACTGTCACAGAGCTTCTCCCTTCTGAGGAAACACTGAGGGAGCTGGGCCTGCTCGGCCTCAAGAAGAGAAGACAAAAAGGGGACCTCATCATTGTATTCAAATTTCTTTAGGATGGGTGCCAAGAGCATGGGCCAGGCTCTTCTCAGAGACGAGCAACAGGACAGAGGCAGCAGGCAGGAACTGATGCACTGGAGTTCCACCTGAACATGAGGAAGAACTTCTCTCCTGTGCAGTGACTGAGCACTGGAACAGGTTGCCCAGAGAGGGTGTGGAGATATTCCAGAACCATCTGGACACAATCCTGTGCTGTGTGCTCTGGGATGGCCCTGCTGGAGCAGGAAGGTGGGACAAGTTGACCCCATGAGGTCCCTCCAACCTGACCCATCCTGTGCTCCCATCTACCAGGACACCAGAATCGTCTCCTCCAGCCTGGGTCTCCTCCATCCCAAGGATAAACACTTAATTTGGTTGTTCTCCTGGCCAGGTAACATCACTCCAGCTCTGGCAAAACAACTTCTTTCTTTCAGGCTCCCCATGTGACTGTGAGCACCGGGACACTCAGGAGACGCAGGGAGTTTCCTGGATGGGCTTTGATGCCTGATGGAGAGGTCTGGGAACCACGCATGGAACACCACTCTGTTGGAGCCCAGGACATCCCTCTGGCTGCCCTGGGGGACTCGAGACCCTGGCAGGGGCTCAGAGACCTTGGCATGGAGTCAAAGACACCCATGCCTTCCATTTTAGCCCATGGAAACAATTACCAACTTTGTGTGAAGATTTACAAGCCACAAGAGTTTGAGTAGAATTATAGTTAGTTTGTCACAGGGTGAAAAAGTAGAATTTTGGGGTTTTTAGAATGGCGGTTCAGGAGGCAAGATGGAGGAATCTGGGCATGTCCTGTCCTTCTTCTTCTTCTTCTTCTTCTTCTCCATCTTCTTCTGTGATGGTGACACTTCTGGATTGGTTTAGGAGAGAGATAGACTGTCTAACATAGGTGATAGGTATTGGAAAATTATTCTAAATAAAGTACACGTAGTTCTTAGTATAAAAAGCTAACACCACCCCAAGGGCAGTCACTGTGCCACAACCTGACATGCTGGACAGATCTCAGCAGGTCAGAGAAGGAATGTAATAGATAAGAAAAAATAAACAACCTTGAGAACCAGAACCAATGAATCTCAACTTCTTCTTCGGTCTCAGGGCTGGCAAAAAAGAGACTTTCCAACACCTTGGGGTCATCTCAACACCAGAGACCTCATCACCAGCCCAGCCCTGCCCCACTGGCTGCTACTTGCCCTGATGGGCATGGAAACCACCGAAGCCTTGGTCCATCTTCACTGATCCTCTGTGGGTCTCTTCCATCTCATGTCATTCTATGATTCTATCTGAGGCAGAAACCAGCCCAAGAATAACCATTGACTTTGGGGGGAAGGGAAGCTGGAAAACATCTGCTTATTTTTTGAATGAAACACACTCAACTTGGAGAGAAAGTCTTCATGTCAGCCTAGATTCCTTTGACCTTTCTGGCACAAGTAGGGAAACGCAGCCAAGTAGGGAAAAAAGAGATGCAGAGGGGGAATGGGGATGGAAGGGAAAAGGTGAGAAGGTAAACTACAAAAGGAAAAGCAATTGGCAATGCATTCCCCCTCAACTGGGTGACAACAGTTCAGCTTCCAGCTTTTAAAAGAGAATTTCTCCCAGAAAAATGACAGTATATTTTATTTATCCTTTTCTTTGATGTTGCCAAGCTTGGCTGACAGCAAAATAAGTTTTGAATAAAAATGTTTTGACCAGCTTTGCCTGAAACACTCAATTAGTGGTGAAGGGCAGAGCAGGAATTGGTGGGGGAAGGAAAAGAGGCCAGCAGCTGGGCAGCAAACAAAGCCAGGCTGGCAGAGAAGCTGGCAGCACTCGGGCCACCAGGCACCTGACAAACCTGTGTCCAAGATAAAAAAATCACTCAAGTAACAGCTCAGATACAGCATCAGGTCAGTCACTTCTCAATCCTCAGATTCACCCTCTTCCTTTCTCTAATTCTCTCTTTTATTATGTAGTGCATATTTCAGGCATCTCTAGCTCGATGCTCCGTTTGCTGGCTGCCTGACAGGTCTCAAAAAAGCACATCCAGAGCAGCTCTGTTTAATCTTGTATGAGGAAGGTGTATCACTTAAGTAACTTTTTCCACCCCTCCTTTTCTGCAGGAAAAAGGGGAGAAGTTGGAAAGAAGAATGACAGAAATGTTTCAACCTAAACGGGAGCAATTTGCATGCAAATGAGGTTTTTCAGGTGCCACAAAAGATGTGGGTGCCCTGACAATCTGAAGGGAAGGAATAAAAAGAAGGGTGAATTTGACACAAACACTGTCAAGTGATGAACCTGAAACTTTTCATTTCCTCACTGGGGCAAAGTGTCCTGGAGAGAGAGTTTCTTCTATACCACCTACGTATTTATTTTCATTCTCATTGGCACTACCGTTGTAAAGAGAAAAATCTATTTCTTGTGTTTATGCACCTTCTCAAAGCTCCTTGCATGCAAGAGCTACAAACACAGTCAACATCAGAGCAGGTACAACGGGAGGTAAACCCAGGTGGGAAGTGATTTAGTTGCAGAACTTGATGAGAAAATGAGTTTATACAATCTATAAACTAGCGCCAGAGTGCAGTGGAAGAGAGAATCTTGTGATGTACTGAACACCATCCAGGCATTATCAGCAATAAATCCCAAAACTGTGGGGGCTAGCAGGGGCACAATAGGGCTGCTGAAGCTGCTGAACACAGAGGAGCTGCAGGACAGACAGCCACCAGCACTTTAGCTCAGCCAGCTCCACCCAATGAGTTTCTACCCCAGTATTTGTTATCCATGCAGAAAAATCTTTATGCCCCAGAGCTGGCACTCCTTCCTCTAAGTGTGGTTATTTGTACTGCTCAGAGAGAAGCCCTTCACAGACTGACCCCCATGGACATTTATATTCTCCTAGCAGCACTGAAGTAATCTTTTGGGGAACCTGAAGGCACCAAGCCCTGTGGCAAGGGATACCACAGCACCCCACATTTGGGACTGCTGCACTGCACAGCAGCAATGCAGTTATGCCTTCAGATTGGGTTAGCTTGGAAGGGAACATAAAGATCATCTTGTTCAAACCCCCCTGCCATGGGCAAGGAATCTTTCACTAGACCAGCTTACTCACAGTCCCACTCAGCTGGTCTTGAACATTTCCAGGGATGGGGAGTTCACCACTGCTCTGGGAAACCTGAGTCAGTGCCTCACCACACTCAGAGTAAAGCTTTCCTAATTACATCTATTCTCAACCTGCCCTCCTGCTCTTAAAATCTATTCCTCCTTGTCATGTCACCCACATCTTTGGGAAAATTCCCTCCCCAGCTCTCATGGAGCCCCTTTGGGTACTGGAAAGGTCCCAAAGGTCTCCCTAGAGCCTTCTCTACTCCAAACTGAACAGCTCCAACTCTCTCAGCCTGTCTTGACGTGCTCCAGCCCTGTGATCAAATCTGTGGCTTCCTCTGAGCTTATTCCAACAGGTCAGCACATTTCTTGTGTTGGGATCATTCAAACCACGTCTGCCATACACAGGCAGACAACATTTTCACTGAAGCTTCCACATCACATTTAACAGTTTTAACTTATACCTGAAAACACACAGAGAGCAACAGAAGAAAATTCCCTGGCTTTGCCTTCCCATGGATCCTGCACAACAGACCTGCTGCACCAGGAGATCAGCAATCAGGTTAGCAAACATGCCACAGCTGCCCTTCACTAAAACAGACACACATCTGGTCTTGGAAAACTTTTACTGAGCACATGTTTTGCAAGTGCTCATTTTTCCAGGCTCTACTTCCACGTTCCCGGTATTTTCTAATGCAATTTACCATCACTGCTCTCACAAAAGAATTACACCCTTTCTAAAATAATACCAGGGCTGTGTGACAGATCAAAAACCAGCAAAATGCATCAGAGCAATTAGTGGTTCTGCTGCCTTTATGGCTCTGATTGGAATTCTGGTCTCCAGTGAGGAAATAGGGAGGCTCTGCATGCGGGCTCCATCTGCCGGCACACCGCTCTCCCAGCCCTGCTCGGAACATAGTAAACTGAAACAAAAACCTACACAGCCATCAATTACATCTTCTTCCCTCAGCCTATGAATTTCAATAAATACACCATCTGTTCATCTTCTGTGTGGGAGTTCAGTCATCTTCTTGGCAGCAATATTATTCTAGAGCAATTACCTGTGTCTTTATCACCTATCATTGTGCTTCATCATCTTTTCATCATGTGTAAAAACCAACCACTTTATTACTACAATTTCTGTAGGCAGCCCGGTCCTGTTAGTTACCATGGAGATGATCTGTCAAAAGAAGTCTACATTTAAAGAAGTAAAAGCTGTGAAAAGGAGGAGGAGAGAAACACAAAGAGCCTGAAATGAACTTGTTTCTCTAAGTCAGAGTTTAAGCACAAAAGGCTCATCTCAGGCAGCAAGGCTGAGATGCCACTAACAACCTAGTTAGGGATCCATCAACCTGCCAATAAAGAGTATGAGTCAATGGCTCACAAGCATTACAATATGCCCAGAGGTCGGAGACTTGGCTTTAATCCCTCAGCCCAGCCCCATGACCCGCTCTTAGCAAGGCTCATTTCTTATTAAGATAAATCAAAAGATAAAGCCGGGGAGGGAGGACAGGCTGGGACAGGCAGGCGGCAGTGGCAATTCCCCCTCCCCACTGGCAGCCACAGCACCACAGTGACTCTTACATCAGCTGCACTACACTTTATACCCATTCCTGAAATCTCCTGGAATTAATCTCTTCCTTCCCCAACTTCACTCTGGTTTTACCCCACTTTCTCTCACCCCTTCCATGGATTCCTGCTTAGCTCTGCTCTTTTGCTCCTTCCCTCACAGGCTGCACATTGCTCTCCTCTTTCCATAAGCCATACACACACTTGCAGCTGTTCCACCTCTCTCTTTCCAGATTCCCACATATTTTTTAAAAGCAGCTGTCAGTGCCAACTATTTACAGATGCTTGCTCCCTCGCCCACCCACATACCCTCCCTGCCTTCACTTCATGAAATCCTGCTCTTCCCTTTGAATTTTTTTTCATCTCCTCCAGCCTTCCAACTCCCATCCTTCCAAGCTGTAATTGCTCTCGTGTTACTGCAGGAAAAATATTAGCAAAGTACAAAGGACTTGCTGATGCTCTGTGTTTGCAGGATGCGTCATTAGCAGCCTTGAGCTGAGACACGCCGGGCTGCAAAACTGCTTTGGCTCAATTCACCCTCCTATCCCTGGAAGAAATAAGCAATCTCAGAGCTATCCAATTTGTTTAATATCAAGTACACATGCAGTGAGTTTTAATGGTGGGGATTGTCATTCTGAATTGCCAGGGAACAAAAAGTGACCACTTCTATTCGCTGTGCTCACAGCTACCTCCTGTAATTGAATTTCCACGGTCTTGCAAATCACAGAAAGACAGTTGGGGAGGGAGATAACGTTTTCTAGAAGTTCTCCAGACTTAAAAGCACTTTAATTTCTGCCTGCCGACCTCAAAACTCAAGTTTCCTAAGTTCTAAGTACCCATGCTTCCCATGGATTTCTGCCTGCAGAAAGCTTTCTATGTTAGATAGCTGAGTCTAAAGAGCCTCAAATTGAGGTGCTGTAAAATAGGAGAGGGGTTTACAATAAAACATTAATCAGGAAAGGAGAGAGAGTCATGAAAATAAAATAAAAAAAATTTAAAAACCAAACCAAAAAAAACCTCACCTAAGGCTGTATAAGGAATGTGTTCCCGGAGTTCAAAGCAGAAATCTCATGGACAAAACCAAAAATATCAAATCTGGAAAAAAACAGCATGTGGTGACAAAATATGAACAAAGCATTTAAAAAAACCACATTCTGATCTCATGTCTAATTTCCCTTGAAAATTTATTACGAAGCAAAAGTTCTTCCCAGCTGCCCCCTTAGCAGAAATGCTGCTGAAGAGAGACTGAAACCACAGACAGATCAGACACTGCAACAGCTTCAGTTGCTGAGGAAATGGCACCCACACACTCCTCTTTATCTTTAAAGATGTGGGCCTTGTGCTTCCTCTCTCTCTCCAGATACCTTTTGCAGGCAGGTTGAGCTATCAGTTCCCATATGGTGCTTTACCTTCTGCAAGACACATCCAGGGAAAGTCACATTCCTGCTCTTTAGCTGTGCTGCTGCACAGATTGGATGGAGATGGAGAAGTGCCCAGGCTAAAAAGTGGTTTCCAGCATCCTGGGCCAACTCGGGCGTCGCTTGGTAGGCAAGCTATAGAAACTTCTGCTTCTGCTAACCTCATTTCCTCCAGCCAAGCCTTGCAGACAGGCTCAGTGCATGCTGCACAGCATCTCTGTGCCCTTGCAGAGCAGATGCCCTCCACCAGCAGCATCTGTGCTGCCTCTGCCCTTGGCAGGTGCTGGCAGGGAGCCGGGACAGGCGCTGGCTCCGCTTTTCCCTCTGCTTCTCCACAGGTCTGCAGGGACAGCAGGATCTGTGCCCACAGGGAATGCTGCCTGCCCTGCTGTGCTGCTCCTGGGGCTGCTCTGCCTGGGGCAGTGGCACCCCAGAGCACCCCACACAGCCACCATGGGGCACTGTTGGGAATTTGGCTGACTAGGGACTGGAAAAGTACAAGGCCGTGGCTAATTCCAAGTCCTGCACCTGCAAGATAGCGTGTCCTTGGGCCTAGCTGGGTACAATAACAAGTGGACAGAGAGACATGGGAAATAGAGAATGTAGGCCCAAAGGAATGAGGAAGAGTTGATGGTATAGTTTAACCAATAGATTGTTTGGCTTACAGAATATTCATAAGCTTATTATTTGATGTATAAGTGTCTGATGCTCTCTTCCATAAACGGAACTTACTTATCACTCATATTGAGTGTCTGAGTCTCCCCTCACCGACAAATGGCTCATCCCCGACAAAGGCCTCATTCTGCAACAGGGCACTGAGGGCAAGGTCCTCATCTGCCACTCCCGTTCTCCCAAACCCTTAGCAGCCTTGCAAAAACTGCTGTTTCTGCTTTGCTTGAGCAGAAAAATCTGCTCACTGACTGTCCCCAGTCAGGGCTGTGTGCTTGCACAGTGATTCTCCCTCTCTGGGGCTCATACAAGGGGTTGCAGGAGGGGACAAAGGAAAGCAATGTGGGGATTGTGGTCCCAGCCTGGCCACCCACGGCTTGTGAAAGACACATGGAATGAGCAGCAGAGGATGACAGACAGGCAAGAATAAACACAGAGATAAAGAAGAATTTCTTCCACTCTTTCCATTAAATCAAATACACATGAGCCAACCCATTGCACACCTGGCCCATTAAAATGGCCAAGACATCCACCAGGAATGGGCCTTGCAGCTCCCTTAACAGGGCAGGAAAGGAGGAACCAGTATGACCCCTCGGACTGCCCTGCAGAGAGCAAAAATCACATTTCTCAGTGACACCAGGAGCCGCTGCTGCAGTGACAGCCCAGGTCACTGCTCAGACCAGGCAGGAATTGCTCTGCTGGCCAGAGTGGCACAACTGAGGGTGGGAGGGCTTGCCAAGATGATCACTGGGATCTACAGCAACCCCAATAACACCAGCAGGCCTGCACCTTCCCAGAGCAGCCTGCTACAGCCCTGCAGAGCCCTCAGCACTGCTCCTGACCTGGGTCTGTGCCTGGACAGGGGGCAGAAGTTATTCGCTCACCCTCATCAGCAGAAGAACACATCTACAACCCTCCTCAGAGCCAGTGTTGTTTTGCAGAGATATAGCCAAAAACTCCACAACTTTGTGAGAGTTGTAAAGCCGGTACGTTTATTATTACAGCGCCAGACGCATGCCGAGATTTCTCTCCTTAAAAGGCATGCGTACCTCTGGGAACTTCGGGTCCCTTTTTATCCCTCTCTCGGATACATATGCATACAATTTCACAATAGGTTCATACATATTAATTTTTATGAATTTACGAATTTCACGTGACATTTGCTGCTAGTTCTTCTTTATCAGAAAGAATTCCTAGGTCAGTTGACTTGCTCTCACAGCAGTCTCTGTCTCTATCACCCTCTGTCTCCCTCCATTTATCTCTGTCCTTCACTGAAGCAACTTCACTGAACCTAGGTTCTGCAGTCAGGCTAAATAGCTGTGGTTTCTAACCACAGACTCAACTCAAAAATGTACATTTCACCTAAATCAAGATGTATTTCTACCCTGGAAAATTTCCACTTTGCCTCATTGTGACCCTCCAACTGCATGCACAGCCATCCTTCCCCAGGCTGGCATGGCAGCAGACAGAACATGGGCTTTGTCTGCCTTCAGGTGACTCCTGCTGCCCAGCACTGCCATGTCCTGTAGGATCAGCCCTGGGCATGGGAATTAACCCGTGGGCTCAGCAGATATTCATGGTCTGGGTTGGTGCTTGGCAATCCCAGGGTAAAACAACAGTGGCTGCACAAAGGGATGGGATGTGGCATGCCAGATGCTCATCCAGCACAAGGTCACTGTTGCTTGATTTTTCTTCATTGAGCCACCTAAGCTGTGCTTTGAACGGTCATAAATTTATTGCACCCAGGGATCCAGCATCACTCATCTCCAAACCAAAAGGTAGCAGGAGCACAGGAAGAGGCTAGACATCAATGCTGATGGCAGGGATAAAAATCAGATCCTAATTTGCCACTCTGAAGGATTAGGTTAATGAAGAGATACCATTAACACCTTTCACTTTTCCCTTTAACTTTGTATAAAGCCAAAGACAAAGCAGTGCCTACTTCTGTGATCAAAGCTGTGTTAATTATTTCAATTCACAGCATGTTTCTACCCTCAGTTCAGCAACAGCCTTGACTTGTTCCTTGAAAACTTTAACAATTCCTGGCCTCACCCTGGGGCAGCAATTTCCTGGCAGTGCTGGGCAGAGTGTGCAGTCAGCACTACCCACAGCAGCCTGCCTGGCAGAGCAGCAGAGCTGGGCTGGACTCGATTCAAAGGCTGAGGAGATGGAGAGATACAAACCATCAATTCTGCCAACAGCCAGGTGGAGAAACAGGAGTTCCCACAGAGATTTGGGGGTAAAAAGGTCAGAAGATCTCAGGTTATCACATCCCCTGTTGTTCTCGTGTCACTTTGGGAGTGCACACGCTTTTTAAATTTTCCATACACATTGCTGATTTATTGGCTGTTCCACGGGGTTTTACAGCTTTTTCATTAAACAGCAATTAGAGCAGGCAGCCAAAGTCAAGTCAGACCTGTGCACTGAAGAGGCAGAAATTCCTGAGCAAACAGTTTTTCCTTCCTCATTTTAGGCTTGAGGAAGAGAGTGACACTGGATCTAGCTGATGCTTCACCTCGTGTCTGCAGGTAGCTGCATGCAATCTTAGTGAAAATTCTTCAAAATATCATTGTCAATTCCCTTCATGTGGCTTCCTGCCCTGGTTACATACAGATATTTCAAGAACAGAGTGAAGCTCTGTGCTGACTTTTGCTGATATTGATGCACAGGGCCAGCAGAGCCCCTCAGGGACACCTTGCTTTGTACCCCTCACAGAAATGCAAGCACACAGCATCTGAATTTCAGCTAAACACACCAGCAATCCATTTGCACACTTCTCCTACACCAGGTAGATCTGGAATCCTTCAGCCATAATTTGTCATTTTTTTTCCTTCTACTTTAAAGCCCAAACTCAAGTTGAGGTTCCCAGACAAGATGCTGCAAGTCCTCAGGAAGCTCAGAGGAATTATCCTCTCCAGAGAACAGCTCATCACACAGGTTGCTGCCAGCATGGAAAGACAGTTAGGATTCTCCTGACTAATGCAAAAGTACCAAAGCAGCATATAAATACTTCCATCAAAAACCACTGCTGTGTCTTATTTTCTAGACTGGGAGGAATCAAAGTACTGTGACTGCATCTCATGTCAGGTAGCTTAATGGGGGTAAAAAAAGGGACAATTTAAAGGCCTAGTGGGAAAAAAAAATTAAAAAAAAAAAAAAACAAGAGAAAAACCCAAAAAAACCTCAAAACCCAAATGAAACAAACAAAAACGCATATAGAAAACATGTGACACAAGGAGATTCAAAAAAAGGGGAAATAAAAAATCACTATGGATAGAATGGAGACTATCTGATATCTGTGCTTAAATTGCAGCAAGAAAATCTGTCAGGAGTGAGTCTGATACAATTCATCTAGATGTGGGGCAAAGGGATGGATCTGTGATCCTGCCCAGCTTTATTTTCTGTGATTATCGTGCTCCTCAGCACTCATAATTCAGGACAAATTCCCAGTGCTTAGTACAAAGCCAGCTAAAACAGGACTTTTTCCCATTTTGCTCAAGCTATAGAGTTTCTTCATGAAAATAACAATGTCTCCACTTAGCCTGGGGTCCTAAACATCCAAACAAATAAGAGTAAAAAATAACCACAACTAAACAACAAAAAAGAGAGCAATTCTACAAAAAGAAAAGTCCGTATTAAAACCCATTAGGCAGAGGAACACAGCATCTATCAAATTTTATTGCTTGGTTTCGGGACTTGGGAAGAGTCTCTTCATTTCCTGTACCTCTGGAGTATTTACTATGTCCCCTATGAGCTAAGTCTCCCAGAGTCATTTTAATGTCATGTTCTAAGCACTTCAGTGTTGTAAATCATCGATTTTTATCTTCTCCTCCCAATCAATGCAAAGATATTTATGCTGAACACATAAAAGCACTTGACACTATAGAGAAACCAATTACACCCTGCGAGACGTTTGCTTCTGGTCGTTGACATCATGGAATTATCCATTACACTTTGCACATGCCTGCCATTTACAGGAAAGCAGTGTGACCTTGCCTGCCTGCAGTTTGCCATCCCTGCATCCTGGTGGAGCAGCAGGAGCTGGAAGCAGAGGTGTGTTGCCCTGATTTTTTAAGTTTTTCTCAGCCTTTTGATGTTTACATTCTTGTAGCAAATGTTCTCACACACTTTCTGTAAATAACTTATTGTTTTGCATTCTTTTATGGAGGAGGAGGAATTTGATGGACTGTTGGTTTGTCCAGTGTCATTGGAGAGGTGTCACTGTCACTTTTGGAAAACTATTAATGTTGGAGTCAGAAAATAAACTTCCCTTTTCTTCACCTTGAGAGCAGCAGAGTGTGTTCTTGGGTTGTTTCGTGTCCTATAGCGACAGAGGTGCTCATCCCTGAACTGCAGGCTGTGAAATCACAAAATTCCAGCAGTTCTCATGCCAGCCCTGCTGCTGTGCTCCTACCAGGCACTACTTGCTGTCAGAGGTGCTGACCAGACTGTCACTGTCATATTTTCTGAAAAATCCCTTTGCCAGGATTCCTTCTCCTGGGAAGCCTCAGAGAAAAATGAAAACAATCATTATCTCATTTGCTTCTCCTGTGTTCTGCTGCTTTGAAATGTGATTTGGAGATTGTTTATCCAACGGGTGGTTGTTTGATTGGTTCCATGTGAATTGTTTTGACTTAATGACCAATCACCATCAGCTGTGCTGGACTCTGGAGAGAGAGTCAAGGGTTTTTAATTAGTATCTTGTTAAGCTTTCTGTCTGTATCCTTTCTCTATCCTTAAGTATAGTTTAGTATAGCATAATATAATATATATCATATGATATATACTATACTATACTATAATATGATATAATATCACAAAATAATAAATCAACCTTCCAAAAATATGGAGTCAGATTCATTCCCTCCTACCACAGGGGACCGCAGAAATTACAACACCAGACAGATTTATTCTAGCTGCAGTCACCCTTCCCTCCACAACCTCATGGACAGGCTGGAAAACTTCATCATCACTCTGTGTTTGCCAGTGCTTCAAGGATGGCTCCCACACTCCCCTTCTGCCGAGTGCCAGGCAGGTCCTTCTGTCTGTCCCCCATCCCACACACCGGGCTGGCAATGACTGCATCAAACTGCAGGGCAGGCAGGCACTGAAGCACCTGCAGATTGTCTAGACCACCCCAGCATCCCCTGTGGCTCCCATACTCCATGGCACTGGCAGACAGGTTCAGGGATGAGCCAGGAGCCAGCCCTTCCCTCTTGGCAAAGCTGCAAGAGACTTGTCAAGCCTCAGAGGGATTTGCATTCCTGACGCCCACCAGAGCCTGTCTTGCACTTTCCAAGGTAGCAGCAGCAATTCACACCATCCCAGCAGAGCCCTGGCAGGTCTGTGCTCCCTGGAAAAGGAGCCAGCACCGAGGAGTGTCCCAGCAGGTGCTGCTGTCCCATCCTCATCATTCTCTCCCTGCCCATCCCATGTCCCCAGCTCAGCAATGGGAAGGAGCTTTTATTCCTGCCACACTGTGATGACAGTGATGTGCCCTGCTGCCACACAGCTCAGTGCTTGCTTTCTCACAAGTTAGACAAAAAAAAGTGTTTCTCTCAGCCCTGAAACAGCATTAGCTGAGGAATAAGTGTGCTGAGCAGGACCATGCAGGAGTGCTGTGCTTCCCCCAGCACTGATAACTTTGCTGTGCTTCCCCCAGCACTGCTGCCAGCTTTGCCTTCCCACCTGAGGTGCTTGCTCAGGTTTTCTCTGAAGCTGGCACAAGCCTGTAGCTCCAGCAGGTGAGGAGCAAGCCCTCACAACTTGCTCAAGTGAGCTGAAATTGGTTTTAAAACCTTGGTAAGAGCTTGAGTTCTGCAGCTTTTCAATAGCAAGGAACAAATTGGCTACAAATCTCTTGTTACAAGGTCTTTTAAGACTAAACTATCCAATCAAGAAAGGACACCTGGATTACTTTCCCTTTTAAGCCAATAACTGATCCCTGGAAGCCTGCAATGGGGACTTTTCTGTCCAATTACAAAACATCACCCAAACCATGAAGGAGGAGTAAGAAGAAGGTAAAGAAGGACAGCCTGCCTCCACCCTAAAACCTCCATCTTGCAGAAAGTAAGCCAGTGAAGTTGGGGAGCTGTGATGGTTGCATCAGATCCAGCCTGCAGGCCATCAGCACAGCTTTAATGAGAGCACATAAAGAGAGGGAATATTAAACTCCAGATCCTTCTCTCTCCCTGCAAGTGCAAGAATTACAAAAGCAGTGACACCAGCAGAAGCTTTAGGGCTCAGAGTCATCATGTTTGCTTTTCTACATTCCCCAGTGACCCAGCTGAGTGAGGCAGAATTATCTCTCATTAGTAGAACAATTAACTTTCTGTGTGCCCAGGCACTGCTTATACTGAATCTATTTTGAGTTTCTGGACTTTTCCTTAGAGAGTGTTGAGGGCTTTACCTCTTGTTGTTAAAACAGGCAGAATTCAGCCAAGTTCTCTCCCCATTAACAGGAGGCCAAATCACTGAGGGGGAAAAGGGCAATAAAACGCACCACTGTGTTTAAAAGCCAACAACCATATTTTGACTCTCAGATTTTAGGAATAACAAAATCCCTCCCCCCTATTATTTATCCACTTCTGAACACCTGGAGCATCAGACAGGCAAAGGAATTGTGTGAGAACACCAAGCAGAAAAGATGTCCCTTATCTAAAAGGAGCTGCACACAAAAGAAATGCTAATGACAAGAACTTGCAGCACATCAATTCAATGGCATTAAGCCCTTTGGCTATCTCCCTTCTCCGAAAAATCAAAGCAGTCTTAAATAATAACAGTATGAAATTAAGCTGATTTCTTGCTCTTTAATCTAAATGAAGACAGCACACATGGTTTTAAACCATAGAGGAAATAACAAGCTCCATTCAGAAGGAGGCTGTAGACAGGAATTTGGCATCATTCTGTTAATCTGCTTTACAGTCATACCTTATTTAATTAGGAAACACATAGGGAAATTAATTGGTACAAACAAAAATTAGCAGCAATCTCTACTACAGTAATAGCTGCGCAGCATTCATCAGGCAGCAGACAGTCTGATTCACAAAGTGTTGCCAACAGGTCTCCTACTTGAAAATTCTACATTTTGTGTCTGAAAACCAGGGTGGTCTGACAGGCAGCTTGTTAATTCACCTGGACAAACACCACCAGCAGCAGCTATTCCAAAAACCATAGAGAAGGTGGACAGGTACTGCTGGAAAAGAGAATTAAGTCACAGTAGAACTGTGGCATTTGTAGGTCTCATGTACCTCCTCTTTAAAGGCAGAACTAGAAAATAAAGAGATAGAAGGGAGAGAGGAAACACTGTTTTCTTTTTTTTTTTTTTTTAATGGATTCTTCTGGAAGTATGTATAAGCAATTTTCCTTCCCTCCGGTTCAAATGAGAGCATCTTATTTTTCACCTCAGTTATGTAAAGTCCTCTCTGTTATCCACAGCCCCTCCTTCCCTCTCATCATCTCTCATTTGCACAGATGAACAAGATGTTCTCTGCTTAGAAAACAAACAAATAGGTATTTCAGAAGCATCAGTTACCTAATGCTGAGCCCACATACAAATCCTTTCCATCCACCCAGAGGAACTGCTTGGGGTAATGTCCTCTGTCACTGTGATATTTTCTGAAAAATCCCTTCACCAGGATTTCTTCTCCTGAGAAGCTCCAGCTTCTCCCTGTTTTGCTGCTTTGGAATGGGATTTGGAGACAGTTTATTCAGCATGTGAATTGTTTTAATTTAATGACCAATCATGGTCCAGCTGTGTCGAGGCTCTGAGAAGTCACAGGTTTTTATTATTCATTCCTGTTAAGCCTTCTGATGTCGCCTTGCTCTTTCTTTAGTATAATTGTAGTACAGTATAATATAATATAATATAATATAATATAATATAATATAATATAATATAATATAATATAATATAATATAATATAATATAATAATCAGCCTTTTGAGAACATGGAGTCAAATTCTCATCTCTCACCTCATCCAGGAGACCCTCACACACACCACACTCCTCTCTCCTGCTGTGAAAGGCAGTCGAGTTTAATTTGGAAAGAGCATTGCTACCTAGAAATTTAATAGAAATCCCCCTTGTGCTACCTTACAGAAGGGTGCTGGCGGCACAGTCCTGGCTCAAACACCTCCCTGCAGGATTTCAGCCCTGATTCCTCCATCCCCAGCTCTGAAACACCCCATCCACATGAGCAGCACAACCACACAGTCTGGAGACATGAGCCCTCTCACAGAGCAAAAATCCATGCCAAGTGCTCATTAAATAACCATCCAGCCATATATAAGCTGTTTATGGGGCAGCAAGGAGCTCCTGAGCCCTTTGACAGCAGGAGCAGGCTCCAGGCTGTGTCTGCACACCCTGAGGACAGACTGACAGCCCCAGTCACCCCCCTGCCACCCTGGATGCTGCCCTGCAATGTTATCAGCAGGCAGGTGTGTGTGTGTGTGGCACATCTGAGCTCCCACCTGAAGGGAATTCAAAACGTTCCAGCACAAGGGAATGTTGCTTCAAGCTGTGCTCTGCTGACACAATGATTTATTGATTTATCTCTCTACAAGGGAAACAGGAGCACATCCAGTCAGAGGATGTGTTGCATTATAAGGCTGTGCTGGAGAAGGGGAAAGACAATGTGAAAACAAATAGTTCTTATGTGGACTATGCTAGGTGCACAGAAGGGATGAGCTTTGGTTTGTTTGTTTCCTTAAATTCTACACAAATATTGTACTTTTTTTTTTTTTCTAAGAGATTAAAACCTTTTCAAAATTAGTACTGCCAGTCTAATGTTCAAAGCTCCTCTAAAAAGAGGGCTGAGTCTTCTTGGTGCAAAAAATTTTCATCAATCAAAACTCCCTGTGAAATAACAAAAATTACTGCTTAGTTCTACCTTCTTTTTATCTGTTTAAAGCAATTATCCTGCAGAGTAGGATGTGCTAGAAGTAGAAGGCTGTGCTGAAGAAGGGGAAAGACAATGTGAAAACAAATAGTTCTTATGTGGACTCTGCTAGGTGCACAGGAGGGATAAGCTTTGGTTTCTTTTTTTCCTTAAATTCTACACAAATATCACTTTTTTTTTCTTTTTTTTAAGAGAGTAAAACCTTTTCAAAATTAGTACAGCCAGTCTAATGCTCAAAGCTCCTCTAAAAAGAAGGCTAAGACTTCTTGGTGCAAAAAATTTTCATCAATCAAAAATTCCTGTGAAATAACAAAAGCTACTGCTTAATTCTATCTTTTTTATCTGTTTTAAGCAATCAAATCATCCTGCAGAGTAGGATTCCTGTGAACGAATCCGGGAGGCTCTCCCATCACAGGGATGCTGCACTGCCCTCTAGAGCCTCTCTCTCTTTCTCTTTCCAGCACCGAGGCAAAAATTCTTACAAAATCGGCTCTAAAGGCACCACAGAGGGGAGTGCTGTCTACCAGATACGAGGCACGGCCAATAATTAAGACAAGGATTCAGGTTCAAACTCTTCAGGTGGTTTTGTCATTTTTGTTTTGTATTTTGGACAATATTTCACCTGCCCCCGCCTCTGTTTAGGAAGGCACATCTATGAAATAAGATATGGTCTTTTAGGAAGGACTCTCAATCTCAAATAAAAATTTGATAACAAAATAAATATCCTAACAAAGAAAAAAATAAATATTGTATTTTTAATGACTTGCTCCTTGCCTAAAAGCCACAACTATCCCTGTAACTCAGATCACAGAATGAAGAATCTACCTGGTCCTTCCAGGATGGAAAATTGCTGCACTCAGACCTGCTGCATCCAAATTCTGTGCAGTGCTAGAGAAAGATGGATCTTGCTCCTATGAGTGCTTTGCTTTGATTTAAAATTAGCTTTAACTCCTTTCTCTCAGATTCATAATGAAAGATCCTCCAACACAGCTCACTACCATACCTACATACCTTCAAGCAGCTGAATGCAATAATTTTTTCCATTCATAATCCAGCAAGGAGAGGATAAAACACACCTTAACC
This sequence comes from Zonotrichia albicollis, assembly GCF_047830755.1. Taxonomy (NCBI): domain Eukaryota; kingdom Metazoa; phylum Chordata; class Aves; order Passeriformes; family Passerellidae; genus Zonotrichia; species Zonotrichia albicollis. The sequence goes on from NC_133824.1 coordinate 57,769,581, forward strand.
CTGACATATCAAATGTCTCTGTCAATATCACATCCTAACAGCCACATGGACACTTTTGCATCACCCTTGTGACAGGAGGTGGGCTGGTACCTCATCCTTCTCTTCTGGCATTGTACACATCATTCCAGACCTGCTGCTTCACACCCACATGCTGTCCCCACAGGGAATGTCTGCCTTGATGTCCTGAAAGACACAATTTTGCCCACAAAAACGTATTGGTTTCTCTGGGCCTGGATTGAAGGCACTCCAGATGTAGTTCCTGTTCAGACTCAGGTGTTTATTATTTCTTATCAGCCTCACAACCAAGAGTTCTGCAGCTTTTCATTAGAAGGCACAAAATGGCTAACTATCTCTTGTTACAAGGTGTTTAAAAACTAAACTGGCCAATTAAGAAAGGACACATAGATTATTTTCCCTTTTAACCCAATAACTGATCCCTGGAAGCCTGCAATGGGGACTTTTCTGTCCAATTACAAAACATCACCCAAACCCATGAAGAAGAAGGAAAAGAAGGTAAAGAAGAACAACCTGCCTCCACTCTAAAACCTCCATCTTGCTTCACATTTATTTCTATATTCTAAAATCCAAAACTCTAAGTTTTCCACCCTGTGATATTACACACTTCTAACCAACTACACACCCATAATCCCAGTGCTATCAATCAATTTTGGAAACCTGTTCCATGACCTCAGGTCAAATGCAGTGTTCTCCTGTGGGTCTGTGCCTTTAAGCACAGAAAGTTTTAAATTCTCAGCATCCAGGAGTCAACAAAAAGGGGATGGAACAAGGACAGGACCTGTTTGGTTTGGTTTGGTCATTGCCCACATCAAACTGCACGAATGCTGTGGAAGAGGATTCATTTCAAACACATGACAGGACATGTCTGAAGGGACACACACACACAAAATGCCCTTCAAGGGGCACAGAGATGTGTCTGAGCACCCTCCTGCTGACCTCTGCAGCACCACTGAGATCAGGGCTGGAGAAGGAGGGCTCTGCTTCGTGAGCCTCATGTGGAAAAGGGAGCAGCAATAAGAAGCACCGGAGAAAAGGCAAAAAAGAGAGAAGAATGGCTTCCCATTTGCTAAAAGACATTCTGGGAATTACAAAACCAGGGCTGCTGGGATGCTCTCAAAGGGGTTTGAATTTATATTCAGCCACAGGAAATAAAGAGTCTCTAGAAGATGGTCCTGGACACCTCCCAAACCAAGTGTTGAATTACAGCGGGAACATCAAGGACTGCATTTTGTGCATGCCATTTCTAGTCACAGAGGAAAGAAGCACAGGACACATCTCTTAAGAGTTTTTCTGGCCACATGCCAGTGTCTGGAAGAGGACTCAGGTCTCAGAGAGGCATCACAATCCCTTAGTCTCCAGCAAGCATCATAAAATAGTCAAGAAGTCAGAGATTTTGGGTTATTCTCTGAAGTTTACCTGTTTTGCTGAGCTCCACATCATCTCTGCTGCACCCTGTCCCACCAAGCTTGAGTTTGCACACAAATTACAGCACATTAAACTCACTCCATGGCCTAAATAAGGCACCTTGAGTGACACTGAGCCTGCTCAGGACATCCTCTATCTCCTTTTCTATTAAAGTCAAAAAAGATCACCTGTCTGCTAAAACACACACTCGCCTGGATGTCACAAACACAGCTATGAAGTCTTTAACTTATCAAGGCTCAGTGTAACCAAATCCCTGCTCCCTCTCATGACACAGGGACTTCCCAAAGGCAAAGTTACTCTACAGCTCCTCTCCCTGTCCCTCTCCTGCAGGCTGGGTCCCCAGGAGCACCCTTGTCTCTCCCAGTTTGGGTCTGAGCTTGGCTCCTCTCAGCTGGAAACTGGAAGGAATTTACTCTTGTTCCTCACTCTGAGGAACAAGACGTGAATGGACAAATGTGTCCTCATGTTTTAAATCCTTCCCAGTCCTCCTGAAAATGTTACATCCCTCTGGCTTATCCATCCTCACCTGCACTCCCTTCCCTGCTGCTCTGTCCTCAGAGATGGGCTGCAGTCTCTCTATCCAAGACAAAGTTGGAAAGCTTTTAAGTTGGCCAAATGTACATCACACTGAGTCACACTCAATTAACCTAATCAAGAATTTCTCTAATCAAAACATACGTTTCTGGGCTGGCAGTTTCTGACTCAACCACAATTCATTCAATCTTAAGGAAAAATCATTAGAAAAACCATCTGTTCTCCTTAAATAGAAGAGCTATTTTTGTGTTCATAATGAGCCCAAGTAATTATAAAACAAGCAGAGTGGGTTTCAAAAAGAAAAATAAAAAGAGAGGGTAAGACAGCTGCTACTTTGTGATTATCATGGTGCTAACACATTTCCAGCCATGTGGAGTTCAGGCCTTACACTCCTCACCTTATTATACAACATGTGCCCCATTGTCATCCCATTAGCACAGTAAAAGCTGCAGGAAGGCACTGGGGGCAGAGTGCAGAAGAGTGAGATTTGGTGAATGAATATTTACATACTAGAGCTGAACAGCAGCAGAATCCCAAAGTTAAAGTTCTCAGAGGAAATGGTGACAAGGTCCCACGCAGCTGCTATTTTTATGTGCCAAATTCAAGACTTCATTCCTCAAAATCATCAGTCAGTTGACACCTAATCCTAGGGGATCTGACATTTTTTGCATTAAAATTCCCTGGGCACCCACCTGCTCACAGAAACCATGACAGCATGAACCAAAACAGCAGAACTCTTTCATACCTAATCCTCCCCACAATCCAGAGCACAGAAACTTCTGCCTACGTTTCCTGCTGAGATCATCCATTACTAAAGAGATGAACCATGTGAGATCATGTGGGCAGCACTTTTCCTTTCCAGCCTGGCTACAAGGTGGGCCAGTGGGGCACTCACATTCTCTGGAAAAATCCCTTCATCCAGGATTTTCTCCTGGGAAGCTAAGAAGCCTCAGAGAAAAAGGAAAACAATTCTTATCTCATTTGTTTCTTCTGTGTTTTGCTCATGTGGAATATGTTTGGAGATTGTTTACCCGCAGGTGATTGTTTCATTGGATTCTGGTTCACATTCTCTGAAAAATCCCTTTGCCCAGGATTTTTCTTCTGGGAAGCTGAGAAGCCTCAGAGAAAAGGAAAAGAATTCTTATCTCATTTGCTTCTCCTGTGTTGTGCTCACATGTGGAATGTGTTTGGAGATTGTTTAACCACAGGTGATTTTTTCAGTGGATTTTGGTGTGAATTGTTTTGACTCTTTGGCCAATCAGGGCCAAGCTGCGTCAGGACTCTGGAGAGAGTCACAAGGTTTCATTATTATCTTTTTATCATTGTGTAAGTATCCTTTCTGTATTCTTTAGTATAGTCAGTATAATATTCTTTAATATAATACAGTATTATAAAGTAATAAATTAGCCTTCTGAGAACATGGAGTCAGATGCATCATTCCTGCCTTTATTGGGACATCTCCCAGCAAATACAATGGGCCAGCCCTGAGGGGAAGTCCTGGCTTTGCCCAGAAGGATCTGAACCCCACCATCCTCACTGCCCTGGCCTGTGGGACCCTCCTGAAGAATTCTCTCTCAGTGCACCCTGCTGGAGCTGTTCCTTCTAAATGTTCAGTGGACCAAAGAGAAAGGCCAGAGGAGCACAAGCCCATTGTGAACTCCATTGTGAGGGAGCCTCCTGGCCCAAGGCAACCTTGACTTTCTCCTCATACTGCAGTGATTGCTGCTGACAAGCACAGAGAACATGGGCAGCAGCTCAGGAGTCTGAAACTCCTCTTTGCAGCCCAACAAAGAGGAGTGCTGCTCTGCCTCTCATGTTGACTGAATTAGAGCAATCCACACAGGCTGCAGGCCTTCGCAATGTCGTGGTGTTTGCAGGGCTCCCAGGATGAGAGGAGAGACGACAATCTTGCCTCCATGTTTCAGAAGGCTGATTTATTATTTTATTATATATATAATATTAAAAGAAAATTATATATTAAAACTATACTAAAAGAATAGAAGAAAAGATTTCATCAGAAGGCTGGCAAGGAATAGAAAGGAATGAATAACAAAAGCTCGTGACTGTCAGAGAGTCCAAGCCAGCTGACTGTGATTTGCCATTAATTAGAAACAACCAACATGGACCAACCAAAGATGCACCTGTTGCATTCCACAGCAGCAGATAATCATTGTTTTTCTTTTCCTCTGAGGCTTCTCAGGAGAAAAATCCTGGCAAAGGGATTTTTCAGAAAATATCATGGTGACATCCCATGGAGACACCTGGCAGTTACTGGGTCTGTGGGACTGTTCTGTTTCAGGTCTGACTGAAGCTCCTGGACATTGCTGCAGTGTCAGGGGAGGAAGCCTTCCCTCAGGGTCCCCAGCTCTTGGGTGAATAAGCCAAGAACACCTCCCAGTTTTCCATCACCCTGGAGGGAGATAGGGGAAGTGAAGAGGGTAAAGAACTGAACCAAAAAAGCAAGGAAGCAATGGGAAGCTAAATGGGGAGAAGTGAAACTCTGGGGATCTGTCCTTGTGCCTTCAGCAGGCAAATAAATGATTGCACAATCATTGCTGTGGAAGCATTGAAAACAAATGTTCCCACTAGATTCACTCCTTCCCCCCTTGAGGTTGCCTGTTGGAAATCCTTAAATCCATTCCTTTTCCTCTAAAGGGGGGACCTGCATCTCTGTTCCCAGAGTTGTAGCACATTTAATTTATTTGCTGTTTTTCTTGACTCTGTAACACTTGGACCCAAGTCAGCACAAAAGAGAAGGTCAGTTTGTTTTATACTTCTGTTTCTAGCTCTTGGTTTTGCAGGAGAAATATCTGGAAACCAGAGGTGAGCAGAGTAAAGGTCAGTCATGGTGTGTATGCTTTTTGAGACTTCAAACTAGTGACTTTTCAGCATTAGCTTACAGGGTTGGGAGCAAGTGGCAACACGGTCACCTTGACATCTTCACAGAGCCTGAAGGATGTAATTCTTGATAGGACAAGGATCTAATTCTCAATAGGACAAGGAGTAGTGGCTTCACACTGAAAGAGAGTAAGTTTAGATTAGATATTAAGAAGAAATTCTTGTCTCTGAGGGTGCTGAGGCCCTGGCACAGGTTGTTCAGAGAAGCTGTGGCTGCCCCACCCATGGAAATGTTCCAGGCCAGGTTGGATGGGGCTTGGAACCAGGGATAGTGGAAGGGGATGGTAGGGGAGTTGGAACAAGCTGATCTTTAAGGTACAAACCATTCTGTGACTCAGACACACCAAAACCAATTTTCAGAGTGGCAAGGAACAGCACATCCCATCCCCTCTGCCCCCTGTGCCCCACCTGACCTTCCCCAGTGATAAAGGGGACACCATGGGCAGCACCAGAGCAGGACACACTGAGCTGTGCCAGCACAGACAGGGCACTTTGAGGGCTCCTCCTGCAGGGACAACTTTCCATTTGTCTTTACTAAATTACAGTAAATGTACTAAATCTGTCTTTACAAAATTTTGTCATTTTGGACAGATCAGGTCACGTGGCCTGGGTTGCTGGGTAATGAGAAAGGTGAGGTTAAAGGTGAGCCCCAGGATTTGGACTAAATTGAGAATATCATCAGATACAGTCAAGACTCTTTAACTGGATGGTGAGATGTCATGGACATATTTTATGAAAAATCGTTTCGTTAGGATTTTTCCTCCTGAGAAGCTGAGAGACCTCAGAAATGAAATGTAAACAATAATTATCTGCTGCTGTGGAATGCAACAAGTGCATCTTTGATTGGTCTCATGGTTGTTTTTAATAAATGGCAAATCACAGTCCAGCTGTCTTGGACTCTCTGGTCAGACACAAGACCTTATTATTATTCCATTCCTTTCTATTCCTTGCTAGCCTTCTGATGAAATCCTTCCTTCTATTCTTTTAGTACAGTTTTAATAGATCATTTTCTTTTAATATAATATATATCATAAAATAATAAATCAGCTTTCTGAAACATGGAGTCAAGATTCTAGTCTCTTCCCTCATCCCAGGACCCCTGTGAACACGACCACATTGGGATCACTGTTTTCCACCCATGAAGAGTCCCTTTCATATGTATAATTGTGTAATTAATGCACAGTTAAGGGCACATCCCATGGTTCAGCCCATGACATTATTGGCATGAGGCTCCTGGAGCCAGGCAGGAGAACCATTGTGATGCACAGCAGGAGCAGCACAGACACAAAAACCTGCAGGTTGTCAGATCCCTCACTCTGAACTGCCCCAAAAACACAGCAGAACTTCCAATGCAAATCATGGGAGAAATCCACCCTCACTTGTTCACAGGCTGTCTTCCAACTTCAGCATGAAATGCACTCTGCTTCCACTGAAAAGTCTGTGGTGCAACATCATATAAAATCCAAGTAAAGCTGGGGAAAAAATTATTAATATTATACTGAAATGCAGGGAGTAAACCAAGTCATTCAAACTGCAGAAAAGAACCCAAAGCACTGCTGCACAATGATGTGAGCATTTGTTCATCTCACCTCTTACAGCTTCAGTAAAAACTCAGCAAGCATTTACTCTGAAGTGCAGCAACAGAACCTACTGGATTAATTTTTCAGCAGGGCTCCCAGCACATTTGTATCCCCCACATGATGACCAATGAATTTAATTACAGTGTTGATGCTATAGAAATTCTTAAGTCATTTTTTCACCCAGAAAATCAAATAATTTGTAACTCTATCATGATTCATGGAGCATGCACATAATTTAAACACTTTAAAGGCAAGTATCACAACTTCACCAACTAAAATCTATACCTCCATCAAGCAATAATAGGTATTTTACCTAAATGTGTAGCTCTGAAGTAAATCATGAGGCAAAAATATCAGCTGCTATAACAAATAACCTTCTAGTCCTTGTGGCAATGAATAAAAAACTCCTCCTTTCCTTTTATCTGCTCCTCTGGAGAGAAACTCTGAAGATTTCAAGTGCTGCAAAACAAGAAAGAGGACAAAACCCACCCACACATGAAGCATTTTGTGTGATTTCTATGGTGATTGTGTTGTTCTTCAGGGTTGACTCAAAGTTTTTAATGACAAAGCATAACCAAGGCTCATTATGCAAAATGGGTTTCAGACAACAAACCTTCCCAAGTATTTTCAACAAAAGTTATTGATGGAAAATGTTGGTTCCAAAGAGCCACTGGGAAACAAGAGAGAAGAAATACCCACTCTAGAACAGTGCTTCATGCCCCCCTGCCATTGTCTGATAAATACAGAACAAATCCTTTTCTGCAGACAACAGCCTCAAGATGCCAATAATGCCTTTAAACCGTGGCCCAAATGTTTACCTTGAGATCAAACTCACATCACCAGCAGGAATCAGCATTGTGTAGATGCCTTCTCTTTGCAGAGTCCCTCTCCCCACACTGGTAGAAATAATGCTTGGGAAAGGAGAAAGTACCACACCAAAGAGCAATAAATTCTTATAGAAAGCTCTCTTCTTTCAATTGTAGTGAGACACCAAAAGGACCTGAGTAGACCTTTGTTAAAATTATTGTTGGGTTTTTATTCAGCCACCAAACATTTTTGTTCTAACAGAGCAAGCAGGTTGTCGGGATAATGTGATAGGAAACATTTGGGAGAATTTTTTTAATTTATGTACATTATCTGAATATGCTCCCTAAACACTTCTGAGATGTAAACCACATTTTGATTTTACACATTTTTGTAAGAAGTGTTAAATGTTTGAAAACTCTTGTTTTGACTCAAAAAAAGTAGTTCTGGCATCTGAAAACCTGCATTTTTTTTCTAGAATAACAATAATCTTAAAAACAAACCTGCCAGCTGTAGGAGTAAGCATTGTCTGCAAGTTCCCAGATGTTTTCAAACCCTATCAAATCCAATGAAGGCTAATTAGGACTGACTCTCCACTCCTTGAAGACACCCAGTGTCTTGTGCATTTGAGTCACATATAATAATAATAATAATAATAATAATAATAATAATAATAATAATAATAATAATAATAATAATAATAATAATAATAATAATAATAATAGTTGTTGTATATATTTATAATTATATTATTATATATATACTATATTATATTATATATACTATATTATATACTATATACTATATACTATATACTATATACTGTATACTATATACTATATACTATATACTATATTATATATTATATATTATATATTATATATTATATATTATATATTATATATTATATATTATATATTATATATTATATATTATATATTACTATATAATATTATATATTACTATATAATATTCTTAATAATATTAAGTATAATATTAAGAATAATAATTCAAAATTAAAATGTATTATATATTTTATTCTGATATATTTATAATTCTATATTTATTATAATAATTGTTACTTATATTATATTATATTATATTATATTATATTATTATATTATATTATATTATATTATATTATATTATATTATATTATATTATATTATATTATATTATATTATATTATATTATTGTATGATAATAATAATAATAATGATAATGATAATGATATTGATAATAATATTAATAATAATAATAATAATACATTGCAGAGCACTATAGAAACAGCACAGGCAAACAGGGAGCAGAAGCAAACCCCCCTCACCAGTCTCAAAATCAACATCAGAGCAAGGTTTGTTCCAGTGAATGCATCTCTGCCCAGGGCAGAGGAGTTGTAATTAAATTATCTTTAAGGCCCTTTCCAACCCAAACCATTCCAGGACTCTGTGGCAGAATCCCAACACAAATCCCAGCTGTGCAAGGGACAGAGAGAGACACAAAAGGTGCTTGTGGAACAGAGGGGTCAGAGTGGTATGAGGTGCCCTAAGAAAGAAAATAAACATAAACCAGCCCCACCCCATCCCATCCCATCCCATCCCATCCCATCCCATCCCATCCCATCCCATCCCATCCCATCCCATCCCATTCCATCCCATATACACATTTACTTCTGTACGTAGTCTAATTTACAAAAAATTTCATGTATCTTTTCTGAGCCTTTCCTATACTAACAGCCTTGTCTTCTTCCTTACTATAAATACACTCAAAAATCATCAATAATGATTTTTTCTATCAACTCAACTTTGCTTACAGACCAACTATCAAACCCCTCAATTTAACTGACTGTTTACTCACCTGTTGCTCAACCCTCCAACACAAAGTCCATCTATCTGAGACATAAAAAGAAAGTATCCAAGAAGTTCATTCCAGACAGCACAGATAACTCAGCACCCCTGATTGATTAAAACACCCCTGATTGATTAAGACATGCCTAATTGGAGTTGATTACAGCCACTGTTACAGGCTGGGTGTATTTGTATCTGATTGATAACCATGTTCTCTGATTGGGAATTCATCTCCAAAAACTACACAAAGAACACTCTGTGCAAAGTTAGAGTGCCTAAATAAGAACCAATCACACCAATCTGCAGAGGCAGTGGCTTGCCAGCTCTGAGGCAGCTCAGACTCAAGCCCTTTCTGAATAATTGATCAAACTTTCTGTGAGCCATCAACAGCAGATCACACAAAGGGGACGCGAACATAAAATCTCCTTAGTGACTACTCAACCCCATCAGTCATCACATCAACCTACCTAAGGCACATCTGATGCTGCTTTTCAAAACAAAGCTGCCTGATGGTTTTAGAATGTCCCCTGGTAATTATGAATGCTCCTCTTTGTTTAAGAGATGTCTCTACAGCTGAGCAGCTCCATGGAAGGACGTACCCAGATGGAAATCACTTGTTCCTCACGGGCACAGGAAGAGAAAGAGCACTCCAAGAAGGCAAATAAACGTCCAGACTCCTGCAGATGGCTCCCTGAGGAAGGGCTGGCATCATTACTGGGAGCAAAGGCAAGGCTCAGAGCTGCACTTCCCAAAGCCTGACACAGCTGGAAGAGCTCTGGCTGCTTCCAGCACATCCTCAGCCCCACCACAGCCACAACACTTCATCCAAAATCACCCCTCTGCACCGAACAGGACCCACTGCATGGTGACAGAGGCAAATTAAACCAGTGCTACAGCCCTCAGTAATGAGGCTACAGGGATGCATTCAGCTCAAGGTGCCACGCAACCTCAAAAGTATTTGGTTTAGTGCAGAAGGGTTTGATAGCTGGTTTGTAAGTAAAGTTGAGTTGATAGAAAAAATAATAATTGATGATTTTTGAGTGTATTCATAGTAAGGAAGAAGACAAGGCTGTTAGTATAGGAACAGATTAGAAAACATACATGAAATTTTTGTAAATTAGACTACATACACAAGTAAATGTGTATATGTGCCTAATTAAATTTCTATAAAACTTTTACCAATTATATTAACACTAATTACTTTAAACCAATGAATATAATAAGTTATTGTGATGTAGTTAATGACTAAAGATCACACTTTGTTAAGAGTATATAAACTGAAGAACACACAAAATAAAAACTTTTTCTTCTTAAACCCTAATCACATATGTATATGTCACATCCAACCTAACAGTAGCAGTTTGGTAACTCACTTTTGTTTTCAAACCTCTAAAAATGTAATTATAAGCCTGGCTGCAGGATTCACAAGCCCAGCAGCCCTTTGTAACTGCAGCCCAGTTCCTCAGTGAAGCCCTTTCCATCCTCTCCTCCAGGACAGATAAAGGCGTCTATCTTTGTGAAAAACAAACCCTCCTCAGAGGCAGCATCCTTGGGGAATATCCAGGGATAAATATTCCTGAAGAAATATCTCCCCCACCCCTTGAAACAAAACAGGAAGGAAACAGATTTCGAATACTTTCCAATTTACTTTGAAGTCTGACTATGTACCTAAATGTTCTCTCACAGGGACAGCTGCATAGGCACAAATGCAGGCTCTCTGTGGAAGAGCCTGCATTTCACATGTTTAGAAAAGAACACACAAGTGCAATGAATGTTTTCCACAAAGCAGACATTTCTTAAGATATGCTTTCAACACAGCCAGATGTGATGCTGGTCTATTATTAGCAAGAATTTAGGCAATGTTACACCAAAATGAAACAGGAAAGGAAAACCAAAACCAAAATACAGTGACATTAATTTTCAGTGGAAGTCAATGTACTTCCAGGATTTAAAAACTACTCTGAAGAGTCACATGTATATTTCCTCTTTTAAATATATTCTCTTGGGAGATCTTTGATTTTAAAATATATAGAATGGTCATAATATTATAAGGATACCATCAAATCATGAAATCATTTAGGCTGGAAAAGACCTCTAAGATCACCAAGCCCAACCAGCACTGCCCAGCCCACCACTAATCCATGCCCCCAAATGCCACATCTGCACTTCCTTTAAATCCCTCCAGGGATGGTGACTCCACCACTGCCCTGGGCAGCCTGTTCTGATGCTTGACAACCTTTCCATTGTTTTTTTTCCTAATATCCAATTTAAACCTCCTCTAGCACAGCTTGAGGCCATTTCCTCTTGTTCTATTGCTGGTTCCTCACAGAGCCTGAGCCCCACCTGGCTCCATCCCCTGTCAGGGAGCTGTAGAGAGTGAGAAGGTGCCCCCTGAGCCTCCTTTTCTCCAGGCTGAGCCTCCCCAGCTGCTCCTCATCAGATTTGTTCCCCAGACCCTTTCCCAGCTCCATTTCCTTCTCTGCACACACTCCAACCCCTCAATGTCTTTCTTGACATGAGAGGCCCAAACCTGAGCTCAGGATTTGAGGTGCAGCCTCAGCAGTGGGAGTGCAGAGGGACAATCACTGCTGTGCTCTGGCTGGCCACACTGTTCCTGGCACAGCCCAGGTGCCATTGGCCTTCTTGCTCACCCCAACCTCACATTCACTGCTGCCAACACCCCCTGGTCCTTTTTCTCCAGGCAGCTTTCCAGCCATTGTGCCCTGCCTGTGGTGGTACATGAGCTCTTGTGATCCTGGGTTCTTGTGATGCTGGGTTCTTGTGATTCAGGACCTGGCACTTCATCTTGTGGTCTCCTAAAATTGGGCTTGGTCCATCAACCCAGCCTTCTTCATCCCTCTGCAGAGCCTTCCTTCCCTCCAACATTCCCACCCAATCTGATGCTGCCACCAGCACACTCAATCCCTTCGCCCAGATCATCAATAAAGGCTAAACAGCACTGGCTCCCACAGCTTTAATTAAAACTGCATTAGAAATGGAGTCAAATGATCCACAGCTCTGTTTGGCACTGACCTGAACTGTGTCCAAGCTAAACTCATTTCCAATTGAGCTGAAGCCACAGTGACTGGAAACCAAACTTCCCTCACTTCTGATCCTCAAGCCAGCAGGAACAATGAATTATTCAGCAATTAAACCAGAGCAGACAGGATGTAAAATGGATCTCTGATCACCTCAAGTCATCACTGCCACCTCTTCTGGCAGCCCAGAGTCACAGAGGAAGAGAGACTTTCTGGCTCTTTCTGCCTTTCTCAGAGGAACAACTCTGGCACAAGGACAGAAGGGGACACTACCTGAGCTCTCAGGATGCCCTTGCTCTCCTCCCAAAGCTCCCCAGACAGGACAATCCCTGGTCCTCCTGATGGTGCCACTGCTCCATACAAGTACAGGAAAGCCTGGCATCTGCTGAGGTTGGGTATAAAGCCAAACAGAACAATCCAGATTTACCCACTTCAATAAAAATCATGGTTTAAATCTAAGTGGAATTTAATACAAGTGCACCAAGTCTGAGGAATGCCAATTTAGTCATTTTAACTTCAGGTTTCCCTCCAGTCTTTTTTCATTTCAAGTTATTATTTCTCAATCAAAACATTTAGCACTTTTCAAACAGGTGAGGAGTCAACTGTCAGATGCGGATCCCTGCTGTAAAATCTAACTCGTGGAAGGACAGATTCTGCAAGGTAAAAGTGTACTAATACTACTCTAAATAAACCAGGTTAGTTCCTAATTCTGCTAAGGCCAGGCTGAAGCACCAAATGGTTCCATGTGGTGGAAAATCCACAACTCCACCCATCAGCCTGGGCCTTGCCTGGGATGACCCTTCCTTAGGGACACAGCCTTGAAAGAGAATGAGGAACAGCAAACAAAGGAACATCACCAAATGGCAAAAGGGGGAGAGAAATTAGCCTCCTGATTAAGTCCAATCTTTTTAATAAATCAAGCCTAGGATTTTTTTCCTGAGAGCTGGTACACTGTTGTATGTCATCCTGGCATCTCTTAAAGGCTCATGTGATTATTTTCCCCAAAGCTGGCAAAAGATGCAGCAAAATCAAGCCAGCAATCCTCAGGAAGCATTGAAGTTGTCATTTTTATAGTAAATCAGGAGGAAACAGCCAGGGCTGTGTCTAACAGCAGCAGTTCAGGTTCAGCAACTTGCAGGTGCTGTGATCTGAAATATTAAGGGAAGTACCTGGCAGCAGCACCACTGTCACAACCACGAGCTGAGCCAGGGTGGGTCAACAGCACCATCAATCAAAACAACACCCTCATCTCTCAAAAATCCTCCCTCAGATCGTTTCTATTATGCTGTGGTAAGAAAACCCAACAACTCTCAGGCTCCCAGACACAGACAAGTCCCCCATGATTACACGAACACCTGTTCTTTGTCATTATCTGCGAAGCCGGCTTTCCTATTCCTTTATTCTCCCTAAAATTGGTGTCTGTGCACAGGAACCCTCTCAGTGGGGAACACACGGGCAGCACATCCCGCCCCTGCTCGCTGACAGACCGCGGGCACAGCCGAGGGGCCCCGCCTGCAGCCGGCCGGGGAGGGGGCAGCGACCCCCGAACCTGCTCTCCCACTGCTCCGGGCCCACGGCCGAGGCTCCTCACAGCCCCAGGGGCAGGGCCACAGGGGCTGGGCCCGGCTTCCCCCTCCGGGGGCCGTCAGCATCCCTCAGTGCCCCGCTTCCATCAGCATCCTGCATCTCGGAGCATTCCTCTCCCACATCCCGCAGCATCCCGCTTCCATCAGCATCCCACATCCCGCAGCATCCCTCTCCCTTCAGCATCCTGCTCCCCTCAGCGTTCTGCTCCCCGCAGCATCCCGCTCCCCACAGCATCTCATTCCCTCTCCCATCAGCATCCCGCTCCCATCAGCATCCTGCTCCCCCTCCCGCAGTATCCTGCTCCCATCAGCATCCCACTCCCTCTCCTTTCAGCATCCTGCATCCCGCAGCATCCCGCTTCCATCAGCATCCCTCTCCCTTCAGCGTCCTGCTCCCCGCAGCATCCTGCTCCCATCAGCATCCCACTCCCTCTCCTTTCAGCATCCTGCATCCCGCAGCATCCTGCTCCCCGCAGCATCCCGCTCCTCGCAGCATCCCCCTTCCATCAGCATCCTGCTCCCTCTCCCTTCAGCATCCTGCATCCCGCAGCGTCCCGTTCCCCGGAGCATCCCTCATCCCGCATCCCGGCCCCCGCCCGGGCACCGCCCGCCCGCACTCACCGTCGGTGGCCATGGCGGGCCCGGCTGGGCGCGGAGCGGAGCCCGCGGGAGGCAGCGCGGAAGGTGCCGCCGGTTCGGCCCCGCTCGCTTCATCCCCGCCCGGCGCGGGCAGCGGGGGGAGCCGGGCGCGGCCGCGGGTCCCGCGGGGCTGCGGGAGGGAGCGGCGCTGCCTCTGCCGGGGCGGCACCGCCAAACGGGGCTCGGCCACATTGCACCCCGAAATGCGGCTTGGGGGCTTGGCTGCGTATTCCAAAATGTTGTACCGTGGCTATTGATGGTGCTCAGGATTGGGCTGAGCACGTGTGAGTACAGCGGGCAGCCCCCAGCCCAGCGGGATGGACAGAGATAGCTCCAGCCCTGTGTCAGAATCACCTGCCCAGCAGGGTGCACCGAGCCTGTCTCAGGTTTAATTGCTACCTCAATTTTCAAACCCCGTTTTTAATAACAAAAAACCAAGTTACTCCCCATCTCCAACAACCCTTAGCAGCCAAGGGTTATGTCCTGCCTTATTTCCCATATTTCCCAGATTTACATTGCTGTGACTAAAGAGAAAGCAGTTTGCTGTCTGGTGGCTGAAAGGTAATGTTCCTTTGATGGTTTCTCTTACAGCCAAACTGTGTCACAGCAGAGAGATTGACCTGGGGCTGTGAAGATGGTGAAAGGCCCAGAGCTGAAGCCACACAAGAGCAGCTGAGGTCACTTGGTCTGCTCAGCTTGGAGGAGACTGAGGGGAGAGTTTATCACAGTCTACAACTTCCCCTTGAGGGGAAGAGGGGCAGGCACTGATTTCTTCTCTGGTGCCCATTGACAGGACCTGAGGGAATGACCTGAGGTTGTGTCAGGGGAGGTTCAGGTTGGATATCAGGGAAATGTCTTCCTCCAAATGGTGCTCGGGCACTGAACAGGTTCCCCAGGGCTCTGGTCACCAAGGCTGACAGAGTTCAGCATTTGGATGAAGCTTTCAGGCACATTATCACTCCATGCTGGGCCAGGAGTTGGACTTCAATGACTGTTCTATGTCCCATCCATCTCAGGATCTTCTACAATCCTAAGTGCTAAGAGAAAGACAGAGCTTAGCACATTTTAAATTCCTTGTAGCTGATAAATTTCAGGAGTTCTATTTCCAAACGTTGGGGTGCACATGAAGGAGGGATATATTCCATTATCTGGCTTTATCATGTGCCCAGATTTGAGGATCAAGATGAAAATGGGCTGAGGAAGCCACTTAGCAAGCTTTGAAAAATCTAAATAGGCAACACCAGAGGCAGAATGGACTTCAAAATGAAACACTCCAGACAAGAAGGGATAAAATATCAGTGTCATTTGAAGAAACTTGCTATGCAGGGCTCATGTGATGAGAGAATACAAACACTCTGCATAGAGTCCAGTTACATAAGACATGCAAGTATAACCACCAGAATAAACCTGAAAGTATCTTTTAGTCCTTTAGGATCAGATCTACCTTTAGAATCCTGAAAAAGAAAGCAACAAAAGAAAGCAGACTGCTTTTAATTTTAGTCTGAAAAAGAAAGGGTTTAGAATGAGTGGAAGAGTCTCTCCAGCTTTGTAATGTGTCTTTATGCAGATGGTGATTAATCAATTTTTCTCCGTGCTCACTACAGTAGAGATGTGCAATAGGTAGCAAAACAAATTCACTCAATAAGAGAATTTCACAGTAAACAATCTGGCCTTATAACAAACAGCAAAATCCCTTTTACTGCAGGATTCTCCAGTTATTCTCCAGGTGATACCTACATTGACACTAAGCTGTACACAGAGAGATCTCCACTGTCACCCATAGCATTTGGAATTTTTTTCACATTACTGCCATATTGCTATTTCAACTTCAGTTTGAAGGCTGCAAAACCCTCCAGGTTGAGCACAGTTGCTAACAGGAGCATCCCTAAGCTGGTATGTGAGCTTAATTTGTCCAGTCTTTTGCACTTACTTTGATTTAAAGAGATCTTGTTGGTTGCTTGAATAATAAGAATAAAAAATATATTGTATACTTTCACTTAAAGTTTCCAGGTGTTCAAGAAAAGCCTGGACATTGTACTCAGGGCCATGCTCTGGTTGACAAGGTGGTGATCAGTCAAAAGTTGGACTCAGTGATGCCAGAGGTTCTTCTCCAAGATAATCGATTCTAATTCTGTAAGCAGATGTGACCTCCAGGTGTTTTAGGTGTATTTTGTTTTTCATCACCCACATTATCCTTGCAAACACTGAGCACTGGCTCCAGCCTCCACTAAGAGGATCTTTCACCTTTGCCAAAGAAATGGTGATTACTTTTGGATGGACAGTTGTGCATCTACCTCAGAGAAGCTTCAGCCAAAACATATTTGTTCCATTTATTTCTGAAAACAACATCCAGATACACACTGTCATACAGCCTCACTCCTCTCCACCAGCACAGCTGGAAGTTAGGCTGGCATTACAGAGATTAAATTTCCTTGCAGACTTTAACCACTGCAGTAGCTGAGACTACAACCAGGAGAGATTTTACATCTCAGAAAGTCTACTACTACTATTACTATTTGGGTTTTCAGAGTTATTGTTGAAGGGTTTTTTTTTAATGACAGCTGCTTGCTTCAGTGAAGCATTTTAGGAAGTCCCTCTCCTGTTTTTCAAAGCCTGTAATTGCCCATCAGACTGCAGCAAGGGATTTTTTTTCTTTTAAAGATTACACCACCATTGTGAATCTCTGCTTACAGCTGCCTCTAAATTATCAGGATTACTATTTTGAAACATCACCATGCATATGGTCAGCAGTTCTAAGTTTATTCTTAATCATGACTTCCATTTTCCAACTATGTAATTTTATAAACAAATTACAGAACATTTGTTTTCATGATTACAATATGAAAATAACTTCTGGTTGAATGCACCCATCCCTGTGCCTAGCCAAGCCTTTGCATGTTTTGTACATCATTTGCAGATGAGTGCAGGGAGGACTCATGTCACTGAGCATCAAAAATTGTGACAAATTCCACACTTATTCAGCTCTTGGGATGGCTCAAAGGTATAAGGAGAGGTAAATGAGATGGTCATGCTGTGAAAAAGTGAATATTTCAGGGAACAGTATTAAACATGTTCCTTAGCAAAAATAGTCTGATTAAGTTTCTCTTTGAGGTCTCTTTTGGTTTTTTTGTACCTGCTCATCAAAAAGTAGAAGAAATGCACAGAGGCAGGGTTTGTGCAGGTAACAGAAAAGCACTGTCAGAAAACCCAAATAAAACCAAACTGTGCAAACTTTACAGAAATGATACCTCCAAAACACTCATAGCCATAGATGAGTCCTTTTAAGAAGATCACATCTGAACCATCTACAGCCTTAGCCCAACCTCAGGCCAAAGAGGAAGAGTGAATGATACACCAGAAAAGAGTAGGATCTAAATGTAGGTATGATGACTTTAACTGTGTTGTTACTGCTATAGGGGTTTATACTCTGTGTAGTATTCTTTTTCTATAATAACTAAATCTGGGCTAATAATGACTTTTGATTAGACTATCAAGATTTAGGTTACTCAACTGACTGTGTGACTGTTCAGTTTACAGTGCAGTAAGGTTTATTATTATAGTCTTATTATTTGGCTTTACTACAAAGTGTTTCCTCTTCTCTCATTAACAAGGTCAAGTTCAACTCTGGCACTTCATCATCAGCTTCTCCAGTGTCCAACCACATTTTGGCCCATTCCTCCTTGCCAACCAACACATTTAATATGGAAACCTTTGATAGTAAAACCATTTGTATCTCCATTTAAATGTTTTTTCTTCTAGGTAAGAGCACTTCAATTCCTCTGGCCTTTGACAGTCATACTAGCAAAATAATTAATTCAAATTAGGTTATTTTTGTATTTAAAATATTTCAAATTTATAATTTTTTTTTTTTTTTAGAAAAGGACACTTAACTCCTTTGCCTTTCTTGAAAGAACAGCTTGATCAACTGGAGAAATTCCAAGGAGAGTAACTGCACATTCCTCTTAAACTGCTGTGGTCAGATGGGGATATTTAAGGCTACAGCCTTCCAAGGTTGAGTGACACAAATTGTACTGGTTTCAGTGTTCACAGAAAACATTCCAGCTGATGATTCTCAGTCCATTTGCTTCTTCTGCTTCTTGAATTTGCACTGTTGCCAAGCAAATATTTCTCCATGCTGTGCCTGTTCTCAGTGCTGAGATCCATGTTTATTTCTGCACCCACTTCTTTCACTCCCCTCCAATTTATAAAGATCATTTTGAATTTCAGTCCTGCCCTTGTACAGCTGAGGGTTATCTGCAGAATTAATGAACACCCTTTACCTCCTTCCATTTTAATACACAGTAACTCCAGATCTGCTGGAGACAGGGCACAACAAAAAGCTTATCAGCAAGTTCATTTCCACATGTGTGGGATCAAACCATGATAAGCAGTGAAGTTCACACACCATAAAATGGAGCAAGTCAAGCATGAAAAATAATTTATTGCTCTAATTTCCAACAGTCAATAACCTTATGTTCAGAGATAAGGGATTACAGACATCTCTTACATGGGTAAATATTCTCTGAGCCTTCACTTTCCAGCTCACCCAGGCCACAGCAACTTCAGTCTCCCACAGGAAGTGTTCACCAGGTGGATAAAGGCACCACAAGACAGCTGAAGTATCCCAGTCACTGCCAGCATCCCTTCCAGCATCACCTGTGCTTCTGGTCCCAGACACTTCTGTTATGTTCAAAGGTATCCAAAGCAAGCACTTGGTGTTACCTCTGACATTTTCATTTTGTCATTAAAATTAACATTAGTGCTTCTCCAACTGGATCCTCTAACGTCGTTTTCTCCTCTTGGGGAGAGATACTTCTGAAAGAAAATAAAGAGAAATATTTCTTACAAGCTTTAAAATCCGTCTTCCCTCATGGGAGTTGTTCAAGTAGAATGAATTCTATCCAGCACAGGAAATTAATTAGATAAGCTCTTGAGATCCCCTCCCAGTCCCTCTCCCCATGATTTTTAAATATGAAAAAAAAATCTTTCTGGATTCTACAGCACACTGTCATTCAAAGTATCAACTGAAATTCCATTAATATTGTACTTGAAAACTTACTCCATCTTAAAACCTTTCTGCTCCTCACCAACACCTTTCAGATTTTGTTGTGAATTTGACAATGGAAAACTCACAAAATATCTGAAGAGACTGCTTATGGGTATTTTTAATGCTTCAGAATTTACTGGAAAATTCTGAGAAATAGGAGAATGTTCCTAATTTAGAAAGAAACTTTTTATCCACAACAAGTGGACAAATGAAGGGAAAGTAAACAAAGTACAGTATAAAATGCTCCATGGCACCTTCAATCTGACCATTTAAAACTGAATGAATTCCTACTGTCTACAAATAAAAGTAACCAGAGAATGTAATATTGCTTCAGTAATACAGGATGCTCCTTTGCTTCTAAAAACAGCAAATATAAATATACAATGTCACAAAAATGTATTTTAATACATTTCAATGTATTAAATTGTATTAAATATCCCTTGTATTACATATCCTTCCATTACATACAATTTTGGACAGTAATTTACTACAGAAGGTTTTTTATACTGTGCCATGTTCTCAAGCAGCTGAAAACAGACCCTGAAGCTTCTGAGTTGCAGAGCAGCTCAGTATCATCCAACATTGCTCAAAACTAACAGTGGAGCTGCTCTGTAGAAGCATCACTCTGCTTTATTATTGCTTCCCAATTAAAATTACATTATTTCCAGTAACCTGAATGACAGCAAAGCCATTCACTGCCCTGCTGCAGTTCCCAGAGTCCTGCCCTGACAATGTCAGATAACCTCCAGCACAGCAGAGGATGCTATTGCTGTGCTGGAGCTCAATCCATGGAACACAGCCCAGCCCAAAGTAAGGCTGGAGAGGAACCTTCCCTCTCCTCAACAAAGGTGAGGGCAGCAAGGGCTCTTCTCTCCAAAGTTCACAGAGTTACCAGAACACTTCTGTAAGTGGGTGACTGACCAAAAAAATCACTTTTCCCTACACCATGGAAACTCCTCAAGACAAACTTGTAGTACAGAAAAATGAGACTCCTTTGAACTGGACCAGTTTTAACTCTGAACACACTACAATGAAATCTATGCAGAAAAAATTTACTCTGGGACTTTGCCACGGCATTTCAAAGTTTCAATTTTCATGCAACAATATGCAGGCTAAAACCAAAGCTAGCTTTTGCAAAGTAGCAAGACACGATCCAAATATTCAAGGGATATTAAAAACCAAGTCACTGGTTTGCTGGAATTGCAATCATTGTACCTCCTTCCTCTGAGTCCTCTTCTACGATTATTGGCATCCCGATATGCCGAGTTACAGCTTCCTCTGCCACCTGCTTTTCACCTGCACACAGATTTTGAGGAAAAACTGTCAGCTTTGTTTTGCTTCTACATCCTTCATCCAGCAGTTAAAAGATTGTTCACTGCTGCTCTCCTGAGATGCTGTCAAATGCTGCAGACAAACCTACTTTTCACAGTACCTTCCATATGGTTCACTAAGAAACCTTCAATAACAAGTAATTAACACTATCAATTTAAAGCAAATTAATCACCAACTCAGTTCAATAACTCACAATGCCCTTACTGCTCCAAAACACTTCATCTGCTCTTTTAAACTCAAGCAAAGGCAACGCTGCCTAATGCTCATCTCTGAAGAGGGATTCAATTCCTCAGTAACTTTTTTTTTCCCTAGCAGAGGCTAAGCAAACTCTCAAAACTGAGTTTGGAACTTTGAAATTAAATTCCCATCTTCAAAATAAAGACAAATGAAAAAGTGAAAAGACAATTGAAAAAGTAAAGACAATTGAAAAAGTAAAGACAATTGAAAAAAGTAAGGGCAATCCAAAAAGTAAGGGCAATCCAAAACGTAAGGGCAATCCAAAACGTAAGGGCAATCCAAAAACTGAAGATAATTCAAAACCATTTTGCTGTTTAGTTTCATTTAAACTGTAAAAATAAGGAGTAAAGAAAATATTTAGACAGCAGAGCAACTTCTATCAGTTGAAGAGTTGGATATCAGAATTTCCTTAGAAAAAGTAATTTCTCAGTGATCAACAGCAAAATTGAGCAATTGAAAAAGACAATTCAAAAAGTCAAGACAATTCAAAAAGTCAAGACAATTCAAAAAGTCAAGACAATTCAAAAAGTCAAGACAATTCAAAAAATAAAGCCAATTCAAAAAATAAAGCCAATTCAAAAAATAAAGCCAATTCAAAACCATTTTGCTGTTTAGTTTCATTTAAACTGTAACAAATAAGGAGTAAACAAAGCATTTGGACAGCAGAGCAACTTCTATCAGTTGAAGAGTTGGATATCAGAAAGAGAATTTCCTTAGGAAAGGTAATTTCTCAGTGATAACAGCACAATTTAACCCAGCTAGGAAAGCAATGGATAAATTTTGCAAGCTCCCCAGGTTCAGGGATGCAATGGAGAAGTACCTCTAACTTCTGAAGAACCTCTCCTTGCTGGCTGAGGTGTCCTGCTGCCTTTTTTACTTCGACCTGGAGATTTCCCACAACTGGGCCCTGATTCAGAGGATTCCAACTGCATTTGCCGATGTCTCCTGGATCTGGAAACCTGAATGACACAAAAACACTGAATTTCTACAGCCAGATCCTGCTGTGGGTCACTTGACAAACCAGCAGGGACCAAAGCATCAACCTGATGTCAGGGTGGAAAAGGGATAGAAGGGGAAAGAGGGAGGGAGGACCCTCACTAATTGCAGTTCTTCAGTTTTAACAGGACAATGCCCTTCTATGATTTAATGGGTGCATAACTTAAAATGCAAATAATGAAATATTCATTAATTCCCAATCCATTCTGTTATTACCAACCCATGCCATGCTGCATCCCCCAAGACAAAAGCAACATTTCCAAAAACTGCTGCTCTGTAAAGCCTCCTTACCATCATACTTTGTTTAAGTGTCTAGAAAACATCACTGCACATTCACAAGTCTGGACTGTTATAAAATCCAGAGCTTCATTCAATGACACATTTTTCAATATGAGATTTTAATAAACAGAGAAAGGTGAGATGCTTCTCATAGGACTGCTAAGAAAAAGACAAACCAACAATACACTTTTAAGTGAGAAGCTACTGAAACAAAGTTTTCAAGAACTTGCAACTGACTTTAAATTCCCAAGTCCCATTTTCACAGTCATCTTCCAAGATTCCAATATCTAAGATACAAAGAATCTGAGCAATTAAACTCTCAGGTATTTTTATACATCTTGGTAAAATTCCATCTACTTAAACAGAGAGTAGATATAAAAAGAGAGCCTGTAAAGGAAAATTCTCCAAGCACAGGCCTTATCTGCATTGTTCCATAAATCTAACAAGAAAAGAGCTTTGGGTTTCCCTGTTGTTGGGAAAACTAAAAAATTGAAAAACTGAATGACACAGTGCAGTTTTAACTTATTCCTTTTTGACCCAACATTTACATTAAACTGGTACTTAAAACTGTTCTTGAAAAATAAATACATCCCCACTGTCAATTTTCATACTCACCTCAACAACTGCAGAATAAGACTTGTATTTGATTCTGGCCAGGGCATTTGCTCTTTCAGAACCCTGTAAAGAAACAAAAGTCCAGTCAGAAAAGATTCTTATTCTATTCTAGCAGTACTGAAATATTGCATCAGGCAACCACTTGAGCAATAGCTCACTACAGCTGTAACTCTATAATTAGTCCTACAGAATTTCCATGCCACCAAAATGGTACTTCAAGGAAAAAAAAATTCATTAAAAAGACAGAGAATAAGTTTGGTTGCCTTCACTGTTACAAAGCCCAGGAGGATTCAAATTTGAAAATTCACATCTTACCTAAATTCAAAGCAGATAAGTACAACATAAGACAATTCTGTAGCATAAAAAAATGAATATTGCCTTAAGCTGAAACTCCAGGAGGAAGTGTAAAGGAGTTTAGCTGAGAAAATACAGCTCATTTCCCTCCTCACCTGAAGAGAGACTTTTAATGGTGATCATGTAAGAGCTGTCACAGCAGTGAATGCTCACAGCTCAACAGAAAATAATGTGAATTAAAAAAAAAAAAACAAAAACATGCAACCAGCCCCACCAGCTGTCCTTGGAATTTATTTTTACACTATCAAACTTTGATCTGCACTGCTTAGCCTGAGATCTGAAGTCAAAAAAATGAACAGATCTGGCCTGTGCAATGCAGCAAAGTTTCCTTACCTCTGATTTTAGCAAAGCCTCCTCTTTCTTTTTGTCTTCTGCTTCAGGAGCTACTTCAGCATTTCGGAGTAATTTCTGTGGGGAAGAAAAGTGTTTTTCTTTAAGCATCTGTGATATACAAGACAGCTAAAAGCCAAGAACTATAAAAAACAAGACAAGCATTTACACACATGCCCATTTTCTATATCTCCCCTACACTGTGGCCTTTCTTTGATCCAGAAATGTGTTACAGAGGTATTTAATGAGGCCACACCATCAGCAGTCAGCTGTGGTATCCCAGAGGCAAGAGCACCCCCAAGTCCTTTCTTCCACACCACATCCCTGCCTCAGGTTTCACTCACTGTAAGCCTTCAGTGTCACAGTTCCCTCTCCTCCAGCCTGAGATGTAATCACACCAAGAAATCCAGCTCTAACATGTTCACTCAACCTGCTAAGGCCCCACAGCACAGTGGTTGGTGGTACCTACCATCCTGTTCTGCTGCCATTCCTGATGTTCCAACGTTATGTCTTTGAGATTAACCACAAAGTCATCTTTTATCAAGCTCAGGGCCTTGTCTGGCTGGGATTTGTCAGCTGAAATGACACACTTCATTTTCTGGTAGTGGTCGTGAATATTCATCAGTTCCTGAAATTAATTTTAAAGAAGTGTCTTTCAGGAAAAAACAAAGATTCCAGCAGTAAAGCAATATTGGTCCTCAATGTAAAAACCCAGGGTTATAGAAACCATTTTAAGGAGATCATTGGACCAGGAGGAATGTTAGAAACTGATTGTAGTTAGATTATTTGAGTTTTAGAGCCAAGGAATCCTGCTAACCAGAACTGACCCACAAAATAAGCTCAAGAAGAAAGAGTATCTTATACTATTTAAACTAAAAAGGTGATTCAGGACCACTGTGATTCTGATACTGTGGTTCATTTTCACCTCTTTGGAGGAAACATTTTACTTCACAGATTTCTGTACCACTGCAGTCAACCTTACTGATACACATTTGAATGAAAAAACCTGCAAAGAAAGTTCTGCCACTGAGTGATATAAGAACCTTTACCTGGCTCTATATAAGAACTTCTACCTCACTCGAATTACTCAGGTTTTTATCAAATGCATCACATAATAAAAATCAAATGCATTTTCATATAATAAAAAACCCAATGTTTGAAAGGAGAAATAAAAGTGGGAGAAGGCTATGAACTTGCAGATAAGTAAATTCATATTATCACAATCCTCCAGCTGCAACCTGCAGATGTATCACAACAAACATGCTTCCCCTCTTTTCCATTTTTCTCTAAGTGACAATTAACCATTTACATCCTTTTACATCCTACTGAGGCAAAACCACAAAACATTACAGCATATTTCAGTATTGAAAAAGGTACCACAATTCTTCCAAACCAAATGCCACAACTCTGAGTGTCTGCTGAAATTACCTGAGTCTGCATTCCACAAAAGGGCAACACTGCTGATTAGAGAAGTTAAAGCTTTTGGACAACAGAGAAATTAAAACAAAGCAAACCCCATTGATTAATCTGTAGTTTAAAGGTTACTGTACCTCGAGTACATCATTAGTGATGAGATTATTTACTCTGTCACTTGGGTCCTTAAATTCTTCTTTAAAATCATTTTTCTCAATCTTCTTCTTAGTTCTGTAGGTCAGCTAAAACAAGAGGAAATGTTTGTAACATAAAAGAAAACTTGAAATGGCACCTCCTCCCGAAAATTCCTACTGCATATCCATCAATCAGGAGATGGAAGATACTGAAAGGCATAAAACCACATAAAACAGCAGCTTTGCTGTCACATGCTCAGAGGCAGCACTTTTCACAAATTATTGTCTAGTTAAGAATTTAATCCAGCACTTTGACTAATTTTCCCAGCTGGTAAGACATCTCAAATCCGTTAGGAACATTAGAGACTGAAAAACTAAAAACTATTTTCAGGTGAGAAGCATTCAAACATCCTCTAAGCTCTTCATCCTCTACCTAAGTAAAGCCACAATATCGCATTTTAACTGGCCTCAAGGCTGAGCTGACCATGAGTGCTGTTGAACTGTCAGGCACTGAAAGATGAGGGTATTTTGTTTAAAAATGTAAGTCATTAATGTAATAACTCACTGGCTTTGGCATTGCTGTGAAGTGGAAGGCTCTGGCAAGTCTCAGTCTCCTGAAGATATAGACTGCATCATAGTGCTGGGCATCAAGCAGATCCAGCTGAAATTTCTGGATTTCAGGCCAATGCTTGAGTGCAATTCTGATCTGCAACAAGAGTTAAACACTGTTAAACCAAGATTTCAACCATAAAATAATAAGAGAGCTCACTACTGTGATCTACAGTCTGATCTGACTGCAGACAACTCTGCATGTCCAGAGCTGCAGAAAGGATCCCACTATAACATCTGTTATTGCCATCATCATTTTATGCACCTAAGATCATTATTATGCCACTTTCTTTGACAGAGACATGGAACACAAGTCCTCTCTGACATTTGAAAACATTCATTCTTTACATTCTGAAGTGTGTGAAAAATAGTCTGCACCTGGGACATTCCCCTTCACTTGTGATCAGGAAACAATAACCACACCAAGCTGTGCTGCCACTGAAATGCTCATAAATGTTTTCTTTCCCTTGTTTCTTCCTTTCTCCACTCTGCCCACTTCCCTTTCTGCTTAACTTTCTGGATAACTCCTGTACCCTGTTACAGCTGTGGCTTTAAAATTGCCTAAATTCAGCTTCATAAAAAGTCATTGATTCCTCTGAGGTCAAAATATGAGCCATCATGGCATCATTGTAGACTACTTCAAATTCATTTTGTTATTTAAAGAATTTGGACTCAGTTTTGCATGTGCACTCAACATATATCACAAAGTTCCTAAGCAAGCCATTTCTCCTTGCACTGAGTTTCTAACTCCTTTAGATATTGGTCTCCTATCCTAAAAGCAGCAAGGAGGGTGTCATTCACTCTCTCAACCTATTTATGAATTCCTTTTCTGGTTAACAGGAAGTGGAAATAATTCAGTGTCCATTCTGTTGGAATTCTGAAGAGTAACTCAGGCTGTAATGGGGTTCACCCTACAACTGCAGAACACATTCTCTGTCCCTGCATTTTCTAGTAGCTTCTAATCTGGCTTTAAGTATTTTTTATGTTGAGAAAGCAAGAGGAAATGCCCTAACCATTTATGATGACAAAGCAGACAGCAGTGTACCACATATCTTATGCTTAGTATCTCCTGAGAATAAAACCACAGGAACAATTACCTTTTGTTTTGGCTGACAAAGCTGGGCATTATAGAGCCCATACAGAAGGTACAGGGCACCAACTCGGATCTGGAAGGAGTAGGGGGGAAAGAAGTACTGCTGGGCCACATCTAGAGTCTTCTTTGTGATCTTATTCCTCTCCAAAGCTCTCATTCTACCACTAAAGCAAATAAACAAAAAAAAAAGCAGTATGTTAAAACAGGTAAATATAAAACTGTAGGTTTTAGAAAACTTCATAATGCAGAAACATTATGAACATTATCTAAGCTTTAGATGTTTTAAAAATAGAGAATCATTGAATATCCTCAGCTACAAGGGACCCGCAAAGATCACTGAGTCCAGTTACTGGCCCTACATACCAAGAATCACAAGCTGGCAGAGTTCAAGAAGAGTCTGGACAAGATTCTCAGCACAGGCTGTGATTCTTGAGTGTCCTGCACAGGGCATGGATCCATGATCCGTGTGGGTTCCTTCCAACTCAGGATATTCTGATTCAAACACGCACGCCCTGCGATCACACTTTTAAATCTCCCGAGGACTGCACTAAGCTCCCTGCAGAGCCACCGCTCAAACCACACACATTCCTAATGCACGAAATACCCTGAAGTTAAAACTCTCTTCCATCATCACAGAGGAACCGATGCTCCTCTGAGCTTTCTTTAGAGCCCAGCCAGGCAACCCTCTCCCTGAGCCAGGCCTGAGGGGCACACGGCTCACTGACACCTCCTTTAAGGCTGGCCTAGCCCGGGGAGAAACCGAGCTCGGGGCTGAGGGGGAGCAGGAGAGGCGAAGGCAACGGGAAGGTGAGGGGAAGGAGAGGGGCAGGGGCGGCTCGGCCTGAGGGGCGGCCGGGAGCCATCTCCACCATTCCACCATCCCACCATCCCACCATCCCCCTCTCCCTCACTAGAAGATGGTGTGGAAGCGGCGCTCCCTCCACAGCTCGGCGAAGCGCTCGAAGCGGACGGTGTCTGCCTGCTGGAAGGCTCCGAGCAGCTCCTCGCAGTCCTCCTTCAGCCCCGGCACGCCGTCCATCCCTCCGGCTCCGCGCTCACCCCGCGGCCGCTCCGCGCATGCGCTCCCGCACCACAACAGCCGCGCGGCGCCTGCGCACGGCCCGTGCCGGGCGGGGCCGGCAGGAGCTGCCCGTGAGGGAGCGGGGCTGTCCCGACCCCGGTACCGGGAAGAGATGCCCGGGCTGCCCGTGAGGGAGAGGGATTGCCCCAACCCCGGTACCGGGAGTAACTGCCCGTGCTGCCCGTGAGGCAGCGGAGCTGTCCCGACCCCCTGTGCCCTCCCGCCGCGGTGCGGCCCCAGTGCTGGGAGGAGCTGCTCGTGCTGCCCGTTAGGGAGCGGGGCTGTCTCGACCCCTGCACTCCCGCTGCGGTGCGACCCCGGTGCCAGGAGAAGCTGCCCGTGAGGGAGCGGGGCTGTCCCGACCCCCTGCGCTCCCACCGCGGTGCGGCCCCGGTGCCGGCAGGAGCTGCCCGCGCTGCCCGTGAGGGAGCGGAGCTGTCCTGACCCCCTGCGCTCCCGCCGCGGTGCTGCCCCGGTGCCGCTGCGTGTGGCAAGACCCAGTCAGTGACGACCGCTCCCTCTGCCCGCCCTGAGCGCTGTCCCGCTCGTCCCCGCCGTGGAGGGCGAGCCCGATCCACGGGCAAAATGCCCCCCCGAGAAGCGCATCCCTGGGTGGTCCCGGGGCGCAGCCCGCGGGGATGAGCGGGTTCGGGCTGGATGAGTAGTGGCGAGGCTGGTGCCGCTGTACCACAGCCCAGAGATCCCGGGGACGCTCTCGAGGCGCGGGGCTTCACATCCCCGCCCCAGTCCCCACAGGCGCTCTGGGGCCGTGACCCGGCGGGCTCGGGAGCAGCGGTTCCCCCGCGGGAAGGGCGCCCGCGCCGCGCGGCCGTGGGGACGTGACACACCGCCACGCTCCGGTGAAGGGACACTGCCGGCTCCCTGCGCCGGTCCCCGCTGCTCCCCCGGCTGTCCCAAAACCCCGACGGCTGCGGGAGCCCCCATTCCGCCTGGGCGAGCGCGGCACGCAGGGATAAGCCGGCGGCCGCCCCCCCGAGCGGCGGGATGCCGTGCCCTGCCCTGCCCTTCCCTGCCGTGTCATATCGTGCCGTGCCGCCCGCTCCCCGCATGCACGGCCACACGTAGGCGGCCGGGGCAGCGGGGCGGGCGGGGAGGGGGCCGCGGCTGCCGAGCCGCACGTAGGGTGGGTGGGTGCGGCCTCGCCGGCGGCGCGGAGCGGGCGGCGGGGGCTCCCCTGCCGCACGTACAGAGAGGGGCCAGCGGCCACCGAGGCGGCTGCCGGGACCAGCGCCGGCGTCGGAGAGCCCCGCGCCGCGGTGAGTACGGACCCGCGGCACCGGGCACCGCTCGGGGCAGGGCGGGCAGTGTCCTGGGGAAGCCGGTCCTGGTGCCCGGGAGGCTCCGCTGCCCCTCGGGCGGGTCCCCAGAGGGTTTGAGGACGGGGCTCAGGTTTCAAGGCGGTGTTGCGGTGATTGCCGCTGCGGTCGGGGCTTGGCTGCGGATTGTGGGAGCGCGGCTGGACAGCGGCACCCGCACCGGGAGCGCTCCCGGGCCGGGTACCTGTGCACCCACGGGATGCGGGGCTCGGCAGGTGCGGGATCCCCCCCTGCGCAGGGGACGCCACGCTTCCCCTACAGCGTGTAGGGAAAGTATGGGCTTTGGATGGAGCCTTGCGTGATGTCTTTGGGATGTTTAAATCTGCAGGAGTTTTCCCAGCGACCGGGTAAAAAATTCATATTTTGCTTTCTTAAATAATCATACACTGCAAAATGAATGTTGAATTCTGCTGGCTACGGTACCGTGATGTTCTCCAGTTCACCAATAGCATCAAGTAATTGATCCAAAGGTCGCTCCTTACAGCAAGGCACATCAAGCTGTCAGCTCCTACAATGTCAGGAGCTCCCACAGTGCTCCAGGCATGCAAACATCTTTCATATTTATTGTATTTCCCAAAAGGTTGCTGGAGTGCAACCCTTAGCAGCCTTTATTAGGAGGTGATTCGCCATCGGCTGAACAGCAGTTGCCTTTGAGCACCACTGGTTGCCAATGTCATTGACTATAGGAACAGAGGTGTTTGCAGAGCTGTTGCATATGAACTGTACAGTGTTTAGCAGGAGAGCTGCACCTGCCAGGGTTTGGTTTGCAATTTTTTCCTTTTTCTGAAAAGGCACTTTCATCTATCATTTGGATTCATGTTTAGAGAGGTAGGGCAGTGACCCCATTCATCCAGTACATGACCCTGACTTCAACAGATTGTACTGATTTTGGAACAGAATGCCAACACTGGTAGGAAAACAGATATAATGTTCTCCCCCCCCTGCAATGGATTTAAGGATTCAAAGCACAAGTAAGTCAAAAGTGACACATCATGGAGCGAGTTCACTGTTGCACACAGCTCAAACCAAGCCCTATTTACTTACAGGAGTCATCCCTTAATTTAATAGGAGCAGAGGAGCCTGGCTCTGGAGTGGTGCTGAATTTGTGAAGCTCAGAGTGTGTTTTCTGATTTTTGTTTTTTAAATGTGCAGTGAGTGAGGTGATTTCTCAGAGATGATGTTTCAAGGAACACTATATGGATTTTTTTTCCCAAAGGCAGATGGGGCTGCATGATGCAAGATGTAGTGAGGATGAGGCTGTTGTGCCCGTGTGAATGTGCCCTGAATCTTCCCTTGCAGGAAGTTTGGGTACAATGTAAAGAACGAAAATGCAGAAGAATAAAACCAAGTAACAGGGTCTCTTCATACAATTTCTCTGGTGCGGTATATAACATTTAATGCACTACCAATTTTTAGACTAATTAATACTCTTCTTAATCACTCGTGTTTTCAATGCTCCTTCAAATTATTCATTAGTACATTTTAGTACAATTAAGGTCTTCAAAGTAAAAAAGAAAAAATAAATAATTAGATGATGTAAGGAAGAGTGTGCTGGTTACTATATCTTCATACTCAACTGCTAAACAAAAGGATGAAATCCTATTTGCTCTATTAATTCCTAGTTTATAATTTGCAATTTAAAAGCCATTTATCCTGCACTGATATAAAGAATGGGTTTTCCAGGTGCATATGGCACTAAACAAATTTTTTTTTTAAATATCTTATATGATTGCATTAGAACACATTTTCAAGTTGAAAACATAAGAATAAATCATGAATATATTTTATTAAATAGCTTATTCCACCTTTGGTATGTACAAACCTATTGCTAGTAACAGGACCATTCTCTACTAGCGCATGCCTCCTGCTTTCAGACTTCCCAGCAAGCACAAACATTGCAAAAGCTTTTTAATCTGTGCAGAAGGAAGTGGCATTGATTTAAGGGGACAGCAGGAGTCACAGGTTCTTGAGATATTTGTGTGTACTGACAGCAACTGAAATCACCTGGAGACATGGCCGTGGATTCAAAGGAGTTTGTTTTGTTACTAAGGCCATTCCTGGTGTGATCAATCAAAGAGGCTCCATAAATGTCCTCTGTCCCTCTGGCTCGGTAGCTGTTGCTCTCTCTCTGGCTTCTTCCAGGAAAAGCAACCCCATCCCCATATCTGACTTGGTAAATTGTATGTTTGACCTCTTGTTCACACTCTGCTTAACTCAGATGGGATAACCACATGTGAATAGGATTCACCTTATATATCAATATTATTCATTCATATTATATTTAATATAAAATGTATGTTTCTGGGGACTGTGACCATGTCTGCTTGATGCCCAAGTTTCTGACAGTGGCCAGTTAAGTCTCAAACCTGCAAGGAGTTTGTTACTCTACACAGTGGTTTAGTTCACTTTAAAGTCACCTCCAGCTTTTACAATAGGGAAAAGGGATGGACAGAAAGATCACAGATGTCACCAATTAGAAACAAACCCTCTCTTTTATTGAATTTTATACTGGTACACAATCAAAAAGAAATACAGTCACAAGTACGTCAAAATGTTTCAAGAGAAATATCAATTGCAATACGTTGTACTTGGTTCCAAAAAAGAATTCCATTAAAATATACCACTTCTTCATGAGAGAATACTGCTATTATTCACAAAATCTACTGTACTGTATAAATCCAGCAGCAAACTCTTGAACTTTTTGGTAACTTGCTCAAGGTAAACAGGGAAGCAGAAGGAAAATGATAATTCAATTGTAGAATTTGGATCAAAAATCACAGTCCTCCAGAACAGAGCTTTTCAGGGAGTTAAGTCATAATGGTATCTTTAATGAAAGCTGGATAACCAACTCGTGTGGAATTCCTATGAAAATGGACTTCCTACAAAGTCCTGGTGGTGTGTGAGTGTTTCTTTTCATGCTGGACAGTTACAGTTTGAGCAGCGTGCCTTAGTGCAGTGACACTGGAGTGAGATGTGTGCTCAGGGCAGGAGCAGGGCAGCAGGGGAAGGGGACAGAGGACTGACAGGGACAGGATGCTCCCAGATCCCACCACACTGTCAGGAAAGGTTCATTCAGCAGTGAACAGGGAGAACACTTGCCAACAGACACTGCCTTTAGCTGCCAGTGCTTAGCTGTTTAATTTAACAGCTCTTGAAGTAATGAAACATTACTATTAAATATGCAGTACTTTAACCTGTAATCATCAGAATTACCTCACCCAACAGCTGTATTTCATTGGAAGCAGAGCTGATCATTCCATCCAAACTAAGCTTTGAAGTCCTTAAAACCCTCATCAGTGTTATGTGTAAATGGTTCTTTTGGGCCCTAATCTGTGATTCTTTAATTCACTAATTACTTTGGGAGAGTTTAATGTGTGTACACAGATACTATTAAGTTTTGTTTCTCAGGTAAGTTGTTTCCATTTCACCCAAAGGCTTTCAAAGGTCACCAAAGTCCAAACCAGTCTCACTAGGTGGGAGGTATGTTAGCAAGAGGTACTTTGGACTTCAGGCTACCTTCATCTACTCATATCTTACACCCAAGATAAGTTACTGCACACCCTATGTAAGTGATTTCTGGGGAATTACAGCTGCAGTTAATTGTAACTACTTTCAGGTAAAGGAAGGAATTATATCATCATAAATACTACTTCAAAAATTCCTTTACCCTTTAACAAATCATCACTGTTGATGATTAAAACATCAATAAAATCTGTATCTAAGAACAGTAATTGTACTGTGCCCTGAAGAAGGCCTGGCTTGACTACTGCTGTAGTCAGGAAACCTGGAAGGTAACTCTGTTATTCTCCTCAGTTTACATTTTCACATAATTAGCATGTTCTATATACAGGAGAAATCGCTGTATTTACCCACAGTTTATTCTTTACAACAAAGAATAAATCACAGAATGATTTGGGTGGGAAGGGACCTTAAAACCCATCTAGTTCCAACCTCCTGCCATGGGCAGGGACACCTTTCACTATCCCAGGTTGCTCCAAGCTCCATCCAAGCTGGCCTTGGACACTTCCAGGGTTGGGTTATCCACAGCTGCTCTGGGAAACCTGTGCCAGTGCCTCACAATCATTAATTTCCTTATCATTTCTAATATAGTGTCTCAACATTTTATAAAGCCAGCAAGTTGGTAAAGAAAGCATGCAAGAAGAGCACTAAGAAAACACTTAGAAAGCTGTTTATTCTAGAAGCTTGGACTCCAAATTAGCTCTAGAATCCAACTGTGTGTTCCTGGAGTCTAAAGAGACCAAAACCAAAAAGTTTACCTGAGTACCTGGGGGGGGGGAACATTAGTAAAACAAATTTTTAAAAAAGCAACTGAAAGGTGAACTAGGTTTTGCAAACTGGCATCTGCATTTAGCAAAGCTCTTACAAGGCCAGAGCAATTACTGCTCCTTTTCTGTGCCTTGTTCAGTGACTTTAGGAGGCTTGGGGGATTTTGTTAGGTTATATTTCCCCTACAGTAAACCAATACAGCTCCAGCAGTTCATCACAGTAATCAAATTATTATTATACATACTAAATGTTGTTATTATGCATAGTAAAAAATGTTAGAATCGAGATTTTTAGGTGAAACATGGCTCAGTTAAATCCACAGCTGCTGTTACTAAGCTAAGAGATGATCAAGGACAGGGTGGATGGGGCTCTGAGCAACCTGATCTCATGGACAGCCCATGACAGGGGTGTGGGAACAAGGTGATCTTTAAAGTCCCTTCCAACCCAAGCCATTCTGACTCCAGTGGGCTCATGACCATAAATCATATGGGACACTTCAGTCTTCCTTCTCTTCTAAACACAGATTTTATTTTGAAAACTTTCTGCCCTTTTAGTGCACTGAAGAGGACCTGACAGATCCAAAGAAGTCAGGCTCCTCCAAAACACAGCCAAGAGAGCAGCAGAACACCTCTGACCTGTCTCTTGGAGGTGCAAAGGGATAATCCCCCCCAGGCCAGCTCAGAGTCTGGTGGGGCAGTTCAAAAGTAGAAGCCAGCTGCACTTTTCACCTGCCTGCAAGACTCCCACAGAAATTCCACATCAATCCATGCAGGGCTAAAGCAGGAGGGAGGCCCTAAACAGCAGGGGCTTAACCCAACTTCACTATTTAAACCTCCTAACTGCTGACACAGGAAGAAATGCCATAGAAAGAATGCCAGCCCAGACATAACAGGCAGGGAGGAGCTCTGCTGCTTTTAGCCATTAAAAATGCATTAAAAATGTTCACTAGTGAAAATGTTCTCTGCATGGAGTTTCAGCTGCAGCTGCCTGCCCCACCTTCTCCTCTCTGTGTAGCTTCTACTCAAAACTTTATCAAGTGTGCAACTATCTTCTGCTGCCAGTGCCTTATCATTTTTTGTTAATAGTGTCCTTTTAGTTTCATAGAGTTGTGGCAGTTTGGAAAGTGCTCCTTTCAGTGAAACAGTAATTTTGGAGAACAGGCTATGCTTACATACTATGACATTGATTTCAAAACAGTGCAATGAAAACAAAAAGTTTACAACATAAAACCGAAGTAACTCCTGTGACACTCATGGCTGATTACTTATATTGAGATAAGTTTTGTAAAAATAGTTTGGAGAATGCACAGAATATCTTGACCATATTTACACAACACAGGGTTACCAGTAGCATTGTGTTTTATGACAGCAAAACTAGGAAAGTCACTGGGTCAACAGCACAAAAATGTGGAATAACTTTCATCAAGTACCAGCTTAATTTTCTAATCATGGAATTTTGTGATAGAAATCCATCTCAGACCAATAACCCTTGTCAATTTTACCTTTTCCTGCTTTCCTGTGTTACCTTGATAAAGCTTCCAGAGACAAGCCTTTAAGCTGTTCATAAAGATGAATTCTTTCTGCTCTAAAGTAAAACAAAGATGCTGCCTCCTTGCTGCCAGGTTTGCTCACTGCTGTGATTACAGGTTGAGAAGTGTAAGGTCTTTGGCGAGTGGTACAACACTGTCTGGGAGACTTCAGGACTGAACAGGCTCAAAGAATGAATGCAGAGATGTTACAATCAAAAGAAGGAAGCAGTAGTTTCCAATCAACTCTAAGTTAAAAAGGGAACACGGATGAACAATAACCACTAACAAAAATATAAATTATCTCATTTCTCTCAGATAACACACTCCCCAAGGGGGCCTGGTCCACATATAGTTTATTGATGTAAGAAAACAATACAGTTAGTGTTAGATCCAACCACAAAGAGCAAAAAGAATGAGTGAATGAAGGTTTTGTACAGTACATATAGGAAAATAAGATGTTTGTGACAACTATATATTTCTAAATAAAAAGGCTTCTAAATATATTCAAGTTATTGAAATCTACATGAAAACATATGGATGTTAATAGCAACAAGGTGCATAAAACCAAAACATCAAAATATTGAGCAACTCAATGATGTACTAGATAAAAGTTTGCTAACAATGCAAGATGTTTTACAATCTGCTTGAAATATCACCTATACCACACAGGGTAAGCTGAACATTTAGATTTAAGATCATACACAATATTAGCATTAACTTCAACAACTACAGGCAGGGATTTTTTTTTAAGCTGGCAAAGTGACTACTTTAAGAACATCAAACTTTCTCTAAATTGAGAACGTATCCAAAGAAAATGCTGCTAGCCCTTTCCAGATAAAGCCTTTCCTTTGACTAACCACACCCACTGAAGTCAAAAGCATAAGACAGCATTTGAGAACAATTTATATTACAACGTGACTAAAATAATGACATAATCCAGGTTTAAACATGTTTTCATAGGCAAACAAAAGATTCTTCTTAAAAACTAGTTTTTATAAATGCAGAATATATTGCATGAGGAACTGCTGGTATTTTTTAAGAAAATATATTGTGCGATTGTGGCTACAATGCACCGCTGCAAAGCATTGTTGTTTCTTATAAAAACTATTAACATAAAAAACTTACTTGAACATAAAGAGTAAGAGAGCACAAGTCTTCCAACTACCTATGAAAAGCAGGATGGAAGTATTGCCAGTTTTTCCTGTGTTGACATTTTACTAATGATAAGTTTTGGTGACCAACTCCCCAGCCAAAAAATAAATATTTTTTTTTTAATCAGGTGCATATTTCAAAGCTGCTATTGCAAGTGTGTTTTAAATGTAATGGACTTAAAAGTGTATGTACCAAAGAATTATAAAAATGCACTAGAGTTTGAGTTATTGTTACATAAAGAACACATTAAAAAGACTGTCAAAATAAGTAGAAAGGGGATCAAAACTGAACTAACTGAATTAGTGCAGTACTGTAGCCAGGCTTCTAAAATCAGATATAGAAAATATAAATAGACTGCTTTAGGTGATGATTCACCAGTGTCCAAAAAAGGAGCAAGTTTTGTGAAAGCTCAGTTAACTTGATCCAGAGCTCTGAGCAGTTCTTCCCCCTGTAGCAGGTTTCTGTTGCCCTGTATGGGAGCGTTTACTTCGCAGTCGTAACTCGTGAGTTGGGGGAGTCCACTCTCATCCATCGACTGCCCTAGAAGTTTACTTGCTATGTCTAAAGAGGGAGGGGAAGGAGAAAAATGCACTTTATTCACCACGCTTAACCTCTCCTAGAGCTGTTCACAAGGAGCTATGTTTGGATAGTTTTGGAGTCTCTGTTCTCTTTCACACAGCCCCCTCCACCCCCTCTGCCTAGGGAAGGAAGATACCAACCAGTTGATAGTAGAATGATTGTCTTTTGCTCCACTCCACTGTGACCATTTGTTTTGCATCCCTTTACACGTTTCCAAGCAAGTGATGCATTTCCTCCACGGTCACCTGTCTGCTGGAATAAAGACCCCTAGAAAGAAAATTAATCTCCTTTAGTGAATATTATAGCTTTATAACCCTCCACATCCCTCTTCCAAATGAACAGTTCCTGTCACTAAGTACTAATATGGCATTGTTACAATTTAAAGTGGATTTTGTTCAGAATTTCCAAGTACACTGACTTGAAAATTATTTAACAGAAGACTGAATCAGGTTTCAAGACCTGACTTCCCTTAGAGAAAACAATTACAAAATCCTGGTTATCATCAGGTACCAGGCTCAAGATTAGCGTGTACATGTACACAAACACACCCATTTAATTACCACTGCTCTGGGGTGAGTAAGCATCAGGTTTTCACTGCAGTCTCTAATGGCTTTCTGCACTGGAATTAACAGTGTAGGCAGGAGAGTCAGGAGCCTCAGCAGGTCGATTCTATCTACACATTTAGGATGTAAATTCTGCTTGCACTCCAGTTATTGCCACCAAGCCACCCAACCCAAGCCTTGTGAAAAATGCAGTGCTACACCAGCCTAGTGCAGATATGGCTCCTTAGCATATAGTTTTGACAGCAGAACAGAAGATATGGAGATTAGGAAGCTGTAAGGGATTCATGTAATTGGGATAAGGAAGAAGAAGCTGCCACTGAAACAGATGGGATGGAAAGAAAAAGCACCATCTTAGTATCAAGTCTGCTGGCAAAAGTACTTGAATCTGCAAAGTTTGGTCTTGTTAGTGACACTGACTGCTGCAAAAAGAGGAGAAGGTATTTCACAACACTGCCATTTCCCTCAAAATAGTGAGGAACATATGTTTTCAGGTTGTAAAACACCTGTGTAAGTCAAGGAGCAGCTGTATAGTAGAAGTTATAGTTAACTCAGAGCTGCAGTTCATAGTAAGATTAGTCACCTACATTGCTGCTGATGATTTTTTACCAAGAATGCATTCCAGCCCTACATGTTAAGAAAGATTTGGCTTGTAACTGTTCCAGTGTAATGATTTATATAATTATTTTATAACCTCACTATAGCACAATATTTTATCATCTTACTATATCTTGTCCTTGTCTAATTCTCCAGTTTTCTAGGAAGCTAAAGTAATATTTTACTTTGGTCTTCACTTATTTTCACTCTTGCAAAATACATCCCACTTCCCTAGAGCTAAAAATTTGTGGCAAGTGTTTGTACAGCCCTAGAACAGCATGTATTCTAAGCCTGGATTTAACATAATTTTTCTTCTGCTTGTGTGAAAGGCCTGTATATCCTCCCAGAAATCCATTGTGGAGAGAGAAGCCAAACAACAAAAGCACTTCTTAAAATAACTTCACTAAGACCCAGCTTCATGGAAATTCAGCTTCTGACTCTGAGAAACCATCACAATATTTGTAACACTTTTGTCAGATACAGACAAAAGAAAAAGTTTAGCAAAAGATGAAGTCTGAACCTGTAAGCATGAAACTGGCACTAAGCACAGAAGCCTGAACACTATTCCAGCAGTTCACACTGAACTGCTTGTGTTCTGTGCATTCAATAACATTCCATGCTGTTTTGAATATTTTATCAGCAAAGCTATGAGCTGTAGCACCCTTGCATGAGAAAAGGGCAGTGGAAAGCAATAACCTTTCTTGCAGAGCTGTGAATTCTTACAGGGCTTCTGGAAGCAGCAGAAAAATGTGCATGGAAGTGCAAAGCATTTAACAAATGAAAACAACCATATAGAAATGGCATAGAAAAACTGATTTGTCTTATGCCCAGACTGGAAAGCTAGAACAGAAGTAAGGAGAGTTGAGAGGAAAAATTATCCTGCACTGTAAGATAGGGTAGATGACTACAACAAGGAGGTGGCCCAGCAGAGAAACAAAGAAGCTCAAAGGCTACACTGCAGTAGAGGAATTAAAACTAAGACTTCTTAAAACTTGACAAGTGGGAATTTGCAGTGAAGATGAGAGAGAACAGTGTGCAATGGCAAAGCTCAAGGTTTCAAAATACTGAGAATTGACAGTGAGAGACAAAGATTATGGAGACAAGGAGCCCTTGCAGAAAATAACAAGCTGGACAACCCCTATCAAGTGACACAAATCTAGGACAGTCTATAAAGTTTCTTTCGAATAGCTGGGACAGATGAGGATGAGCTACTCCCAAGTGCCCACACTAATACTAGAGAGAGCATGCATGAAGGGAGTGGCAGTAATAGACATTAGCTAGGTTATTATAGGAGCTCTCTTCCCTCACAGTTCAGATGGTCTTATCTGATTAAACAAAGGAATCTCAGACCCAATGGAAAAATAAAAGCATAGGAAGAAGCATAAGAACACTAATCTTCAGTGTTGACAAATATGAAAACTGAGTTTGAATTCAAAAGTTAAATAAACAGAGCAATTACACATTTAAATGTGATGTCTTACACTTGTGCATATTCTACTGTGCACAAAGAAGAAACACATATGTTCACAGTAGAATATCTTCTACCTAATCAAGAAATGCACATGGGTGTAGAGGGCACTTTTGAAAAGTTGACAGTAAGAGAGAACTAAAAGTGAAGTATCTGCATATGTATATCTATTAAAATTTCACTATCAATTATCTCTCATCCCAAGATTCCAGTGCTTACCAACAGCTTAACTCAGAAGTCTGCACTGATGCCTCATTTCAGAAATTGCAAGGTTAAAAGTGAATATTTTAAAATGGTAAAACAAAACTCACAATTCCAACTGCCTGAAAAAGTGAACCATCATGTTCCATTTTTCGTTTTCTCTGAGCATTATGCAAAGCTAGCATCTTTGGATTTAGTTCTTCATCCAGTGCAGTAGATCTAAGAAAAATTGATTCAGGCTGTTAAGACGTTTCTACTTTCCTTGAGCCATTCTTCTTTCGTGGACACTTGTATATACAACATCACAGAACTGAATTTATGAGCTCCACTACTTTTTGTTCATAAATTGACTTATTTCAACAATCATTTTCTATGAGCATAGCAAATATTAGCCTTTAATCTTGCTGTGAAGCTCAGAATGAGTTTTAACAAAAATTTTTAAATCTGCAGAAATAAAAGCATAAAAGTTCAGCAGTTCACTATCAACAGAAAAAAGGGAAGGAAGGGTGAGGGAAAGTCTATTCTGAATATTTCTATGTACAGATAAATCTTTTACATATCACAAATCTCATGGTTGACTTAATATAGTTTTCTATTGTGATAACTAAGTACTACAGGCACCACGGATCATCACAAAACACATTTAGTTTGAAAAGCAATATCTATTGCTTGTAGATATCTGTACATCTGATATCTGCAGCACAGACTGTAGTTGCCTCTTACCTCTAACACAGTGGACAAGGAAAGCACCAGAAAAATGTGTAACTACCTGAATTGCCTGCATTTTTATAAAGGCTGCACACCAGGTACAAGAGCAGAACAGAATTTTTACATGAGGTGCTTAGGTAAAGGCTACCATGAAATTACCTTTAGGGGAGTTTACTATTAAAGGACTCATTTGACATGTCCAAATTTAAGTGTCTGTGAAGAAAGCTGAGGATGAACACACAACACACAATAACAGAATTTATATCTAATTCCTCCAACAGACATCAGAGCTTAGGCTGCACTTTTAAAATACCTTTCATTGAGAGTGACTGTTAGCAAGCTGGGTGCTCCTGGAGAAGGCTTTTCCCCCTGCTCCACCGTGCCCTTCCCTGCCCTGATGGGCGAGGCAGTTCGACTCCTGCTCCCCGCGTAGGGCGAGGCGGGGGCGCTGCCGGGCTCGGGGCCCCCGCGCGGGGGCGAGGAGGGGACCACGATCGGTTTCACCTCATCCCCGTGCTCTGCTGGCTTCAGCTTCCCCTCCTCGGGGCTGGTCCCGCCTGCCTGGCCCTGCTGTTGCTGCTGGAACAGGGGGATGCTGCTGCCTGCACTCTGAGAGCTGGAGGAGCTGCTGCTCTCCAGCGGGGACAGCTGATCGAAGGAGCGCAGCTGGAAGTCGTCGTCCATGGGGATGTAAGGAGCCAACATCTCTAAATCTAAATCGGTTTCCTGGAATGGACAAGAGGGGGAACTTAGTGTGGAAGAAACCTCAGTGATGACTTCATCAAGGCTTTTCCTTTTACCAAATCCTTACAAAAATTTCTTATTTTATGTTTTAATCAAAATATTACATAAAAAGGGAAGGAGGTACCTGAAAACATTCTAAAAAGAAGTACATTCAAAATTCTTTATCATCTTATTCTAAGTTACTGTACATTACCTGAGTAGAGAATGGATTTTTTGCTTCTGTATCTATGGCAAAGAGTTTCTCCACTAATTCCAGTTTGAATTCACTGGCCATATCATTATCCACATCAAAGCAGTAGTCGTTGGGACTACTGGGCTGTGAAAACATTTTGAACAGTTTTAGGTTTCTGTCACTGCATCACTTGGCATTGTTACCTACAGATTCTCTGCAAAATGTTCTAATGTAGAAACTAACCCCAAGCTGTAGCTGCACAAAATTAAAATGGGAAAGGAAAACTCTTACATTTATCTGTATACACTCAAATTTACCCCACCAGGAAAGCACTTGCTTAACTGAAACCTGGAAGTAGCCTCTACAGTAATGCACTGCAAATACTTGGCTGTTTAGGGAAGCTGTGTCTGAACTAACTGAACAAAAAAGACCAACCCCAAGCTCTCCTTATTTCTGTCAGATAGTATTGCAGTCATTTGCAAGACTCACTTTAATGAAAAAATATGACAATTTCTCAGTTTCCTCAGATCATGGTGTGAGCTTAAGTCATAAGGTAGAAATAATTTCCAATTCCTGTCCTGGCTGCATCCTTTAACAGATCTGCCCCACAAGGCCCAACAGCACATCCATTTCAATGGCAGCATATCCAAATGACAAAACTCACCTCAGGTGAACTTTGGCTGGTACTTGCATCAGAAGGGCTGGTTGGTTGTTCTTGCACCTGAGGCATGGTAAAAGAAAGTTCGAGTGGCTCTGTGTTTGGCTCCAGCTTTGATACAACTTCTCTATTGAGTGCAGGATCAGCATTGCTACGAAGTGGCTTTGTAGTTTCAGAGGCAGGTAGTGGGGACATTGCCATATTTATATTCTGCAATTTCTCACTGGATGAGGGGAGCATTACATCGTTATACAAAGGAACTTCATCACATTGTTGTTCATCAGACTCTATAAAAATTAAAAGAAACCATCAACCTAAGTAACAGTACTCTGTGTGTCTATGGACCTCATTAAATTGAAACAGCAGCTGAAGTACCACTGGGCAAGTGGTACTGGGAGGTTATTTTATGAAATCTATAAAAAGTAACTTTGCTAATTAACATGCTCTCCAATTTAAACACACACCCACCATTACTGCTGAAATCTAG
Organism: Zonotrichia albicollis; assembly: GCF_047830755.1. NCBI lineage: Eukaryota > Metazoa > Chordata > Aves > Passeriformes > Passerellidae > Zonotrichia > Zonotrichia albicollis. The sequence goes on from NC_133824.1 coordinate 57,811,948, forward strand.
AGAGATAATTGTGTCTCCAGCAGCTGGGGCTAGCACAGTTAAAGCATCTGGTTCCTGTTTAAGTTTTTCAAATAGGCTGTTGGTATCATCCAGGTCATCTTTACTGAATATTTTGGTCATTTTCATGTCAGGAGACTCCACTGGTTTCAGCATACACTCAGTTTGTCCCAGGGAAAAAATTAAGTCCTTCTGAACAATTCCACTGTCAGACAGAGAAGATGATGACGGTTAAAGAACAGCTAAAAGGAATAAGCTCTGGCCTCATAGCTTTGTAGGTTGAAACCCACCCACTCTCCCCACCCAAAACCCCAAACCAAAACAAACAAAAAACACCCCGCCACATATATCCCACAAAATTACCAGAATAAGAACTTTAAGAATTTATTTTGTTACTCATTCTTTCCTCAAAAGTAACAGACAAAGCAAACACTAATTGTGGGGCAATTATTAAAGAGCAAAAAACATAAACATGCTTTTCTGAATGAACTGTAAAAGGAAAAGATGTTTTAAAAAAAGGAAAAAAGTTAGATATTTCCTAAACTGCTTTTCTTTGTTTTAAATTAATGTGCAATACCTTGATAGACTTATATTGGGACATTCATTTAAGTTTTGAAAAACTAATTTAGGACCATTAGACATTTGCAGAAGAATATTCAACCAGTCTGCCCTGAGCTGAAGCTTTCAACTAAAAGAGGAGTTCTGAGGAAGAAAAAGATAGATGGGATTGAGAATGACACCACTACTGCTGCTCTGACTCCATGACAAAGTTATTGGTGGAATTAACTGCTCCAGACGTGGGACAAAGATTAGAGAGCTGTCTAGAATGCACACAAATGCTCAAGTGCTTCCAATCATAGAGAAGAGGCTGGTTCTACACTCATTTGCCTCCAGAGATCATCTACTGACATCACTAGACCAAAAAAGCATTTTATTCTCAAATACAATTTCTAATCCTAGGCCTGGCAGTATTCTAAGAAAAATTTAACTGGTAGGGAAGAGTACCATCATAACACACTCAGCAGGGAAGTGTGCCATCAGAATCTGACTTGGTCTTCACTAAAAATGATGACAAAGAACAGTGAAGTCCACTCAACTTACCTCAACACATAGTTCACACACACTATGCACTGTGGCTGAGAATTCTTAGTGTTGTATATAACAGTTGCTTGAGTTTCAACCCAGACATAGCCACCTTGTTTGGCCAGCATTCTGTACTGTCCTGTTGTCACCTGCCCTTTTGTGAACACTGAAAGCAGAAAGAACACCAGCTTCAATTACAGGCAGAAAAACCCCACAAGAACTGTTTGAGGTCAGTATTCATTGCAGATTCCTATCTGCAACTAAAAGAAAGCCCTTGTTCTTCTGCTGCTTTCCCCCAGGGCTCTCTCTCATCTCCTGTAGTTTGAGGGCTTTAAGTTCAGTTTTCACTTACTGTCATGGTGTGTTTTGGTCAGATGATCAGAATCCAGTGCGTGATAGTACTCATAGATTGAGCGACCCAGGAGCTCCTCTGGCTCATACCCCATCAACTCTGTAATTCTTTAAAACAAGGGGAAAAATTGCTATGTGAAAGCAAACACTGGCCAGCACAAATACCAGAGCATTTGGATGCTTGCACATCTAGAAAAAGCTTAAGAATCACTTCCACAGATATTAGCAGCAAATCTGGCTTACTGGGACTTTTAGTTTTGAAATAAATTGCTATTTTGATGCCTCTTTAAAAGAGAAATTTCAGTAGGCATAGGATTTTACTTCTCACTGAGTATTTATAAATCATGTAGCAGGGATAGGATTAAACAAATACCTTCTTTTTAGACATGTTTGTCTTTTTGCTTCAAGGTAGACCAGCTACTTACAGACCAGCTTAGGCAAACGTGAGAATTTAACAAAATAATAAAGATACATTTCAACAGCTTTAATCCTGCAACTAAGAGGAATTAGAAATCAGATTTACTCTTCCCACTCAAGCACTGCCAGCTTTTAAGGCAAATGGGATTTCTTTAGTCTCTAGAGGGCAGTGCTAACCAGGGAAGTGCTTCTATTTTGCCCCATTCTAGATGCAGGAAGTGACCAAAGAAGTACCTTTTGTGTGACACCATCAGTCCTAGAAAGGTTGTTACTGCAGAGGTCAGAAATTACCATGTATCAACCTCTGCCTGCATCTAACTGCAACAACTAACTAGAAATTCACTTTTGCTATAAAATAAAGGAAACAAATGACACCAAATTAAAAGCAAAAAAAAAAAAAAAATGAAACCAACCCCAAACAAAAAAACTTGAGCTATTTCCTTCATTTGCATTTATCAAATTTATCAAGCTAAGTTCCCAGAGGACAGGAAAATCAGTCTGATGTGTCTGACTACATCCCTGATTTGCACCAGAACACAAAATCTCATTTTTCAACAGCAGATGTATTGCATTAAAAGTACAGCTGAACATCTGGGGTTTTTTTTGACAGAAGAAAGCAGACACTGATCCCCTGAGGAAGGAAAGGGGATGGAAGCAGTAGCAATAAAATACATCTGACAAGTATTACACACATACTCTTTTCAGTCACCAGAATGCTCCATCTTTGACAAACCTAAAATCCTGCTTTATCAGTGTCTGGAAGAATGCACTCATTTCAATTTAAATCACTGCCACTATAGTAAAGACCAGTTTGAAGAGGCAGTTAAGTGAAGGCAAAGGATTTATTCATAGAATCCTAGAATGGCTTGGGTTGGAAGGCACCTTCCAGACCATCCTGTTCCAAACCCCTGCCATGGGCAGGGACACCTTTCACTAGAACAGGATGCTCAGAGCTCCATCCAGCCTGGCCTGGAACACCTTCAGGGATGGGGTAGCCACAGCTCCTTGTCAAGAATTTCTTCCTAATATCTAATCTAAACATGCCCTCTGTTTACAACCATGGTCCTGTCACTGTCTGCCTGTATAAAAAGTCCCTCTCCTTTTCATTATTCCAAAGTGATAACCCTGTATCCTCCTTAGATCTAAAAATCTGGCTTTTAAAGCATCCTGATCAGCTAGGAAAAGCCCAAAGCATGCCATCAATGATTGCATTGTCAAGATAAATCAAATTATTGAGAAAACAAACACTAGCCAACATGTACCAGCCCTGCAAATGTTTCAAATGAATGATTTTTTACAGTATAAATCACACACGTTACCTTTCATCACAATAGGAAAATTTCATATCCAGACTGTGACGACTGAGGAACGTTTTACTGTCCAGGGGGACCTCAATGTTTGATGGGTGAGGAATAGGTTCACAGATCAACACCAGGCAGGTCATGGGAGGCTTTTTGTAGCCACAGTGGGTCTGGTTCCCACACGTGTCGTACACACGGATGTGGCCAGTGCAGTGCAGCACCTGCAGGGGAGTTGGGGTTTGGAAAGAAATGAGGTTTGCTCTGGCAGAAAACACAATCCTATTTCCACCAGCACACCCAGAGCCAAGTCCTTCCCCACCCCACCCCTCAAGGGAGGGCTGGAGGAAAGCAGTGTCCTCCTCCTCCTCCTCACCCCACACTGCTGGGATGGGTTCACAGCCCAGCTCCTTCCTCAGCAACAGCAGCCATTGCTGCATTTCTGTGAACACCTCTCTAGTCACTGTAATGACACCTCTGATGAGCAGCTGCCTCAGCAAAAGGCATCCACAATTTAAATCTTAAAGTTATGGTAATAGTAGAAACCCCCATTTTAGATATTCTGCAGAGCTGATGACAGAGATCAAACACATTCTTCAATAGACAGGAACTTTTGCATTTTGTGGGGTTTTCTTTTAACCATTCTGAAGCAGAAATAGTTCACAGAGAGCAGCAAAGAAGTTGTTTGATCCAGAATAATCAAATTCAAATCATAAAAGAGAACTGTGAGCCATAATCCACTGGATACAGTAAAAGGTTACTTTGTCCAGAGGAGAAAATGCATTCACTGCAGAAAGTTATCAGGCTGGCCTCTTTTTGTTCCAACTGTTACAAAAGGGAGAGCCAGCAGCTTCAAAAGAATGGCATTGAAGTCCTTCAGAGAGACCTCAACTATCACATTTTCAGTGACAAATCAAAAGAAATCAGGGATCAGCATAAGTGATGTCAAGTACTTTTTTCCCAGAGAACGCTTTATGCAAACATATTTGGTAATTATAATTGTTTGTAAGTAAATGACCTCTAATTTAAAATGGAAAATTCATTAAAAGAGTTTTGAAAAACTAATTTTAAAACATTGTTTCAGTTACCTCTGTGATGTAGTCAGCATTAAAATTCAGCATAATGAAGCAGAATTATTAAATTATAAAGTACTTAGTGAAATTCAAGCTTGTTACATGAAGCAAAAATGTTGAAATACAGTGTTATGACATCTGAAGAGGAAGCTGCCAAACTATGCAAATATTTCTTTGCATTAGTTACCTTCCATGTAGCAGACTTTATATTCACTGTTCTTCCCCTGCTAGTCAGTGTGCACTTCATTCTGAGAAAAAAGCTGCGCTCCGTGTTCTGCTCTTTGCCCTTTTTCACAGGACCTGGCAGAAGCAAAAGCAAACCAATTCTTAAAACACTTGGATCATCTTCCAAAGCCATTAAAAAACCTCCACAAACATGTTATAGGAGTCTAAGACTAAGGGAAGACCCAAAAAATAAACAAAGAAAATTCATACATTTAATAGTACTTCTAATAATGGTATTTTTTAGAGTAAGTCTTACTATCAAGTAGATTAAAAAAACAAGAACCTGCAGTTTCATAGAGTTTTAGAATGGATTGGGTTGGAACTGACCTTAAGAAACTGTCCTGTTCCAGCCCTCCTGCCATGGGCAGGGACACTTTCCACTATCCCAGGCTGCTCCAAGCCCCATCCAAGCTGGTCTGGAACACTGCCAGGGATCCAGGGGCAGCCACAGCTCCTGTGGGCACCCTGTGCCAGGGCCTCAGCACCCTCACAGGGCAGAATTCCTCCCCAAAAATCACCTAACCCTGCCCTCTGTCAGGGAAGCCATTCCCCCTGTCCTGTCACTCCAGGCCCTTGTCCAAAGTCTCTTTCCAGCTCTCCTGGAGCCCTTTTAGGTACAGGAAGGGACTCAAAGATGTCCCCAGAGCCATTTCTTTTCCAGAGAGAACAAACCCAGCCCTCTTTCAGTCTGTCCTCACAGGAGAGGCTTTTGATGAAGCCCACTTTCAATAATTTAAGATCAGGATTGTGTTTGTAGCCAACTCCACACTCCCAGATTTCAGGAAAGAGAGACAATTGGAAATTTAATATATATTAAAATTGTAACAGAGGAGAAGAAAAACATATGTAGAATAAGAAGCCTTGTTGAGGTGGTTTCCACTGAAATGCATCAGTAATTCACTATGAGGAGGTTCCAACCAAGCACCTTTTGGGCTCATTGCTCCTCAGGACTGCAAGTTTTTCAATTCAAGACTAACAGCTCAGCTGTTTCTATGCATCCAAGTATTTCCACGGTGATTTACACTCTTGGAGTAAACAGGGACCAAGTTTTTAAACACATTATTAACATTCTTGGGAGGAAAAAGTTGAGAAACCCTAATACAAATCAATACCAGCAGGCTTTAAGTGAAGTTTCTGCCAGTACACAGGAGAACCTTGCAGAGCCAATTACAAGCTATGCTCTTGTGGGCAAAGAAAATGTAACTGATGCTATCAGGAGAGCTGCATCAGCTCACAATGTGTGCAAGGAGGAAATGCAGCTGCCAGGAGAAGGAGCAGTGGAAGAGCCAGTTTGCTGAGGCTTGCTGAAGAGCAAGGACCAAATCGTGGCAGAGGGAGAAGTTTAGAACACATGAGCTCACTTCTGGTACAAGTTTATACAATAATTTGCTCTCATCCTCCACAGACAATAGTAGCTATGAAATTCTTCATGGTGGCTTGCACTGCAGTCAAAATTAATTAGAAAACTGTTAAAGCCTCTATGCTAACTTGTTTATTGCTTCTAGCAGAAGCAAAGACTAAGGGCTCAAGCATATTTTATGCTACCTTAAAATAACCTTGATAATGGAGGAAATGGAGGAGAAACTAAAGCAGAATTCACAAAAGCAGCAAAAATTTATTTAATTCAGTAAGTTTTAAGAGTTAAACCAATCTAGAAATTGATAGCTGAAGATCACACAACATTACTGTTACCAAGTCCTGATGCATGTGGCTCTGCTTCTAGAAGCAGCTGCAAAAGATGGAGCAACTTTCAAGTCTGATTCAGCACCAGACATTATTTTTTAAAATGGCCAGCTTTGAAAGTTTAAAAAGCAGCTTCATAAAATGAGAATGCAGTTCTGTTTCTGCCAATTGCATTTATATTCACTTGCACTTGTACAGTCCCAAAGGGGAATATTTAATACTCAATTCAAAACCAAAATAATTCCACTGATGTAAGAGCTGCAGTAGAAGGCAACCTGGGAATACCAATAAATATAAAAATGTACTATTACTACTGTAATTTAGACTTCTGTCTGCCAACGTCATTTGCAAAACAGCTTTTGTAATAATGGTTTCCAGACATCTGATTCCAGGCTGGCCAATTTAGACATGCTTGAGATGGTTTGCATGAAACTCAGTGATAGGACATTTTTAAGAATAAGCTTTTGCAACAAAAGCAGGTTTTTAACACTGCTTTAGGGAAATTGCTCCCCCATCCCCAAGATTTATTACTGTATTCCAAAGGGGGAGGCAGGGGAGAGTCTCATCTAGCCTTAGAAACATTCTAAGGGCAGACAAATTTACAAAATGCTTACAAAATCAAAGTCGGGTCCTTAATGCTATGGCATCATATCAGGTCCTTTCCACTGAATTAAATAGGATGGCAACATAAGACTTAAAATTTACAGTGCCACAAGAAAGCAGAGGTCAGGTTTATTAATTTATCCCTATCTGAATTCAGAGTCCATATAAACCTCATTTGAAGAAAGAGAAAGCAGAGGTCAGATTTTAGGCTTCTAACTACCGAGTAAAGCAGATTTGTTTGGAGACATGCAGGCTGCCAAGTCTTTATAGCCTTTATCAAATCTTTAGAAGACATAAAAGCTGTAATTCGTGGGTAATTGTTAAATTTCAAAGCACACAGCACTGTAAACACGGTGTTCTGGTCTCTCAGATGGAGAAAAGAGCCAGAAATCTGTGAAAAGATACCAATTTCATGCACCAATTAAAAGGTGCAGAGAAGCATCAACCCCAAAGCCCTTTTTTGGGCTGTTTAAGTATTCCCAGATCAGCATCTTGGTGTCCTAAAATTTAAATACAGTATTTTCTTTTTGTCTTGGGTATACCACCACAGCTTGCTGGAAGAAAGCATTTCTTCTCAGCTGTCCTGTAAAGGCAAGGCCAGACCAAGACAAATGCACCAACTGAGCTTCTCTATGTCCTTCTACAGAAATTGCTTAAAATCATTCTCATTCAACCTACCTCTAATTTTATTTCTGTAGGCACTTATTCTTTCAACCCTCAAAACCTCAATTTTAGTAATTAATTTTGTTAGATTTAAAAAAATCATATTTCTTCTATAATTAGGATATAACCAAAACATTTTGGTGATTCCTATTGTTAAGTGTCTCTCAACAAGGTGTAATTTAAGATTTAAGAAATAAAAACATATTAGCTTTTGAACTCAACACCACTTCCTGGTAGATATCCAACTGTATTAATGCCAACAGAAACTATCCATAAGTAAATTAAATTAATTTTTTTTCTTTTTCTCACCATTTCTGTGTGTAAGCATTTCTCTCAGCTCCTCGTGGTCACATGGATGAGTGAAATCAAATACACTGTGCCCCGTCAACTCAAACTGCAAAAATGAACAGGAACATGGGTGTTTAACTTCACACACACAAAAATGGAGCAGCTTTTTGAAACAGTCTTAGGAAATGTCAGTATTTCACCTGAGTGAGTCCCATACACTTGTTCACGTTTTCAGACATGTAAATCATGTCCCCATCTTCAGACAGAACCATGACAAAGCCATCAAGAGCTTTCAAGTAGAAACAGTTCAGTTCCTTCTCCATTTTGGCTTCTGTCTCCAGCTCACCTGCAAGCAGCCACACATTTCTGTTTAAGCAAACACCAGCCATTCTTCACTTACCAGCAGGAATGACTTCTGGCACCAGTCTGCAAGGAGTCAATCTTGCAGGACCATCAAAGCCAGTATAACTCATTTAGATAAATGATCAGTTCAATTCTTCAAGTTCTAGTAAAGGTATCAGAAATCACAGAAAATCAGAGTGAGTAACCCTCTGTGCTGTTATGTATTAACCAATGAAACTTTCACCTTAAGGAAAAGGTCTTTGTGGCTAAAAATTTATTACCCATCTCAAATAGGCATTCTAAACTTCTCTCAGGGGCTTTCTGGGAGAGTTTTCCAAGTCTGGCTACTGAAGTTACTCCTCCACACAGCAGAGGCAGACATGCATGAGCACAAATAACCAGCACACTGCCCATGGCAGGCTATCAGCCACAGGCTACACCCTGACTCAGATATTCCTGCAGTTGGAGCTGCAGACACAACACATCCTCAGCTGACTTCACCTTCAGAGGAGCACACCACACAAACACAATTTACAAAACTGTTCCTTGCAGTTTATTTTAAGGAGACACAACTATAGTTAGCTCAGTCAACCTTGAACCAAGTACCTACAGTCAAGAAAGCACAGCTGGAAAAAACAAGTTTAGAGGGGAAAAATGTTTAAATGAAGGAATTTAACTTTGGAGAAGGGTCAGATAAGACTGAAAAGGGCACTATAGCTGTGATGAGACAACCAGGATCACCAGAATAGAAAGGGAAAAAATGAAATCCATAGAACAGTGGATTTTTCCTGAATCATTGCTAACAGCTGATTTCTCCCACCCTCCCAGAACAAGAACACATCTAACAACACATTCATTTATTTTACTGCTGCCAGCCCTTACAAACGCTCCTCCTCAATATCCCTCCCAGAGGGTGCCACGTGTGCCTTACCAGCATCCAGCAGCTTCCTCATGCGCAGGTAGCTGATGGTGAGCCTCATGATGGAGGCCTTGTCCAGGTGGGCACTGACAGTGTGGGGCAGGGGCAGCTGGTGGGCCAGCTCATAGAACACCTCCGACTCCTTGCTCCTCCTGCACCGCGCTGCGTCCCGAGACTTCTCTTTCCTCCGTTCTGAGCTAATCCTAGAGAAACAAAGCTTTGGGTTATACAGGGCACTGAGCTCTCTGGGATGTGTGGCTTTGAAACTAAGTTGCCCACCAGCCAACTGGAAGTTAAAGAATGTAAAGATTCAGTTTAAAAGTGCAAGTGTAACTCTTTGTATCAACTTCTGCCCCCTGCCAGAACTAAATTCAAAGCCACAGTCTTCCAACGAGATCAGTTCTTCAAAGAGACACTTCCATACTCAGAACCTGTGGATCTGTGCAAAAGTCCTCTTTAGTTAGCACACATCTTGTGAGAGGCACCACAAATTACAGAGCAAAACAATTCACGAGCTAATGATCCCTGGGATATAATGAACCAGATTCAAAGAATCAGAGAATGGTTTGGCTTGGAAGTGACCTTCAAGATCAACCAGTTCCAACCCTCCTGCCATGAGCACGGACAGCTTCCACCATCCCAGCTTGCTCAGAGCCCCATCCAGCCTGCCTGGAACACTGGAATGGGGCAGCCACAGCTGCTCTGGGCAAGCTGTGCCAGGGCCTCACCACCCTCAGAGTTTCCCAATATCTCATCTGTATCTCCTCTCTTCAGTGTTAGCAAAAACATACCCAAAACCCACATTTTCAGTCCTTTACCTGCTGTGGTACCCACAGTGGCCAAAACCTTGCTTAGTTTGTGCAGAAACACAGGTGTGACAAAACTGTGTTGGATGTGTCAGAGTCTCTTCTCCCAGCCTGGCAACCGAAGGAGTCAGAATTTTTCTGTTCTGGTTTTCAAGGTTGTTTATTTTCTGCTATCTATAACATTCTTTCCCTGACCTGCTGAGGTCTGTTCAGCAGGTCAGTCTGTGGCACACTGCCCACCTTCAGGGTGGTATTGTCTTTTTATACTAAAAACTACATGTATTTTATTTACAATTATTTTCCAATACCTATCACCTATGTTAGACAGTGAGCTTCTACTCTAAACCAATCCAAAATGCCACCATCACGCAGAAGATGGAGGCTAGGAAGAAGGAGAAAGAAGGACAAGGCACAAATTCCTCCATCTTGGGACCCTGAGCCCCCATTCTAAAAACCCCAAAATTCTACTTTTCACCCTGTGACAAATTAACTATCATTAAACTTAAACTTTTGTGGCTTATAAATCCTCATATAACATTGGTAATTTTTTCCATGGAGCAAAATCAAAGGCACAGGCTCTGTGCTAAGGTCTCTGAGCCCCCTGGCAGGGACTCAAGCCATCCAGCACAGCCAGAGGAATGTCATGGGTTCCAACAAGAACCCTTCCTGCTTATCCCATACCCTGAGTGCTGCCTTTTCAGCCTCCAAATCCTGACCCTTCAAGCCCATCCAACAAATTACAGAGCAGGTAATTTCCAGCTCAATGCTCCAGCATGATGGATCATGTACATTCTCCAAGTTCTTCCTTTTTTACCATCCTTACAAACAGGTCAGACAAGCAAGGGGACTCATTTAACATCAGATATGCTGCTTTTCCAGCAATCCAGAAAGTTCCTTCCCCAAAATCATTCTAAGAGTGAATCATGGAATCATCGTTCTCCAAAAAAGCCCCTTCCAGAGTCTCCCCTGCACTGCAAAACAATACCTCATTCTCCTTCCAGTGCCTCTGTAGACCTGCCTCACCCAGAACATGAGGTAAAGAGCAGCTCATCAAGGGAAAGCACTGAAACAGTTAAGCCTGTGAGTAACAGGCAGAATTCCCCCTTTTCCCAACACCCACACCAGGTCACTTCTGCCTCATGCATTTGGTCAGATGAGTTTTGAACTAAACATTTTCACACAGGAGCTCCAAATTTTTTCACTCATGCAAAGAACTCAGTGGTGCTGTGATCCCTGAGGAAATAAATGTGCTTTTATTTTTAAATTACCAATACAAAACCACACACTATTATTGTATTAAAGTTTTCTTTTTATGCATTTAAATCTTCTGAAGGCATCCTGTCTTCATTTTGTATTCACCTGAGATATAAAAGGCAGCTGCAGTTTGGGAATTACTTTTTTTAAGATTTCACAAGACTTAAAAGCCATCTACTACCACTGCCAAGTTCACATTGCTAAGTCTGTGGATCTGTGCAAAAGTCCTTTTTAGTCAGCACACATCTTGTGAGAGGCACCACAAATTACAGAGCAAAACAATTCACGAGCTAATGATCCCTGGGACATAATGAACCAGATTCAAAGAATCAGAGAATGGTTTGGCTTGGAAGTGACCTTCAAGATCAACCAGTTCCAACCCTCCTGCCATGAGCACGGACAGCTTCCACCATCCCAGCTTGCTCAGAGCCCCATCCAGCCTGCCTGGAACACTGGAATGGGGCAGCCACAGCTGCTCTGGGCAAGCTGTGCCAGGGCCTCACCACCCTCAGAGTTTCCCAATATCTCATCTGTATCTCCTCTCTTCAGTGTTAGCAAAAACATACCCAAAAAACACATTTTCAGTCCTTTACCTGCTGTGCTACCCACAGTGGCAAAAACCTTGCTTAGTTTGTGCAGAAACACAGATGTGACAATACTGTGTTGGATGTTGGAAGTACAAATGCCTTGACACATGGAAGAAGTTTAATAATCCATGAAAAAAAACAGAATATGCTACCAGAATCTCTTTTACAATTACCTTCCTTTCTACCAACTTGGTAAAATTGTGTGCCATGCCCACCATCCTCTCCTCCTACTCCTGCCACTGCCAGCAGAGAAAAACTATTTCTGTGGAATGAGAAACATTAATGGATTGACATAATAGTAATAAAGATCTTTGGAAAACTAACTTGTGGGAATTATAGTTGTAAAAAACTCTGGATATACAATAGTCCCATTGATTCCTGTGAATACAAACCCATGTCCCTCAGAAGGGCAGCCTAAAATATCTGACAATATTTCCCCACATTGCAGATTTCTTCACATTGAATTTCCCTGTGACAACAGTGTTCCTGTTGTAGTGATGGATATCTTGGTCTGAGCAGCTTGAGGCTCCTGACATACAGGTATATCTGGAAACAGCCATTACGAAAAGTCTGACCTTTAACAATACTGCAAAAATATTTTAGCTATTTAACCTGACTGATTAATATTTATTACTGAAGACAGACCTCAAGTACCTTTTCTCTTGGTGGAAAACTAAGAGTGGAGAGAAAAAAATCACTTGGATTCTCTTTGTCCTTTTTCTTGAACCACAGATTTCACTGTAATTCTATTTTGCCAAAGGTATTTCAAGGTAACTGTCGTGGTTTAACCCCAGCCCACAAGTGAGCACCACAAAGCTCTTTGCTCACTACCTGTCCCACCCTTGTGGCATGGGGAGGAAAACTGCAGTGAAGGTAAAACCCATGGGTCAACTTAAAAACAGTTTAAAAATTGAAACAAATAATAATTGCAGTGACAAGGGATACAATAAAGGAAGAAACAAGACTCAAGAGAGACAAGTGATGCTCGATGCAATTGCTCACCCACCCTCTGACTGATGCCCAGCCTGTCCCAGAGCAGGGACCAGCACCTCCCAGCCACCTCCCCCAGCTCACTCTGAGCTTTGGAATGTCTCTCTGGTCAGTCCAGGTCAGCTGGCCTGGCTGTGTCCCCTCCTGCCTTCCTGTGCCCCTCCTCACTGGCACAGCAAGGGAAACTGAGAGTCCTTAACTCTGGGAAAGCACTGTGCAACAACAGCCAAACCTCAGTGTGCTGTCAGCATTATTCTCCAAAACAGCCCTGCACCAACTGCTAGGAAGAAAATTAACTCCATCCCAGCTGAAACTGTAACAGCAGCACAAGAAATTCTGTTGCCTTAGACAGATTCACCTTTACAATTTTGATATTTGTTAGCGACTCATTCAAGATCCCTTCACAGGCAAAATGTTCATCCTACAACAAAAACTCAAGAGAGAATTACTGGAAGTAAATGGCTGAATCCACCCAGATTCCTGCAGCTTTGTCACTGTTTCCTTTACAACTGCAGACACTTTTCAGTTAAAACTCCCCTGCTTTGGCAATCAAGCTGAGCACTTCAAGTCCACAGGTTTGTCAGGCTTGTGTGAATCACACAGGGCACTCAAGAGATGAAAACAGACAATAACCTCACAAGTTGGGATTTCAGCCCTTGTATTTTCTTTCTGACAGCCTAATGTTTTTGAACATATTTTGGGTGGTTTCCAGATTTTGGCCAGGTTTTAGCACCCTTGGCAGCAGCCTTCAGCAGGAACAGTCAAAACTTCTCCCAGCCACTGAATTATTAATTACCAACTGAAACGCTGCTCAAATCCAGCCCATAGTGCTTTCTGTTAAAAATTAATCCCAGAGTAAGATCATCAAGTGCTGCCAGCTGGAGCTGATGGGCAAAACCCAAGGAAAAGGGGATGTTGGAACCACTCAGTGCTGCCTGAGTGGCAGCATCTCCTCTCCCTTTTACTACATGTTTCCTTTCTAGAAAGGCTGCTACTATAGATAGATGTTTAAACTGTACAGCACAACAGTTGGCTATTTTTAGCTGCTATTTAAACCTAAGCTGTAACCAATCTGAGTAAAACCCAGCCATTTAAATAGGAAGATTAACTACCAGCTTCAAAGAGCGTTTCTTTAATGGATCAAATTAATAGGGAAAAGGTCTTTCACAAATGAGGTTTAATTACCAAGTGAAGTCATTGTTGCCTCAACATTGAAATGCCACCAAACTAAAAAAAAAAAATTCTTTGCTATTGCAACTACTCAAAGCTTTGTTACAATTGCATAAAGTAAATTAAACAACACACATCAGCATGTGTAGCTGCTCACAATTTTCTGTGTAGTCAATTAAATGACACTGAATTCCTGTAAAGAAAACCTATTTCCAAAGTGAGCATTCTCCTCACCAGAGGGGAAGGAAAGGGAGCTCAGGGAAGGAGATTTGAAACAGTGAGATGTGAAGTGCCACAAAATCAGTTTAAACAAATCATATCACTTCTCTTATCTGTTCTTTTTGAGCTGCCCCCATGTAAAGTTCATGATCTCACTAGAAAGATCATTCTGCAGAAAAGGAGAATTTAAAACAATTTAAACATTCTCCATTTGAAACAAACCCCAAACTTCAGAGCTGTACTGCAGCCTTCTGCTCTCAGTCTGACAGGAAACAAAAACACCTCAAGAGCCTGAAGAAAACCTCAGCTGCTGAGTGGATTATACATGCAATGAAAATATCAGAAATGCCCGTGCTGGACAGGAAATTGCATGCATTTGCAGGTCTGATTTTTCCTGCACAATTTCAGTGCCAGACATTAATTTGCATTTTGTATTTCTACCAGAGAATACAGAAGCAGAGAATCATAAGCATGTTATCCATGAGAGCTCACTGAAAGCAGTTTCACTGACCCCTTCAAACCCAATTGCACTTCTTATATATGAGATGTTTACTTGCAATAGCTGAATAAAATCTGAGCTCCAGAAGATATTTCAGTTACAGACCAGAGCAAAAGGGTATTTCACAAACAGGACTCACTGCAGCTGAACCAAGAGCTCAGCTGAAGGATATAACCCAGACTCCCACTCCTTGCCTCAAATCACAGAATAGAAACAAAATTGTACAGCGACATTTGCCCAAGAGCCTTGAGAGCAAACACACCAGCAGCAACCCCGTGCCACCAGGCACAGATGTTAAAATTGGCCTCTCTGCTGAGTGTGCAGCTCCTGTCCCCATGGTCACACAAACCATGTGGGCCACAGCACCTCCCAAATATCACATCATTCCCCAAACAGCCCAAAGATCCCTCCACAGCAAATTCCTACAAGTGAGCCCCCAATTCTCTAAATGCAGCCCAAATTTTCACCTCCTTGACTGAAAAATAATCACCACATATAAGTTGGCCTGTTCCTCCTTATTTACCAATGGCAAATAGACAAAAACAAAACAAAACACCCACAAAAACCCACCAAACGAAAAAACACCAACCCTGGAAAATACCACCCGTAACTGGTAAATTTTGGTTGAAGATACTTAGATAAAAAATAGTCAATGGACAGAACTTAAAATGTGTAGCAGTCAACTTTGTGTCCTTCTAGCTTTTAAAATCACCACCCAGTATAAGAAAATTTTTATACTGTGTACATATTATTTGATTTTTAAAAAAAATTAAAATTATTTGATTTTTAAAAAAAATTAAAATCAAGAGGTTTCCTTTATGTCACTTTGCTGTGGTTTACAGATTTTCTCCATTCAAACTTACTATTTCTCTAATCAGGTACATTTTATCTATAGGTGCTTTCTGTTCCCATGTAAAATAACTTGTGCATGATTAATTAACAGGCTCATCTTTCTCGATACAGGTTGTGAGAACATTATAAAATGTAAACATCTTCCAATAGCAATTCACATTTTTCTCTTTAAATTTGCTTTCTTCAACCAAGTGACTTTGTATTTATCATATTATTTGTTCCTGAAGTTTCATAGACATATACATTGTAGAAAACAAGAAATCCTAATTATTAATGTGTTTCAAATCTGGTAACATCTTCTTGAGCTTTAACTAGTTTTCAGTTCTGCCATTAATTGCCACCATTTGCCAGTAAAAGATTCAGATAATATTTCCATGCAAGTAACAATCTCTCCTCTCAGACTGTAAAATTACTCTAAGAAACATCTGGCTTAGAAATGGAGTCACAAAAACTATATCCACTATAATACAGCTTCATTTTTTTTCTTCATCCCACCAAAAAGAGATGTAAATATTACAACACAGCAATATACTAGAAGTATATGGCATCAGGATGGTGTTGGAACTTTAGAAAGTAGAACTTTAGAAAGCAGACCTGCAAGCGGTCTCACGTTTAATTTTAAGGCTGAATGCATTCCTGAGGTTGATATAAAACTTGGTCACCTTTCCAGGCCCAGCCTAAGCAAGGTGTTTCTGGCAGCACAGCTGAACAGGACACAGGGGCAGCTCCTGGTCTGCAGCCATACCCAGAATAACCAGTTGTGTCCATGTGGAGAGCACATGGCTCAGCCCTGGGCTTGTCCCATCAGCCACCCTCACCTACAGCCAGAGTGTCAGGACAAAATTTACTCTCCTGACTGTGCTGAGTACACATTCACTTGGGTTTTTTCACTGTTTGTAAGATGTGTGTTTTGTCCAGAGCTGCTAGCCATGATACTTGCTAAATTATTCCTCAATGGAAAGGAGAAGCTAAAACAGTGGAAGTGCTCTATTGACAACTTCATATAAAAAACTGGTTTATGGTTTTTACCACTAAAATCCAGTTATTTAGGTATAGGGGACCTCAGGAGCTGATCAGCTTCAATGAGGAGGGACAGAGCTGCAGTGTCAGCACCATCTATCAGGCCCTGAGACAGACCCACACCAACATGGCCCCGAGAGCCCCATTCCCTCTCCCTCCCAGCCCTGCAGTGACACACTTGTCTGTCCTGACCAGCAGCCCAGACTGTCCAGCCCTCAGCAGGCAAACTTTTTCCAAATTGCTTGGGAGGGGTGCTCCTTCCTCCTATTGCAGCCCCACAGAATTACTGCAGTCTCTCACTGCCAGTTCTCTATGGGTTGGAGTTATTGCTTTGACCC
The DNA here is from genome assembly GCF_047830755.1 of Zonotrichia albicollis. NCBI lineage: Eukaryota > Metazoa > Chordata > Aves > Passeriformes > Passerellidae > Zonotrichia > Zonotrichia albicollis. Next base: position 57,828,625 of record NC_133824.1, read on the forward strand.
ACCTTGCTCTGATGTGATTTCCTGTTAAAGTATTATTGCTTTATGGCCAATTTTATTTACCAGTTCTTATGTTCTAGTCTGTGTAGAGAGTTCTTGTGAAGGAAAAAAAAAAACCCCACACCCAAACCTTGTGTGTAATCAGAAGCATGTGATTATACAGAAGAAAGTCTTGCCCTTCATGAATTAATGAACATCACAGCCCACTAATCCAGCTCAGGAAAAGAACTCAGAAATTCCTTACATACAGTATGAATGTTCAAAAGAGATTTAACTGCAGAAACTAATGTCATATCCAAGCAGAAACGACACCACAAAAATCATTCCTTTGTGTATTTCTTTCTAACACAGCAATTCAAACCATTTTCTACACATGAGGATAGTTACAGGCACTTCCCATAGCCTGACTACCACCAAAACAAACCCCTAACTGATAAAACTCTAACAAATCAGGAGAGCAGGCAGGCAGCTCAGCCTGGATTAGCCACAGCAGCACAAATGCTCTGAAAGCCAGCAGTTTGCAAAATGAGAGAGGGAGAGGCAGCGAGAGGAGACTCTCTCAGCTCACCTAGAGAAGCCTTCCCCCACAAATCCAGATAAACACCCATCCCACAGACAAAGCCCAGCACAGAGCCAGCAGCACAGCCCTAATGGCCTGAACCCACCGCAGCACCACCCTGACAAGCCCATCCATCATCTGCATTTGGCCTTGGATTGACCTGAAACCCCAACTACCTCCCCACACAGAAATGTAAGAAGGGAAAAGCTTCAATATTGTCATTTCTAATTTAGATCATGGTGAAGAGATTCTATCATGTCTTACTATACAGTGTAACCCACACAGAGTTTACCTTTGCATTGTAATATACTGGTTTAAAATAACTACATGGCATACAGTGGTGGCATATAAGATTTTTTTTTTCAGCTAAGTTATTTGGCTTTTTCTTGAATATTTTTTTCCTTAATTAGTTGTGCTTTACCCTTCAGGATTAAAGGTACATGGCAGTAAAATTGTGTTTATTATTACAGAAAAATCAGAGCTATTCAAAAGAGATATCTGAACACAGGCTTGACGGAACTAGACACTAAGTGCTCTCCTCCCTTCAGCCCTTCTGCTTTTGCTTCTATCAAGATCACAAAAAATGATGCAAAACATATCCCCAAGATATCTGCCAGGCTTTCAGTAAACAATGTTTTAGCGAAGAACTGGTCTACCTTCAGACAGATGCAGACTCTTGATAAAGTAACTAATTTTAGTCTAAATCGTGGCATTAAAATGTATCTTCTGTTTTGTTCACTGCATTTTGTTTTCAAGATTGGAGGCTGGACATTTTCCCTCATTGCTTCCATCCAAGTTTCATCCCTTCACCTCAAGTTCCTCAACTGCCTTCAGTTAATAGCGTATTTTGAAATCAAAGGTTTTTAAGAACAGGAGGAAAAAATAGCAGAAGTAAGAGATATCAAGTTTTATTTTTCTCTGTGAATAAAGAGCAGACCACAAAGCAGTCAAGAGAAACATTTACAACAATAGCTAGGACAAAAAGCCTGCAGCAATGTCAGCTCAGCATCCAATAGACTCAATAGGGTGCAAGGAAAAAGTCCTTTTTGAAGGACTGAGCACCAAAATTCCCATCCCCAGCTAAACCATTCCTTTCTTTAGTTTTGCTAGTGGAGGCTGCAGCCTTTATATCTGATGTGGATTACTTTATGTCCTCCAAAGGAGGTGAACAAGAAGCAAACATAAGGAGGTAAGCCTTTAATAACTCCCTTTCTATCATAACAGTCCATTTACTATTCTCATTTGTGAGCAAAAACAGGAGGCTTGGCCTCAAATCCTTTTGCTTCTTGAAATGCACACATTTCCATAAAGTGACATCAGTCTAGTTTTGGTTTAGGATTGACAATGAAAGAACTCATTCTGGTAAAAAAACAGGTCATCTTTTCCAGGTAACATTTCCAGGATTATTACATATCAAGTCAAAATGTTTATTAAATTAGTTGCTTGGTAAAACCTTCCACTGTTGTAATTATAATCAGTACTGCTGATTCAGTATCCTCAATTCTTCACTTGAAATTTACGCTCTATTTCAATGCAGTGAGTTAAAAGATTTGTTGTAACATTTCTCAAAATGCTTAAGGAGCATTCATTGACACCAAATTAAACAGAAGCTGCACAGTATCTCTGCTAACACACACATTTAAGCTTTGGTGTCTTTAAGGAACTACAGTGGACCATCCTGAAGCACCAGTTCTTCTCCAGTGCCAGCAAAGCCATTTTGAATTTCTTGCTACTAAAACATCTCAAGCTTTTAAAGGGCTACATTTCTGTACTGGCCCCAGTGTTATCAGACTTCAACAGGAAGAAAGGACAGATGATGCACATAATGAAACTGCTCTTTATCAATGCACTTTCTCTGAGTTCTCAAACCCAACCCCAGGGCTGGAATGAACAGGCACAGCTTCAACCCAGGCTGTGGCTCCACATCAAAGAACCCTCATGTTCATCACCTACATAAACTGCATTCACAAAATACATATGCTGGCATGCATTCACTTCATTCCATGCTCCTAATGATTTCAGAATGTAATTTTGGTAGAGATTTTTATTCCAAGCTAAATAGCAGAGACTCAGAAGAGAAAAACCTCAACAGGCTTCATGTCCAATGGTGATTTGGAAACTTGTATCTTCCTTGAATTTTCAGTCACTAAAGTGCAAAGGCTCATCTTCTCTCCTGTAGTCTCCAGCATCACAAAACCTCCCTGTCTGTCCCATTTCAGAGCAGCCCTCAGTGGAAAACTCAGATTCTCCTGCATTCTTTTCCATCCCCTCTAACACAAAGGAAATTTCTCAGGAGAGGCTCAAATTCTCAGACTTTCTCAAATTCAAAAGGCAAAGGGCTGTTATAACATGAACAGATGATTAAGGTCCAAGTTCTTTCCATGCATTACCTAGGTGGTTTTTCTGAGGCATGTAAACACCTGTCCATATAACTGTGTGTGTGAAGATAAAAGGTGCAATAATCTGGAACATTCCTTCCTTTTGGACACCAGCTTGCTAGGAACAGGTATGGGTTACTGTGCCTTCTTGTAAAGCTCTTGCAAGATTTGTTTTTGTTTTGAATCTGCTTGTTTTTTAAAGAACACATCTTGTAATTGAATTGGTATTTGCATCTCCTTGGAAGTACCATCAGGAAAAGCTTGATGCTCTTGTACACCACCACTAAACCATGTGGGATTCCCTCCTGGCTTTACTTAGCCATGCAAACTCTACAACCAGGTAAAACTTACTTTGTTGGAATGTCCTAACACCAAAGCTCTTTAGGAATAAATCAATACTGCCAAATTCTCTTTGGTAGTGCAAAAAAAAAAAAAAAAATTTTTAAAAATCAGCAGCTTCTGTCATTCAATGTCCCCTTTAATATCAAAAATCTCATGTGAGCCTATTTGAAATCCAGTATATTACTATTGAGCAACATGAACACATCCAAGAATTCACTCCAGTGTCACACAGGCTCAGCAAGAGTCCTCCAGGCTCCCAGGCTGGAACCACACCAACAGGAACACGCACAATCTTAGGGGTTTTGGGTTTACACTGCAACATCACTGACATTTGACAGCGTTATTAATATTTATTGACTAATTTTTTTTTATTCCACTTCACCATCAGCAATCAGAGTCTTGGAGCCAGACACAAACTCGAGGCATTATAGTTCAAGGACAGGGAGGAATAAAGTCTACGGCTGCTTGCACAAGGTGCAGGGGAGAAGCAATCACCTGCAGGGGAATTCACGCATGGCACCCGTGACAGCAGCGTGGTCTCCTCTGGTGGCAGCAGCAGGACAGCGTGGCACAGCTCCTCAAGGCTCACTAAGGGCATGCCACCTTAGCCTAACCCAGGTAAACCCTTGATGGGCACTTCTGATAAGAGAGAAACCAACCAGCAGATGGGGATGGCAATTAAATGAGAGAATAAAATCGATTATCCACTTCACACCTCCACCTTTAAACCAACAGTTGACTTAAGTGCCACACTTAGGATGCTGATAAGAGCATGCAGCTACATTTGTTACCCCCTACACCTTCCAAAAGTGGTCCAGCATGTGCCTCCAGGAAAGGAAAAGCACTTCAACAGAAGGTTGAATTGCTAGAAAAGCCTGAAAGGGCTTCAAAGAAAAACCTCTCACTATCACATCACCGTGTTACAGACCCCCGACAACCTGGACCATCACAGCTGCAGCAGCTCTCTTAGCTAAGCATGGACTGGTTATTGGTATTTCAGGCACCCCAACCAAGAGACCCAGACTGCAGACACTGTGTTTTAAAGGGCAAAGCAAGCATGACTGTAAACAAAAACCAGAAAACCCTCCTGCTGCTTCCATCAGCTCACTGACAAATTATCAGACATTCACTGATAAATGGAACCAAAGCACGAGCAGAGCAAAATTATGGAAAATTTCTGCAATAAGCAAATCCTCCACAGCTGTTCTTCCCTGATTTTCGGTGCCTTGATGATGATGAAGACGGGCAGTAGCACTATGCTGTCCCCTTCATCTTTAGTGGGCACTGAAAAACCAGTTCTGGTCATTTTTGTTAAAGGAATTCACAAAACTTTTCATGTTTGAGGCAGTGCAAAGAACAGACAACACAGGTAAGTTGTATGGCAAGGCAAACAATCCAGAAAAATCCAGAAAGCAGAAAAACCACTGTTCTGTGAGCCAGAAACCACTGAGCCTTCCCCATACCTGTGGGGAGACTCTACAGGAGATTTACTGAAAGATTCCTCCTCTTCTTACAGCCCGGATTACACAAAAGGGTTTTGTATTCACTTTCGACTCCAGCAAGGGTGGCTCAGTTCCCCCAGCGCTGAGAGAAATTACCAGACAAAAGCGGCGGCACAGACAATCCTAAAGACCTCACACAGGTTTGAGAATAAACAGGGGCAGCCACTGCCCCTCAGAGCCATCAGCACAGGGTACAGCCTTCTCAAACCGATTCTGGAGCTGGACTTCGGTGGCAAAAATCCAGCAGGAAACCCCATGTCTTCCAAATCATCCCCTTTAGACACTAAGAAAATAAGTTTCAAGGCCCAACTCTGAGAAACTGAAAAGCTGAAGTTCTTCTGGAAGGCACTCATATTAATTTTATTATTAATTTTCACTGGCTTATACCATCTTAAAATCCAGACTGAATACTCCAGAAACCACTCATTTTTATTTCACACCTATGGCATTAGAATATGAATTTTATGCTATAAAGACTTACAGCACACTAGAAAAATGAATCTGGGTTAGCTACCAGCTGCAAGCCACTACCAAAGTAAGGACTAACCCATAACCCTAAATGGCTCATTGACTTAAAAAGGCACCAAAATTCCTCTGCTAATAGTGCCATGCCACAGCACAGACCCGAGGAAAAGCTTTTCATTGCATCAGCCATCTGCACGCTGGAGTTTGCTAAAAGAATATTGAGAAAAATCTCACACTTCTCACCAAAACCTTAAATGTGGCTCAAATGAGAGTCAATGATGAGCACACAAAGCTCCCAACAACTCTGTTTCACCCACTCCACGCACTGAAACGCTGTCCTTGCAGCACCTGGGGGAAATCCCAGGAGCACATCAAAGTGATACAACTACTGAAGAATGGCTAAAACCCAAATAATTCAGTATCTAATCATGGTGCTGATACTTGATTTCTTAGGGAGTCTTGACCCCTCTGCATATATGAGAAGCTTGGAACCACATCAGAAAATGGACTCAACAGGCCAGAAGAAAAACCCACACCTCCAGATACTGCTGTGGCCAAATTTCACTTTAAAGACTAAGACAAACTCGGGCAAATTCCATATTTTCTGAATCTCACAGCATATAATTAAGTAAACAACAAGCTTTACATTAACTATCAAGAGATAAACACTATCCACATACAAGCAGAGGGAGAGGCAAGGAATAAAAGAATCTTAACCCATGCCAAAATTGAGGTGTACTGTATATACAATTAGCCAAAGTTTTATCATCAAAGATAATAAAGAACAGGACATAAAGGACTTCTCCCTTCAAGGTATCCTGAATATGGACACTATTAAACCTAAACCCTACAAAAACAACCCAGCTTTTTGAGAAATGCTTGATATTTCCATGAAGCTCTCTGCTGAGCTCACATCCTTCCTTTTTTTGCTTAGCCATCTTCACTCAAGTGTACATCCACAGCCCCCAGGATGAATGTACCACAGACACAGCTTTATGTTTTCCATTAAAACCCTACAACAGGAGTAAGGGGAATATCCCTTTATAAGAAACATTCCCGACTTTGAACTTTGTCTGCAGGAAACAGAAAACAACAAATTCTCTTTCTTAAGCCCTGCCTTTAGGAAGGAAGGATAAGCTTTGCATACTCATTCTTGCATTCTGAAGAAAGCAGATTACATCCAGGATAAGGGAATTTCAATAAAAGAAAAATAAAAGTCCTCCAGTGGGGCAGAACGGTAAGTAAAAAATAACAAATGCTCAAGGGCAAAAGAAAAAATAAAAAAGGGGGGAAAAATCCCAATAAGAAACAACAATTAAAAAAAAAGTATCGGGAAACAAGTCTCAAAGCCCCTTTCCCAGACCTGCCACTAAATTAGGGCATCAGAGCAAAGCGCAGATTAATCATTTTGGTTGCAACATTTTCTCACAGGCTTCCCAAGAGCCATCCGGCAGAGCAGAGCAGCCGGAGGCCGGGTGCCACCCCAGGGTGCCCCCGTGTCGGGATTTCTCTGCACCCAGAGCCGCTTCTCCCCCACCGCAGCCCGGCCGCGGCTCCCAGGGCGCTCCAAGGCAGCCGGTGCTGTCCGGGCGCTCCCGGTGCCGGTGTTCCCGGTGTTCCCGGAGCTCCCCGCTCGGCATAAAGTTCACCATCCATTTTACAACCCGGCCACGGCTCCTTCCCGACACAACTTACACGCTGTAACACTCAGAGCGCTTAACCTGCTCAGATGACCCTCGCATACAAGGGCAGGCAAAACCCATCTCGAAGAATTAAAAGCCGAGAAAAGGTATCGATAGCCATATAAACAAGCCTTCTGCAGATGGCGAAGAAGGCAATTAATCCCCCCACAAAGCCCCACCGCCGGGACCGGTTCACCCGAGCCCCCCGGCTCCTTAAACTTCACCGCCTAACAAAGGCTTTTAAGGCTTTTATTCCCCCCCCCCTCCTCTAATTTGCGCTTACAATCCTCGGTGAATTATTCATACTTCTCAACTCACATTGTCCATCCGCTCCCCCTCCCCACTCCTCTTACACCTCCCCAACGCGACTTTTGGGGATTTTTTTATTTAAAGCTTAATATCTCCAGATAGCGAACCGGCCCTTTTCCGCACAAAGCCGGGGCACGGCGGGCTCGGAGCGCGCCGGGCACGGGGCACGATCAATCCCTGCCCGCTCATTTCCCGGAGCGGAGCAGCCCCCGGCTCGCTCTCTGGCACCGCGGCCGACACCGGGCACCTCACCCCCGGCCCTGCCGCCGGCCCCGAGCCCCGGCCCGCTCCCCCCGCCGACAAAATGGCGACGTGGACGAGAAGGAGAAGGAGGAATGGAAGAGCGGAGCGCTCCGCGGGCCGGGGGAGCGCGGGGAGGGCAGCAGGGAAGAGGCCGAGGAGGGGGCGGCGGTAACAAAGCAGGGGGCGGCGGGGGCCGGCAGCAGCGAGCGGGGGAGAGGCGGGGGGCGGGCGGCGCGGCATCGGTACCTCTTCTTGTCGGTGACGCCGCCGGGGCTGTCCATGGCGGCGGGATGGCTTCTCCTCCTCCCGCCGGCTCCCTGGATGCGAGGCGGCCGCGGCTCCGATGGCCGCCAAGGGGCGCGGAGAGATGGCGGCGCTGGCCGGGTCTGGGGCCGCGCGGGCTCAGAGCATCGGGGCACAGGCTGCGGGAGGTGCGGGCGCGGCGGCGGCGGGCGCGGCGCGGGGCCCGCGCTGCGCCAGTGAGGAGCGGCGGCGCGGCCCGGCCCCTGCGCGCGGGGTCAGCTGAGCGCTCAGCTGGGCGGGGGCCGGCGCCTCACGTGCGGCGCTGCGTGCGGGGCGGGCCCGGGCACGGCCGGCCCCACAACGCCGGCCCCACAGCAGCCTCCCCATAGCGCCGGCCCCACAGCGCCAGCCGGGGGAGCTTGTCCCAGCCTAGCCCAGTCCAGCTCGGCTCGGCTCGACCCGGCCCGCTCCGCTCCGAGCGCCGCCCGCGCGGATCCTGCCACAGATCACAGCCCCGTGGGCACAGCGCCAGGAGCTAGTCCTTTCTTTATCTCCTTTTTTCCTTTCTCATGTAACTTTGTTCGATGCTTGACTCTGCTGCCTCTTCCAAAGGTGTAGTAGAATAGAAACCCAGTATGTTTAGAGTCATCGAGGTTGGAAGAGACCTTTAAGATCATCCAGTTCAAACATCCACCTAGACTGCCCCTTACCCACATCTCCCAGCACGTCTTAAACACCTCCAGGGACGGGGATTCCAGCACCAGCCTATTCCAATGCCTGACCATCCTAACAGAGACATTTTTATTGTTTGTGTTATCTAATCTGGATCTCCCCTGTCTTGCCTTAAGAACATGTCCTCCTGTCCTGCCACGGCAGCAGAGACCTCCCTACAGCCTCCTCTCTGTGAGTTTTAGACAGTGATGAAGCCCCCCCGAAACTCCTCTTCTTCTGACGAAGCAAACCCAACTCCCACAGCCACTCCTCACAAGACATTTTCTAGTCCATTTCCAGTTAAAGGGTTCAGAACCTCACATTAATTAAAGGGAGCAGTCAGCTCCACAGCCAGGCAGCCCAAAGGGGGAACTGACAGGTAATTAAGCACATTTCGAGCAAGTTTTACAACTTCCCAAACCAAACCCAAGAGCAGAGCCAGGAGGTTGGACCAGGACTGTGCCAAGGCACTGTGACCCGTCTGCCTTCCTTCCCTGCTACCCACCCAGGCTGGCCCAGATCCAATGCCATCACCCCAGTGCCTGTGCCCATTTTTCCTCTCCCTGCTCCCCCAATGGCAATCCTGGCCTCAGGCACTGCTCACCTGAGAGCCCCAGGAGCTCCTGCTAACCACTGTCCAGGAGGGGCTGGACAGTGTTCACCTGGCACTGACATGGCCACACAGGCGAGTGGCCTCCTGGATCAGGAGCCAGGATGCAGCCATGGGAGAGCAAGGAGAGGAAAACTGGGGCAGAGCACACACATTTAAAGTTAAAAGCCTTAGTTCTGTCAGGGTCATGTATGGGTGAGCACTCTGGGGAGGCAGGAAAGGCACAGTTCCAGGTGGAGTGACCCCACAGAGCTCAGGGGTTCCTTTACATCTTCTGGGTTCCCACTAGCAAGGACTTCAAGTGACCATCTGGCACTGAACCTTAGGAGACTATTCAGTTTGCAGCTCAGCAGTAATGATACCTTTAAAAAAAAGCAGCTTTGACAGGCATAAGTGACATTCTTTAGCTGCTGTGTGCACGTGTGGTGACATAACACCTGCAGGGCAAAGTAGATGGTGCTTCAATGCTGCACCTTCCTAACACTTTTGGTGTGGATTCCCAACTCCAGGTAACAAGCAGTTGGTTTAGGCATACAGTCATTGGTGTTCTGTGTTTGGGGGAGTTATTATTATTATTTTTTTACTTAGAAGAAACAAAAACAGTGACTGTGACATTTGTTAGCAATCACAAGGAGTTCCTGTATGAAAAGGATTGTTTCTGCCCACAGCAGTCAGATACATGGAAGAGGCACAGGTGCTTCTGACTACTTTTATTCCATCAAGGTTTTTCTATCCAAACACAGACAAAGCCCAGCTCTGCTTTGCTTATGAGCTGCGACAACACAATAGCCCGTGGCAGTGTGGCTGTGAACTACTGATATTTCTGTTTTGTGCTCACTGGAGCCTCGAGAAGAAAAACAATCTAGGCAAGACTCAACCTCAAGTGTCTTGCATAAGTACCAAGAAGCCCTCCCCAAGGGCTCACAGACAACTTTATCTTTCAAAATGAAGTTTAGGCAGCTCAAACATAGGAAGAAACTCAGTTGTGCACTGCAGCTGAGCAGGGTTTTTTAGTCTGTTCACAGAATAACAGCCCCTAGAGAATTTTCTAGTTAAATGGGAAGGAATCTCCTGGTGGGTGCAGAAATGACAAGGCCAGCTCAGTGCCACCTTCCCCACCAGAGCCCCTGGAAGGCATCTGGGGAGTTTTGGTAGTGAAGTGGTGATAACAGAGGTACTTCCCATGCCTTAGAGGAGGCTGGTGCAACTCAGAGCAGCCCTTGCAGCTTCTCTAATCTCTCAGACTGAGGTTGAAGTGGTTCCTGGTGAGCCTGGCACACTTGAAAGTGAAAGCCTCTTCTTTACTTTGACTGCAATCTCAGTGCCCTTCAAAGACCAAGAGGCACTTGATGCGGTCTGGACCAGGAGCTGCTGAGTTGTAACCTACAGAACCCACCTTACCCTACCCAGCAAGATTTTATTTCCACTCTTGTCATCCTTTGAATGACAATTTTAGTGCCTATAAGAATGGATGGTTTAGGATTCACTTGTGCACCTTTATTACTGCTATCCAAATTCACATTATGTGCAATACATCAAAAGGGTTTCTCATTGAGTATTCTTAAATACTTAAGATTCTGCTCGTTTTAAATCACTTGGACACAACAGCTCAAGATGTGATGGTGACCCCTGAATAAAAATCACTGGAGAAAAATCCCAGTCCACACTTTGCTAATGCTTGTCAAATGATTATTCAAAGATATCAGACTTCCCAGCATGGACTGTCTGGAGAGCTGTGAGTAAGTGTTGTGGTCTCCTTACGAGACACATTTCTTTCATGCCAAACATGCTTACCCCGAGCTCATCATAAAGAATAATGCTTCAAAACCCAACTGTGTTTCAGAAGGGTGTTAGTGGAAACTTGTTCTGCAATTAAGCATTTCATACTGTAGCAGTTCTTGAGAGATGTTAAGCAAATGCTCCCCCTCACACACATCCTTCCCTTTAATAAACGTTTGCGTCACTCCTCTAATAGCCTGCATTTACACTTTCTTTCCCGCTTTCCCAGTGGCTGATAACAGAAACTTATTCCAGTATATGATGCCTTAGTCACTTTTCTTGACCTTTATTGCTGCTCTAAGTTCACACTCACGCTTACGTTAGAGCACTTCCTGAGCACAATGGTGTTTGCATATGACTAATTAGGGCAAATGCTCAAGCTGATGAGTCAGCAAACGGCTCGGGAGGGCAGCGGCAGCGGCTCGGCAGCAGAACGAGTCGGGGTGAAGATGGGAGAAGTGCTCCTGCCTCTGCCTTCGGATCTGTTTGCTGATGGAAACAGCTCTGTCACCGTCATGGGCTCTGTGGGCATTTACCAAATGCATCCCCATCGATAACGACTGGCAGAGCTTCTGATTTCTGTGGGAAGAAGTCAGGGATTTAATTAAGGATTTTACCTCCCAAGAGCACTCGCCATTTCTGAGCAGGGACTCACCGGGCAGGCAGAGGGTGTTAAAGAGAAGCTCCATGTGTCTCTCTGGAGCCGGCAGCTCACATCACAGGGGATGTCATAAACAACCTGCCCTCAGCACTGGCTTTCCTGGGCTTTGGCTTCATTGTCCAGCCGCCTGTGATGCCTTGAGAGGCTACCTAGAGCCTAGAGACTATACACTGTTAAAACAATACAATATTTATAAATATTTATTAAAAAAGTCTTCAAAGGTTACACTTTGGGCAGTACAAGAGCCCAGCCAAGACTCTACCCAAGATGGACATCGTCTCACAAGTTTTCAAAACTTTTATAAGTTTTGGTCCATTTACATATTGAGCTTAATTGTCCAATTACAGCTTCAGGTTATGAAGTCCCATCCTCCCAGATTGCTCTCCTCAATTCCCTGTTGTTTACACTTTTGGGGCTGAAGCTGCAATGGTGTCCTTGGTTCTCAGATTGGAAAAGGATTGTTTTTTCTAACAGTGAAGAGATCTTGCTAACAATTTTTATGAAGTTCAGAGCTATATACTAATGCAGCACAGAATCTGAAAAATATGAAAGCTAAAACTTAAGGCATCACCTACGTGTAAGGAATTAACCCTCACTGGTTCAGCAATTGAGCTATAATGAAGGGTACGTTCTAGTTTATCAATACTTGACAAAAAAATTTGTCTTGCACACAGCACCACTGTGCTGACAGAGGAATACCACAAGGTCTCAAATGCTGTGCAGACCCAGGGCTCTGTAACACTGGCTAATAGTTGTTACTACAACTTACTGTGCTTAACAGTACAAGAACCTGAGAGCTCTGGTGGTCAACTCATTTCACAATAGAAAAATGAACTGAAATTTGAATCTAATTCAAACCAAACCATTGGCATTGGAAGCCTAATGCTGCTGTTTCTCAAATCTGAAATACTTTCTGAAACGAGAGTATACGTGATGGGAGACACAATCTCCCTTTGGCAACTGCTGTTTCCTCTTTTCTTTTCTAACCTCAGTGCTTCTTTCCTTCTTGTGCCAAGATCTTGTTTATTTTTCCTTTTGCATCTACACAATCCCCATTTTTTAAACTATGACCACCTCTTAAACCATGCTTGGGACAGTGTACACTTAGCCATTTGGAAATACTCTCTGGACTGTTGTTTCTACACGGGTACCCCAATATGGTAACAAATTCTGCAGTGTAATAAAGGCACTATGTCCTATTTAGCGCAATTAGATTTGGGGAAGGATTTTCTACCCTTGAAAGGAGTTTAACAGATGAAAGTGTAAGGCAAGCAGACACTCAGCAGGCTACACTGTACAATTTCACCAGTTGGCTGCATCCTGCCTATCCCAGGTCCCTCCTGAGCAGATACTGCCAATTGTACAGTGGTTTTCCTGATGTGGACAAAAAACAGCATGGAATTTTAAAATTGTCCTTACAGAAAAGATGGGTTTGTGGTCAAAGCCTTGAACAAAAGCTCTGGGGGCCGAGGTTTGGTTCCAGGCTTCCTGTAGAACTCTACACAACTCAATTAGAGTAAGGCTTTCTATTTTCAGTGCTGCAATCCTTTGCCACAGTGCTGAGGGGAGGAATCCACTGTGTGCACGAAGTCAAGCTCCCCATGCAGCAAACTGGCAGCTCTGGAGCCCTCAGGAACCAGCTGAGGAGACAGCAAGGGACAACCAAATGTAAATATGGGAAAAAAGGACCTTGTCAAAGCCAGGTCCAGGTTTTGGCTTTCAAGATATGTCTGGGCTCAGGATCCCCAGCTGGTAACTCCACCCTGCAGCGAAGCACAGCAATGGGACTTGGAAAGAGCAGCCAAATTCTGGGGCATAAAGTGCTCTCCTGGAGGTCAGAGATGCTTCTTCAGCCTCTGTCCTGTCCAGCTCAGAGCAAGGTTTGGCAACAGCTTGGTCAAAGCTTCCCTTTGTCTCTCCTCTGGGAGCTGTTTCAGTTTAGCCCCTTAACTGCAGTTTCCAGAGGAACACTGGGGACATGAAGGATCTGGGTTAAAATCCCCTCACCAAACCAGGCAAAAGAGATTTGGGCAGAGTTTTCCCCACTCAGAGTGCCTGAACAGTAGGTTTGGTGTTCCTTGGTGTGATCCTGAGTACTCCTGAGCTCACCAAGCTCTGTTTTCATGGCCACCAGCCTCACTGTGTGAGCTGGAGACACAAACACCTCCTTTTCCTCCTCTGCTCTGCTCACACACTCCAAGCACAGGTTTTTTGTGAGGCCGTGGTGGCCAGGGCAGCACAGCCTGTCATCACACTGGGAAGCAGGACACAGGCTGCTTCTCCCTGTGACCAACACCGTGGTTTTAACCCACACCTCTGCAGCCAGCAGGACACTCCCCACATGCCAATCAGCTCATAACACCTCAGACCTACCAGGCTAGTTTTACTTTCTTCTCTGCACTTCTTCCCTTTTGAAGGCACTATAAACACAAGTGAAGCTGTTTGAGGACAGGGGAGGGAAGGCAGATGAGCAGCCAGCAGCAGCAGTGTGAATGGGATGACAATCTTTGCATAAGTTATAACCCAGAGCAGAGGGAATATGCCTTTCTCTCACATAGAAGGAGTGGTTTCAATTTCATGCAGATTTCTGACTCCTACAGCTAGTTATGATCCACAGGAGCATTCAGAAAGAGGCTTCTTTTTCCTTCTTTTGATCCTTTTCATCCCTCCTACGAAGCCCTTTGTTATTTTACAGCCTGGACCACAAGTTTCTCACGCACAGCAAGAAAGAGTCCAAAATAAATTGAAAGATGAAATTAAATGGGCTGCACTTGTAATGAAAATGTAAAGGTGACCAAACTCTTTTACCTGATCCAACATAAAGAAATTTCAAATTCTGATTGGAGTTTTTTCCTGTTTTGACATTAAAACACACTTTCTTTCCAATTATACAGTTTCTTAAATGTTTTTGCCTAACATTTCCCCAACTTGGATCTAGCTAAAAGACAAAGGGTTTGAGGTTTTATTTGTTTGTTTGTTTGTTTTCCCAGCAACACATTAGAAAATGCAGTGCAAGCTTTAATGACTATGTCTGTTTTAACATGCCTTTTGGAGGACTGTAGGCATTTATGGGGGAATGAGGTAATTAACATATTACTTGGGCATGCAAAGACAAGTTCCAAGCAGCTGCCTTTATTCTCTTGATATGGCAACACAATTGTTAAAACAATGCCTTCTTAAATCTTTCTTTTTCCCCTCTCTGTGTTCACAGACCACTCAAGTTGCTTGTTTAAGCCAAAGCTTTAAGAGCTTGCCAGATTTTCAGGACCAGTAATTTTTCTCTCAAACACACTGTTCCCTCTTACTTATTTGAAGCAGCAAAATAAAAATCAATATCTCAATCCCTTTAAGGAAATGTTGAACTCAAGAGCTCCCATGTTCTCATTTCAGCCTCTAAATAAACGACTTTTATAGTACATCCATTTTTCTCCCAGACTTTCCAGATTTCCCACCTATTAATCTCAAACCTTCATGGTTCTTCACATTAATCTCACCTTCAGAGAGGTGGTGAGAGGTGGGTTTAGCTGATCCAGCCCGCTGTGAGAGGTGTCAGGTACCCCTGAAGTACCTGGGAAGCACAAGAAGATGGAGGAAGGATCCAGCTCTGTTGCTTCCTGCCTTGCAGAAATGCAGGTGGGTAGGTGAGGGGGGATCCTAAACAGGTGTTTCTAAATCACAGGGTCAAGGAGCTGATCATTGCTCTAGGCAGAAAGAAGCACTTTGCCAGCTTGATAACAACAGAGCTGAGACACAGATTACAGTTCCTTTAATTTTCTTCCAGTTAATTAAATGATCAATTGCAGCGCTGGCTTTCAGCCACATCAGTGCCAGCTGAAATGAGCTCTCCAGCTTCTGAGGGGATAATCGATAGGCATCATCTGCTCCAGCAATATGGGGTTTTATTTTAAATATTAAAATGCAGAGGCAACATAATGCTGCCATTCACAGCAGACAGAGAACTTCTCCAGCTCCCAAAAAATTCCCAGTGTAGGAAAAAGTGGCACAAGCAGTTACAGCTTTAGCTTGCATTGTGTTTTCACTTCTCTGCTTACCATAGACTTCCTGCATGACCACAGACAAAACACTCAGACCCAGATATGCAAAGGTATCCAAGCAGCTGAGATAAAAATCAGTTGGACCTAGATACATAAATAGTCTGTGGATGTGGTCCTTTGGAAGAGAGACTGAGTTCCCCGCTTAGGAAAGGTGTAATAGGTACTTTCCAGCAGAACAACTCCTGTCACAGAAAGCCAGGGCCAGGAAAGAGCTGAGCATGGGTATGAGCAGCTCCAGGTATTTGGCCACAAAGCAGCATCTGAGCATTCTGCCTGGTGTCTCCTCCTTGGTGCCACCCACCTCAGCCAGCAGCAAGAGACCAGCATCCCTTTGATGGCTTTCCAGCCATTTCTTTGGTCAAACTCCTCATTCCTTCAGCTGGAGATGCTGTGGAGAGCAGGAAGGGTGAACTGTGGGGCAGTGAAGCAAGGACCACCAGTGCTGGGTTCTCAGAGCACTTTGGCAGGTGGGAAAATCAGGAAAAGCAATATAATGGAGGCATAGAATGGGCTGGGGGCATTTCTATATTGTTAATGAAGACTTTGGCATGGTTCTGGTAGGAACTGACAAGCCCAACATTTCAGAGCCCAGGAAACCCCTGAGTTTGTTGTAAGATGTCAGCAGAGGATAGAAGGAGTTTGCCAAATAACTGAGTAAGCAAAATTCAGAACCATAATGACAAAGTTGGTGCATCAGACCTCACTTTGCTATCTGAGATCATGCGCTAAATAATGAAATGTTCATCAATAAGAGGCAACTCATGAGCGTGGGAAATGAAGATCTTGTGGGATAAGATAAGAATGGCCACAGACCTCATCATTCTCAGAACCAAATGAAAATTTATTTATGCTGACTGCTTTTTCTCAGGGCAAACCTTTAGTACATATAGGTATTCACACATACAGCAGAGAGAGACATACAAGCTGATCAATTTTTGGTTTTCCTGTGGTCTTGGAAAAGAAAAAAAAAGTTCATTATGTATGTAATTTTCATTTTTAGTTGGGAAGCCCTTGGTTCATCATGAACAAAGCACATCATCAAAGAACTGGATGGCAAGGTCAAAACCCAGTGAAATTTCATCACCATTTCAGGACTTTCTTTTTAAAAATGCAAGAGGATTGTAGCAATAGCATCTCTACTACTCATTTATTTTACTGGAACTGTTACGCAAAAGTGAGAGAAGGCAGCGCTGCTGCAATCTCCCCCAGGTAAAAGCAAGCATAGGCCTGAGCACAGCAGCTCCTGGATTATTGATAGGACCAGCAGCTGAACAACTTCTCCCAAAGCAGCAGAAAAGAAATCTAATTGCAGGAGTACAGCGTGGGTTTCTGAGAGGGAAGAATCCATTCTGGTGTAACAGGAACACTTCTGAAAGGTTTTTAATTGATATAAGCTTGAAAATGAGCAAACAAAAACCAACCCCTTAGGGAATCACCTCAGAGAGATCTGAGGCTCCTCTCCAGCCAGCCTGGCTGGCTGAGCAGTGCCCCTTAGGTGGCATCTTGGTGTGACCTTTCTTCCCCACAGGTATGTGCAGAGGAGGGGACAGAGCCCATGTGAGGTGTCCCCAGTGCACTGGGCTGCAGGAAAGGCAGGGACAGGCAGCCTGCGGCTTCTCAGTGGAAAATCAGAGATGTGAGAAAACAGCCACAAGTATAAAACCCAACAAACCCACCCCTTTTCCCCTCAAAGAAGGCTTGGCTCAACCCAAAGGTTACTGTCAGCTCACTGACTTCTTCTACATCACGTAGACAACCAGTCAGCTTCTCAGGGATTCACAGTTTCCAAGTTCACAGATCTCTGAGGTAACCGCAATCATCCCAACACAGATTTTTTACAAATAAAAAGTCCCTCATATGTTTTTTACCCCATCAAGAAAAAACAAGTATCTTGCATCATACAACTTTTATTATTTTTCCCTGCTAAGCAAACTCGTGGTAAAACATGGCTGAAAGTGACCTAAATGAGCAAAAACTACCCAGAAGCAGTGTTTATTTTGCAGAACAGAATTCTGTTCAGGAGCCCTCATTAATGTGAAAAGTTTCCACATGACCTCAGAGTTTCTGCAGCCTGTGAGTGTCCTGCAGTCTTTGCTGAATGTGATGGCAAAGAAATTGCTGCTGCAGCCCTGTGGAGAGGGTAATGAAGTTCTGTCAGTCATGTCTGAGACAGCACCACTGGTTTATTTTTTAAAATAAATTATAAAACCGCACCTCTGAGTACAAGAAGGTTAATGGTGCAGATGGATAATCACCTGAAAAGGGCTGCTAGGAGAGGCAGCTGCTGGTCCTAGGGCTGTGGCCAGTGTCAGATACATCCTCATGTTGGATGTGGCCACCTTCAAAGTGCTGAATATCAGCGAAATCAGGCCAAGCTCTTGCTGGCTTATAGGAAGGGTATGAGGAAAAAAATAATTTCCTGGAGTTAGCAAACATATCAGACCAGAGAAAGTCCATCATCTCATTGATTAGCATCTCTTCTTCTGTTGGCCCTCTCTAATCTCTCCTGTCTGGGCAACTCCTCCCAAGCACCTCATTGCTAAATAGCAATTAAAGCATAAGTACATTAGCAAGTGCATATTGTAAACTGGCTTGCAAGCCACACAGTGCTGCCAGCCCTCTCCATGGCAGTGGGACTCTGCCTCATCTCTGGCCACTTTCCCACGTCAGGAGTATTGATCCATCCCTCTGAAACAACACCAGGGTTCATGTCCTGCTCTAACACCATTTTGACCTTTAGGAAATGACTGCAGCTTCTGCAGGGCAGCAGGAGTTAAACGGGGCTGGGTTCAGGTCATTGGCTCTGTTCCCTTCTCCTGCTCCCTTCCCCACTTGGCCAGGCCAGAAGTTGTTCTTTCTCTTTTCAGGTGATGGGAAATGTTCACAGTCAGTCATACATGCAATGGCGTTTTGCAACTCTTCAGTCACTTCTCTCTGTAGCACTGACAGTTTCCCACAGGGCAGGGAAATCCAGGGCTTTCCTCCTCAATATTCAGCTTATTTCCAGGAATATGGGGACCAGCCCTGGAAATCCATGTCTCCATTTACCCTGCTGGAAGTGCAGGGTGGCTGGGATGGGGTTTTGAGAAGCTGAGGCAAAGGAGTTTTGATGGGAAACCACTGTCTGGGGAGGGAAGCAGGTGTGATAGCCCTGGAGATGGGAACTCTCTCACTGCCAGTTTGAGGGGATGTGCATGGAAGAGGGGAGGAAGAGGGGAGGACAGGCAGCAGGAAGGCACTGCCTCTGTATTTCCCCCTTACACAAAATAATCTCAGTTTTCCTGAGTCATCTCTGTGATTTTTGCTGTGGTAGGTCAGAAGCAGCAGTTTCCCAGGAATTAAATGGGACAGTGCTCCGAAGCACTTTGAGCTTGACTCAGTTTGCTGATGCTGCTGAGCAGAGGATCTTCCAGGCAAGCTGTACCCCCTTTGCTGCTCTGCTGCTTCTGCATATCAGCTTGGGCAAGTTCACTTCCCCTGTGGTGAAACCAGGAGATAAAGAGTTATTTTAGAGTCCTGGGGACTTGTGTGAGAGCAGCATGAGGGCCTCCTCATTTTTTCCATGCCATTTTGGTGGTGAAGCAAATAGCCAAGCCTAGGAAGAGGGAGGATTTCCCAGGACATCCTTGGAAGGCCCTGAGCTCCTGAAGCACACAGGGGATGAGTAAAAGAATGGAAGTGTCCCTAGAGCACAGGGATGGTGAGGACATGACTCAGGCATGAAGTGGTTTCAGCAGAGGGGTGGTAATGCATGAGCAGCAAGATGGGAGCCACCAGCACAACGTTTCCTGTTAACCACACACCAGACTCGCTTGGCTTTCCAAGGAAAAGGCACCAGGAAGGGGAAACAGGGATCTGCTGAGTAGCCATGGCTTGGTCCATGCTGAAACCTTAGGCATTAAAGATAAGAGGGGCCTTGGTGCACATAAGAGCTGCAGCAGGAAATGAAAAATAAACAGGGGCAGAAGCAGGGTGAGCTCTGGAGAGAGCCCACAGCCTGGCAGAACTCTGGGCAAGGCTGGGGAACAACCCCCAGCACTGAGCTGGGGCTCAGCACCCACCTCCAACCTGAGCTGGGGCTCAGCACACACCCCCAGCCCTGAGCTGGGGCTCAGCACACACCTCCAGCCTGATCTGGAGCTTTCCCAAGTGGGCTCTGCTTTTCTTTTTCCCCTCCAGCAAAGGGAATTTTGGCTGGGCCAGTGACCCTGTGCAGTGGGGCAGTGCTGCCATGGCTGTGAGTTTCTTTAATAAACACTCTGTGCCAGCAGCTTTTAATGGGAGCTTTGCCTGGGGAGGATGTGACGTGTGGTAACAGTCTGTCTGCAGAAACACTTGCCTGTCTGTGTGCAGAAAGAGGCCAAAGCAGGAGTTTTCTTCTTATTCACACACACCAAAATGATGTGTTTTTAACCTGAAATTCACATGCTTTCATGGAGCACGAGCACAGAGCTGTCAGATTCTGGGGGAGAGCTTTTCTCTCCATCACACACAGCAGGCTCTGCTGCCAGGCTGCCCCAGAGTAGCTGCTTTCATGCCTCTCTTTATCCTGGTGGAATATATTTGTTGCTTCCCAGCACTTGGATTTACAGAAGTCCAGCACTTGCAGAAAGCTACCAGATATTAAAAAAAAAACCAAAACACCTGGATTAAAACTGGGAAAATGTACAGTGTTAATAACAGCACTGATTTTTTAAGGAGTTAACATGTGGAAAACAGAGCTGACCACATTTATTTAATGTTTAGAGGATGAATGGTATTTTGTGGCAAAATGCTTTTTTCTGACAGGTGGGGAGGGAGCATCTGAGGCAGAGGGACTGAATGACATAAATTTGTCTTCCTGTGTATTTTGGAACATGATTTATTTGTGTCCATTGACATGACAGCTTTTTTGGTAATTTCTTCCTTTCCCAGCAAAGAAGCCTTAATCTCCTTACTGGAAATTGTACTATTTATGCAGAAAATCCTGCCCCTGAGATTGCTTGAGATCATGAGTTATGTAACCTAAACAGATGGAGCTGGAACTATTTTTTTTTTTGAATGTCAATTCATGTTATAATCCCAAAAGGCTGGAATCATTTATCAGTTCATTTGTAGCATAGAAAAAAAATAGATTGAGGATTTTTAAATGGGCATTTAATGCATGCTTACATGGGAACACCTATGCCAGTGACAAGACTGTCACTAAATACCAATAGTAATAAAGCTTATTAAGGATTTTCCTCATTCTTATGAACACAAGGATTCAGTGTGACTCACAGAATTGTATGGACAAGACATTGTGACCCTCACCCTGCCACAACATGTCTATGGGTGTATTTACCCCTTGGATAGATGAGTTTATCTGCAGTGATGCTCTGAAGGCAGATCTGGGAGATCAAACTGGTGAATAAGTGGGAAGGGAGAGGCAGAGGAGAGCTGGGTTGGAGCAGTCCAGGGCAGGGCAGTCAGTGTGGAGAACCTGATTAATCCTGCCTTGTCCAACTCTTGAGCACTGCTAAGCCTTGTAATGATGAATCACCCACCCAGCTGATCACATGGGTGCACTGTAGAAGCCAATATATCACACACAATACCTAGTTTTAAATTTCACATTTGCTTAATAGCCCTTTTGCTAACATGGTCAGGCAGATAAAATCCTAAAAGGCTCAATTACCCTTGCAGAAACCTTATCCTTTTATTGTTACTAATGTGGCTGCTCTCATTTCATGGGACTTGAAGCCACAGTGAGTCTGGACCACAGGAAAAAGAGGATGGAAAGGGAGGGAAGGAAAGGTAATAAGACAAGATTGTTCCAAAGGGTATTTAATATAAATGGATTAGCTAGGTGTTCTTAAAACTGACAAGGGCTTGATCAGATGAATTTGGGAGGAAGAAGAGGAAAAAAACAAAAGATTAATTTGAACCCAAATAAAATTTTATATCAAGGTGAAGTTTACAAGGCCTTAGGGGGAAAAAAACCCCAAAACTGCAGCATTTGAATATGAGCTTAGTCCAACTATATTACTTTTACTCTATTCTGTGGGAATTCCCAATGTGACACACTTGCATATTTGGGCCCAAACTGTAATCCAAAGCTCAAACCATGACAAGGAGCTTTGCTAGAAGAGACCTTTCAGTGCAACCACAGAAAGCTGAAGAAGAAATTCTGACATGATGCAGAACTTTCTGCTAAAGGAAAACCAGCATGGAGGGAGGGATGAGGCTGCTGCCAAGGCTGGGGCCAGGGGTCTGTGCACTGAGTTTGACCTCTTTGTGGTGTATTTAGGTGTCACTGCACAACAGCTTCCATCCAGCAAGGGGTGTAAGGCAGCTGGAACAGGCTCTGGGCCAGGGAATGCAACAGAGACCCCAAAACCTGGTCTGTCTCCAACACCCTCTGCTCCCTTTCCACACATCTCTGGGGGCATTTAACTCCATTTAACTCTTCTGGAGGCTCTCATGGTGCTTGCCCTGCAGGCTGGAATTCCCAGGGATGTGGCCCAGGATGATGGCAGCAGCTCAGGCTCCATCACAGGACCAACCCTTCCTTAGCTTTTGATCCCATCCTTCATTTTGCTGAAGCCCAAGCACTTGCTCTGGGGAAAGCTGAGCCAGAAAGCTGCTGGCAGCCAGGCACATCAGCATCAGCCCTTTTCAGGCCTCACCGCTGACAATAGATCTTGCACTGAAAATATTTCTGAGCAGGACAGTAAAAAACAAGCCAGCAGGGGTTAAATATTTAAATCCAGATGTGCTTACAGTCTTTAAATTCCCCTATCCACACTAATTTCATTTTTTCCCCCTTCTCATATTGCATTTAAGACTGCAGAGAGAACAAAATATTTTAGTGAAGCATCAAGTGAATTAGATTGTTCAAATATGGTCTGACAGTAGAAGGAATTACAGCATTTCAAAGATAGACCCAGAATAGCCATTGGGAAGTGCCATTGCTTATACACAATGCTAAGCAACACCTTGATCTCCTTTCTCCTGGATTGGGGACTTTACCTACTTAGTACTACTAATGTGAGAAAAATTGTAATGGGTTTTTAAATCATTCTGGATCTTGGCCAGTTAATTAATTTAGTTAGATGTTTTTTCTATTAGCCAAAAAACTTCAAAGATCCCATTTTTCTTTTTCTTTCTTTTATTTTTTTTTTTTCTTTTTACAAGGAAAGCAATGAGCTTCTGCTTGTAAATATATGTAAATGTTTACCTGAGCAGGATTTTGCTCAGGCTTATGCAGCGTGAGCTTTCTTTAGAATAGCTTTTCCCTGGATGATGTAATTTACTTGACTGGATATTTTCTACCCTTGCACAACTGTGTTAGTCGATCTAAGCAGATTAACCTAAGCACCAACCTGGCACTCACTTTGCCAAACAGTGCCCTGCAGAGAAGGACTGTTATTTTGGGGAGACAAAAGGATCTTTTCTCTGTGCCTGAGCTGACTTTCAGATGGGTGTTAGTCTGTTTGTGTGTAAATAGGTCTGAAAGCCCCAAGGAGGATGGGCAAGAGGAGCCAGACACTGTATTAGCAGTTATGTAACAGCAGCAGCTCTAAGAGGAGGAAAAAAAGGTTTTTTTCCCCATTGTTACAATAACAATTGAGAATCAGATGATTTAAAGGGCATAGAGATGATTTTAAAGGGAGTATCCACTTCTCTGGCTATGCTTCCTAAATCCTCAGCCCCACAGAACTCCTGGTATCAGTCTGGGTTTGCGGTGGACAGGGGGAAAAAGAGAGAGGGGAGAAAGAGGGAGGTTTATTTTTAACAGAAATTATTCTCATACAAGGGAAAGGTGACAGACTGATGGCTTTCAAGAAATGTTTTGTTTAAACTGAAAGCACAGAATGCAAGAAGCAGATTCAAGTCATCTCCATAGCTCCAAAATGCTGCAGCATCACCCGGTCAGTCGGCCCTTAAGGGCAAGATAATTACAGCTGTGCTGTCTGAATGAGGGAACTTTTGGTTCACTGATCAAAAATTTTCTTTGAATCAACCTGAAATGAAAATCTGATTTCCTGTTTTTGTTAGGGTTTTGGGGAGCTCAGCATTTCCCCTCTTTTCACTTAAAATTGTTAACGTAATTCAGGCAGTGTTCAAGAAAACACAAACTTTCATTAGGACTAGGGAGATTTTAAGACAAAAATGCATCATGGACAATTTTTTGTTATTGTAAAAGTACTGCCAAAATTCAGCTCTGATGCTTGGTCCCCCCAAAACTGCAGGCTCCTCTAGTGAAATTTTTTCCTGGATTTCTAGTAAGCTCTGAACTAATACCCAATTTCTCAAGATTCCTGCCTATTAAAGACATACATTTGGCACATCCAATCACATCTCCCTCTTGTGGCTATTTCCCAGGACTAAAATGACCTGCTATTTACTAGGCATTATGTAGGATTATATAGGTTATACTTCATTTTCCAGCCCTGAGCCCTGCTGATCACAGCATGTGGGTGTTTGAGGGGCTGCACCACCATTTCCAACCTCGTGCTTCCCAAGCAAATTGTCTCCAACCCCTCTTCTGAGTTTGGGGACATCAATACCAGACTGGAGGGTCCCACCAGCCCTGTGACAACCAGCTAATCTTTTACACAAGCCAAAAGAGATGTTAGGAAAGAAAAAATGCTTCTGTATCTGAGTGATGGGCAGCTGAACAATTCTCTGTTTCATCACACAATCCTAATGAAACTTGGGCTTTATAAGGAGTTTTGCCCTCCAGAGCCCTTGTGGAGATTTTCTCCTAAATTACAGCATTTTGCTGCTCCCCACTTGGGTTTTACAAATAGCTGCTTTTATAACTACATTTATCCTCCTGCTAACGGTCTCACAGCAAATGATATTTCATTTTGATGAGAAAGCTTTTGAGCTGAAGCCAAATCGCTCCAGGCAAAGCAGATTTTGTTTTCCTACAGTTTAATCAGTAGGAAATTAAGAGGCCAATATTGTTCTGCCACAGACATGGAGGCAAGCAGCTGCCTTTTACTTGGGTGAGTTTTTCCTCTCCTGCACTCCCCGGGACACAACCAGGAGTCAAAAGCCATAATGTCTGACATAAATCCAGTGGTCTCGATCCTCAGCCCTTGTAAATCAGTGCTGCTCCATCAGGAGCAGGTTTACAGCCTCCATCAGTCAGCAGGTACACAGAGCATCCATCACAGAATAGCCAGCCTCTCTCACTTGTTTAAAATTCAATTCTCCATTTTAAGAGAAAACTGAAGCCACAGCACAGATTCCTATTTGTATCCTTGCCTCCAGGGAAGGCAGCTCCTGAGCAGATGCTGGCAGCTGGTCAGACAGTATGAAAATCTACTGGAACTATATATATATATATATATATATATATAGATAGATAGATATAGATATATATATAGATATTTTCATGCTGTCTGGAAGGGTCAAGGCTTGGCTGCTCCAAGGGAAGGTGTTTCAAGGAAAGCATCCTTGCCACACTCTGTTTACAAGGGGGTGACTCAGCCACAGAAATATGTGACTTTTATCACACATTTTTAATTCTGTAAAAAAACAAACAAACAAACAAACAAAAAACCAGAAAAAAACCAACAAGTTTAGGGGACTTCAGCCTTCTTATTGCACAGCTCAGATTCTCAGTCTGAAAGATGTTTATCTCAGAGGTTTTAGCAAAATGGGCTGAATGTTTTCCAAGCATATAGATTCTCTGTGTGAAATACAATCCCTGCGTGGCTGTAAAACAGATCCTGCAGTGTGATTTAAAGCGATGGTTTCCCAGCGTGAAAAACGATGAGGGGCTTGTAAATTCTGCAAAGATGCCCATGTAAACTCTGCAGAGATTTATCCCCACTCCTCAGCAAAAGGCTTGCCGTGCCTCCCTGGCCCATGGCAGGCAGGGAAAGCTGTTCCGAGGAGTTTTCTGCGGTGGCTCAGGGAGCGCTGCCAGCACTCGGACTCTCCCGGGGTCATCCGAGGCTGAGAGCGGCGGGGCCGCGCTGGCTCCGGCTCCTCCTGCCCCCTCTTAATCGGGATCAAACCAAACCTCATCCCCCCCTCCACCCCTGCTCCAGCCCCGGGCCGGGGATTTCCACCCGCTTTGCCGGGTTTTTAAGGGGTTTTTAAGGGGAGACATCTGCGAGCTGCAGCTCTGCCCGGCTCCCTCGGGTTCGTGTTGGAGCAGGCTCAGCCTGGGATACTCGGCAGCCTGGAGCCGAGGAGATGGATGGAGATGGATGGATGTGAAAAACCCGCTAGGGAGGATGGCACCAGGATGTGGCACTGTCCTGGTTTAGGGCAAATTTGGGAGAAAACCTCCAAAGGTGCCCCTCCAGAAAGCAAACCCACACAGCCCTTACCCCCAACCGGTTCTGGAAAGATTCCTCAGAGAGAAGTGGAAAGAACCTGTTTATTTAACAGGCACAGCACCCCCAGCACACAAAATGCACAATACTGGGTGACACCACTCTGTCACTGCTCTGAAAAAGATGACAAATTCAGAAAGTCTCTCTGGGGGTGCTCGCTCTGTTCTCAGTCCCTCCGGCGCTGGGGCAGCTGCTGCCCAGAGTAGGCCCCGCTGGGCCACAAGGTGCAAACTCTCGGAGTTTGCCAGGGCCCAGCCCGGAGCAGGCTCAAGTGGTGCCAAAAAGGAAAGGAAGAACAGTCCAGAGAAAAATTTGGACTGCTTAGGTAAACTAGCTAATGAGCAGAAGCAAGAGCAAAGCGAAAAGCCAAAGCAAAAAGCAAAAGCAGCACCATGTACTGCCCTGTCTCTGTGTCCCGCCAGTCATGGGGGAGTGGCTGATAACAAAACCAGAACAAAACTTTCACTCTTCAGAGCTAGTCTTGAAGGCACAGAACATAATATCCAGCATAAACAGAACATATGAATGGGGATACAAGCATCACAACATCACCCTAGGACAGGCACTAAGCAAAGCCAGCTGAGCTGCCTCCCACCCCAAATAGGTCCCCCCATGCCGCCAACCATGCCCTGCCCATCATCCAGAGCCCATGGTGGGGATGATCCATGAGTTCCAAAGGGAAGGAGCATTCCCCATCCCTGCCCCTGCATCCAGGGGAAGGCAGCTGCTGGTAGCTCCTCGTGGGACAGGAGGGGTGGCACGGAAAACCCTGTCACCTTTCTCAAGGCTTCCTCACCAGGAGAGTCAGCACTTTATCACCTCGCTGGCAGAAACAATTCAAAGCTCCTTAATTAGCCCGTGGTATCAGGCAGTTCCTGTGCCGGCAGCTGGCTGGGGCTGGGCGACACCACAGCCTTGGTTTGTCACATGGAAGAAGTTTTCGTGTAAACCACAGCAAAACTGGGTGTTTGCCTGACTACCCAGCAGGATGGGGGCACAGGGGAGGTGGAGAGGGGCACTCATGGCACACAGGATTTGTTTGTGTGACGTCCTGACAGGCTCTGGATGAGCTGGATTTCTGCAGGTCTCACTTCCGGAGCATTCTCTGCTCCCAGCCATGGCTCCTTGTGCCATGGCTGGTGGGAGGAGCAGGATGGGAATTTTCTCAGATAAAAGTCCCTCAGCATCTGAAACCACCATTCCATGTTTTGCCCACCACGTTTTGCTGCACAGCTCACAGACAGTGAAGATGGAGTTTTACTCTTTTTTCTTGACCTGAAGTCTCACAAAAGCCTTTTTCTGTAGGACTTTCTCCTCTGCTGTGAGCTGTGTCTCAGATACCACCACCACAGCAGCTCCTCCTCATCCTCCTGCCTGCACCAGGGCTCCCAGCCACAGCACTGGGGCACTGAGGGTCCGATAAGGACCTCTGATCCACTTCAAGCCAAAAGTAGAGGCTGAGTTAAAGTTTTTAGACACTAAAATTATTGTTTAATTTGGTAGCTAACTCAGCTGTTTACTCAGCTGAGAAACCTGCTTTCCATCTGTGAAGTGAACCTGCTTCCCCCAGTGAACCTGCTTCCCCCTAAGCCAAGCTATGGCTCCCCAGTTAGGAGAGGCACCAAAACCAGAGGCTCAGGACTTCTCCTCACTGCTCCCCTCCTCAGGGCTGTGCCCCCCATTCCTTATCCAGCCCCACCTGCTGCTCATCCCTCCCAGAGCTGCTGATCCTGCCCGAGGCACAGCTTCCACCTCCTCTCTCTCAGCCCCCAGCACATCTCCCCTCCCACCCCCCAAAATCCTGCCCCTGGCATGAATATGCATTATGCAGCTTGGGGCTTTTCCTTTTAAACACAGGGGTGCCCCTGAGTGCACCCACAGCTGCTGTTATGGATTTAAAAGCAGTTGTACAGATGTGTGTGCACCCATGTGAATGTGGTCATGTATTATTACAGAGAATTGTTTCTCTCAAAAGTCTCCAGAAAAGAGCAATCTGGGACTGCCTGTTGCTGATTTTTCTCATCTTTACCCCCACACATGCAGAGGAGACTTCCACAGTAAAAACTGAAAATAGATTTCTGGTGAAGTCTAAATTAAGAATATTTTCCTCTGCTTAGGCAGGCATTTGACAGTGTAATTCTTAAATAGACTTTATTGCTATTAAATTTAATACCCATGAAGGATTACATATCTGCTTCTTTGCAAGTCTGACAGGATTAGGAGAGTGGTGTCTGCTTAGGGTTCTTAAAACATCAAACACTCACAAAGCCCTGAGCAAGAAACCTTTTCTGAGGGCTGTAAAATGCCAAGGGTCCAGGGAATTGCACCGTGCCAGGAAATCAGATGGCGTGCCCTTTGAGGAGCTCCACATTCCAGCTGCCAAGGCACGTGGTGACAAAGACACAGCCACTGTCTGCACCCAAATATTCCAAATTCTGCTCCCTGGCACTGTAAAAACACTGGCTTCAAGCCAGGCAGCTGGCTGGAGGAGCAGGAGCTCACACCCCTTCTCTACAGGCTGAGAAACTCTGGGATTTGGGGACAGGGTGAAAACACTTTGTAATACTTACATTGCAAGCAATTAATTGTTCAGAGCTGCAGTGTTTGTAATGATCTCACTCTCTCTCAGAGATATGTATGGAAAGAGGGTCAGTTCCTCTCTGGATTTGTAGTGGGGATGTCAAACCCTTGCTAGAGCAGGAGGCACAGGCCAGGATGGGATGAGCCAGGCTGGCTCCAGCCTTCCTGGAATGGTGAGGGATTGGCACAAGGCCCTTTTAGGGATCTGTCTCTTTAAAATGATCCTCAGTTTCTCAAAAGAGGCTGAAAGTCAATATTGTTTGCTCTAATTAATGGCCTCACCAGCTCAGGCACCAGCCCTAGGCAAATCCACCCCAAAAATCCCCTGGAATAAACACTAGCACTTTGATGATAGCTAGGAGGTGACTTTCCTTGCATTACAGTAAATTGGCATGTGGGAAGAACAAACCAGCCTTGCCACTTCCCAGCTCCCTCTGGAAAGCTCCTGAGCAGGCTGGGATCCTCCACCCTGCATCTCCACGGGACAGGGACAGTGTCCTGAGAGTCAGAGCCACCCCTGGCAGGCTCTGAAGCACAGGATGTAAAGGTGCAGGGGCAGGGAAGCCTATTTTTGGTTCAGCTGCTGTTAGGGTGACTCCAGCATTTACAAAGATGGATTAGCTTTGGATATTTGCAGGCATAAGAGTTTGGCATTGGAAATCCTAGGAAAAAAGCACTTGAATTAAAGCAATTGTGGGGATTCTTATATTTAATATTATTTTTTGTGTTTTCCTTGTTACAGCTCCAGGGAAGACAAGCATGCATGGCAGGAAGGATAGAGGCACCTCCACAGGCAGAGCTGATCTGCAGGAAGGCGAATGACAGCAAAGCAGCAGCTCCTGGTGGGCACAGAGAGGATTTACCCACCTCCAGCACGATGTGATAGCCAGGAATCCCTGGAAAGCTCATTTTCTGCTAAAAAGGGGGAAGAAAGAAGAGATTAGAAAAGAAAAATGACTGTAAGAGTTGCCTTCAAAACTCCAACAGCAGATTGAAATGTAATCTCCAACTACTTCTTCACCTCCACAGCTCAGCTCAAATTCCTCCCAACTGTTTCCTTTACATCAAAGACACAGAAACTTGAAAAAAAAAAAATCAAAGCAGCAAACAAATCATGAAGGAAAAAGGGATTCTTAAGCAGTGAGTGAGCCAGGCCTCCATTTGCCTGAGGAGAGCCCTTGCAGTTGCTTACTAAAAGGTGGGGTCACATGGGAAGGCTCTTGGCTAAATCCTCTGCCCCAAAACCCACATCTAGGCTCAGGTAAGCCTGGTTTAAAGCCTCACTTCCAAACCAGGCTACTTGCACTGAAAGACAGCTGGGGGCACAGAGAAAATCTGGAGTCATTGCCAGGGGCTGGGAAAGGGGTCAGGCACCTTGCCAGGGCTTCCCAGGGGCTGAACCTCAGCCACAGTTACCCAGCCCCAACTAAAACCCCGATTTCTGATGGGAAATAAGAGTTTTCATGAACAGAATCCAGGCTGGGAGGATGTCACTATGTCACAGGTTGGAATCATCTGCTCAATACGAGATCACAGCATCAGTCAAGAATAAATATTTGCATCCTCGTCTCAGATTTATTGGCACTGGAGGCTGATGTGAGTGCACGAGGACCCACAACCACCCAACACAGGATCACAGAATCACAGAATGGTTTGGATTAGAAGGGACCTTAAAGATCATCTGTTTCTAGCCCCCTGCCACAGGCAGGGACACATTCCACTCTCCCAGGTTGCTCCAAGCTCCATCCAGCCTGGCCTGGAACGCTTCTAGAGATGAAGAATCCACAACCTGTTTGGGCACCCTATGCCTCACCACTCCCACAGTCTGAATTTCTCCTAATATCTAATCTCATCCTGCCCTCCTCCAGTGTTAGAGCCATTCCCCTTTGTCCTGTCACTCCATGCCCTTGCCCAAAGTCCCTCACCAGCTCTCTTGCCAGGCCCTGGAAGATGCAATAAGTTCTCCCCAAAACCTACTGTCTCTCAGGCAGAGAAACCCCAACCCTCTCAGCCTGTCAATATGGGGCCCAGGAGGTTTTTCCCCATATGGCTGAGTGGGAAGCAGCCCTCAGAATGAGAGGGTAATTCACTGCCCAGCCCTCAGTAACAAACACTGAACACGCTCCTGACATGGGGCTGAGGGATCTGGCAGGGAGCAGAGCACTCCTGGGGAGTTTCCTTTGCATTAAGTGCTTTTGACACTAATGTTGGTGCCTAAGCAAACACATTAGGATGACTAAAAACACCCGGGCTGCTAGGAATCACAGGGCTGCTAGGAATCACAGAGCACACACTGGGAATGCATTGGCTGAGAGCAGAGCAATGTGCTTCTGTTTTTAAGGAATGGGTGTGTTGGGTTCTGTGAGGTGCCTGTGAGTGAGACAACTGCACTTCCTCACAGCACCCCTCTGCTATTTATGAAGCAGACCTAAATAGTCTGCATTAAAAAGTCACATTTGTGGATTATGCTCATGTGGAGTGTAATTGGATTTGA
The DNA here is from genome assembly GCF_047830755.1 of Zonotrichia albicollis. Lineage (NCBI taxonomy): Eukaryota > Metazoa > Chordata > Aves > Passeriformes > Passerellidae > Zonotrichia > Zonotrichia albicollis. Next base: position 57,859,554 of record NC_133824.1, read on the forward strand.
TTGTGCTCTTTGCAGATACAGGAACTAAACCCACAGCCTGCACTCAGTAGAATTAGTGTTGCAAGGATGGCTTAAAGGGGAAGAAATTCAGCTTCACTGCCTGTATTTCCCAGTGCTGCCACACAGCACTAAAGGTTTTGTTGCTCAGATCTGCAGCCCAGATATTCCTGTTTGGAAGAACCTGAGATTCCAGGGATTATAAAGGATGCGTGGGAGTACTAGGCAGATCTCCATGCTGAAGATGAAAAAGACTCTCATAGAAATACTTAATGGCCTTTGAAGCAAGAATAAAGCAGGCAGGATATTTTTAGCAGCCTGCCTGCACTTGCCAACACCTGCATCTGCTGATGGCAGAGGCTCCCCAGGGCTGGCACTCAGCTCCTCTCTGCCACTCCACTCTGGAGAGCAATGCAAGAAAAGTGGGAAAAAACCACACAAGCTTGGCTGAAAGAGGCAGTGTCCCCTACTAAAGGACCCCTGAAAAATCACTTCTGAAATATGTCAGGGATGATGGTTCCCCTTCTACCAACCTGTTTGTACTTCAAAGATGCCACCCTGGAGCACTGAAGGTTGCATGGTGGGAATATCCCTTAGGACATGAGAAGGACCAAGATGGGACTTACCCATCAAGACTTCACAAGCTCCTTCCTTTGCCCACCTCTTCTCTTGGTTAAGGACATGGTATTTCCAACTGGATCCTCTGTTTTGGACTTTCTGGAAAGCCAGATGGTGGCTGTTGCCCCAAGACACCAGCACTACCCAGCTATGGAAATGCTGAAGTGATGTGAGTTAAAATGTCTTTGGAACTCGCACTTCAAAGCATCATAAAAATACAGAGTGGTTCAGTGTTTTGCATGTTTGCCTACCACTCCAAAGAACAGTTAGGAGCAGGTTGATAAGTGGGGCTTTGTAATTATCCTGTGTGTTTTTCCTCTCACCCCATCTGCCATGAGTTTCCTTAGGAACAGGCACACACACTGGAGTGAAGCATTTTCCCATGAAAAACTACCAACACCAGATTGTGTATGGTCTGAGGAAATTACTTGTTTTCACTTGTTTGGTTGTTTGACATTAAAAATTTGTAGTGTCTGAATTTTCCAGTAAGAGAAATATAATCTTATTGTACAAGGAATTCTCCCAAGCCAGTAATAACATTTCTGAAGGAACCAGTCATGGAAAACATGTTTCTCAGTACTGTTCTCAGGACAAGAAATTAAGAAATTTCTTAGGTAAATCTAAAGCTAAAAAAAAAAAAAAAAAAAGGAGAAATTAAAGTCAAGGGTTTGGGATAGAGGGATGGCTGGAACCACTGTTTAAGAATGATAAATGGGAATTTAATAAGTTTCTGCTCCTAATGAGAGGATTTTCCTGCTTCATCAGGATGGCCAACCACTGTGGTTTAGATTACAAAGGGTCATCTCACCCTGGAATAAAACTATCAGTTTATTTGCATGCTGGGCCATGCAAATCCACACAGCACTATTCATCATCTTTTCAGCTCAATGAGAAAGTCCAGAATGAGTTTCCTGGTTGCCCAGAGAAGCTGTGGAGCAGAGTCCCTGGAATTGTTCAGGGTCAGGCTGGGTGGAGCTTGAAGCAACCTGGAATAGTGGAAGGGGTTGGAACTGGGTGATCTCTCCCTCCCTTCCAACCCAACCCACTCACATGAGAAATACATTTTGCTGACAGGGCCATATCTCTCCATTCTCCTGCTGGAAGGGGAGACATGAGTTTTGTCTCTGCTGGGGCTTGTGTGTGCAGCAAAAGCCCTTCTGTCAACAGGCACCAAGGAAACCAGCTGGCTGCATCCCAACCAAACCATGCAAGATCCAATCCACCAGCTCACAGCCTGTGGGATTGTTGCCTGCTTGAGCTGAGGCATTCAGCTGGAGCAGGGTCTGTGACCAGGGCTTGAGGAAAAGAGGGGACACATCACCCTTAAGCCCTCCTTTGGGTTTGCCTTTGCTTCTGCCACCCTGCTTGTACTCACTGTGCTCCTTTCCATGGGGAGGGGACGTCCCTCCCCTCCATCACAGCATCCTCACTCTGATGATCCAGAGAAAGTTTGGCTGCACAAGGAGAAGAAAAATTAAAAAAAATTAAAATATTTCATACTTCCCAAGGACTGTAAAGAGTATCAACTTGATGAATACTGTTCACTACTAACAGTAATGATTTATTGATTTTTTTCAGGAAGCAGATTAATTCAGAGTCAGTCTGACGTAGATCTTTCTTTCCCCCTGTATTTATTGCTGCTGCTCAAAGTCTTTCCCTGTGTTCTGTGGGCATGTTGCAGGGCTGAGCACTGCAATGAGCATGGTTGTCCTCGATTATTCACTTACCAGGGAGGATCTTTGTAACAGGAGGCCAAGGGCAATTGCAATCCCATTCTGAAAAGCTGCATTTCATTTTTTATTCAGGCATCCTTTGAGGAGCCTTGAGAGTTTCTCCATCATCTGAAGCTATTGCCTTAATCTAAATTGTTGATTCCATTGCTTTCCATGAATTTAGCACTTAAAGGGATTAGGGCAGAGAAAACTTTAATTTTCCTTCTGACCTTTTAACATCACCAAATGAAAGTTGGGGCATCAGTGAAGGGATTTTAAGTCAGTAATTGTTTTGTAGTGACTGTGTTTGTGAGCCAAACACTCTCCCTGCCCTAATCCTTGCTCCCTGTATGGAGCAGAGTCATCTGCTACAGTCTTCTGGGTTTGGCTTCACAGCAGCCTTGCCAACAGGACAGAACTTGCAAACAAGGCAAGAGAGCAGTGATCCAAATAAAAATTGCAGAGATGAGGCTGCTCTGCTGGAGCCCCAGCAAGTTCTCTAAATGGGCTGCTGCTGAAATCCTGACCTTGTTTGCTCTTGGGCTGCCTGAGCTGCTGCCTACCCTGTAGCCAAGATTAATTAATTCTCATATTGATGTGTCGAGCCGCTGCCATGGAACCATAAAACAGGCAGAAAGCTGTCGGCATCCTGTAAAACTCGAGGAGGAGACAGGGAATCAACACGTAGGGATTTACAGAGGGGCATGCCAAGTTTGCACAGCTTTCATCTCAGGTTGTGCTGCCTGAAAAGAGGCAGATCAGGTACTTCATTCTGGGCTGTTACCTTGGGCAAGAGTTAATGGATTTGCACAGGCACAAGCGAAAGGACAGTAGCTGAGGAAACCAGATCCTCGTGCCTTTGATGTCTCTTCAGGTAAGAAGCTGAGCTGAGGAGGCTGCCTCTGGCAGACAGGTTTAGTTACAGTGATGGGCTGTGGGTTCAGATTTCCTTTTGGCCCCCAGCCTCCTCCCTGGCCCTGGTTTGGTTTCCAGTTCTGTCACTTCATACAGTTGCAGTGGCGTTGCTGGAGCTAGAACAACTCATTTAGAGCAGGGTGGTCCGTGCTTGTGGAAGAGATGATAGAGAGGAAAGCAAAGCAGCTGTGCAGGAGCAGCAAGGCGGGAAGGAGAGCTGAAGGAGCTCCTGTGGCAGGAGCATCCCATCCCCATCCCCTCAGAGAAGAAGGCCCAGGGGCTGTGCAGCACTTGGCTGTGCTGGGTCAGGCAGGTGGCTCAGCCGCAGTGGGGCTGTGACAGGGACGCACAGGCTGCCCACCAGGCCAGCTCCACTGCCTCCCTGCTGCTCTCTGCCTCCCTGGGAGGGAACCAGCTCTTGCAACACCTCTGCCCTCTCCAACAATGAGCCCCTGTCAGAGCCATCACTTGCTCCTCTACCAAAGCACAGCGAAGCCACAGACAAGAGCCCTGGTGTTGCAACACCATTGTGCTGTCACAAGCCATCTCAGCTAAAAATAAACTGCTGCTAAACAACCTTCAGACTCACTTTCACCAAATGCTGCAAGGAGGACATCCATCAAGAGTGCTAACTCAGGGCACAAATAACTTCAGAGACTCTGAGGAGTTTTATTTTTTGTCTCTCTTCTGAGGGTAAATCCTCCCAAGCCCTCTCCTGATCTTCTATCCCAGTCAAGTACCCTGGAGCACCTGTGGCTTCTCCACAAGCTCTATTTTAATGTGAAGGCTTTTATTTCCCCGCTGTCCTCACTTCAGGGTTCCCATGGATGCCCAGGAGGGCAAATCCCCACGTGGGGGCAGGAGCAACTCTCACCTTTGCTTTGAGCTGAGTAGAAGTGGCTCTTAGCTCACCCTGCCATGTTTTTGGTGACATCCAGGTTTAGCTCACCCTGTCCTCTTTTGTGGTGATGTGCATGTTCAGCTCACCCTGCCATGTTTTTGGTACATGCAGTTTTTTCTCACACTGCCATGTTTTGTGGTGACATGCAGATTTAGCCCACCCTGCCATGTTTTGTGGGATGTACAGGTTTTTCTCACACTGCCATGTTTTGTGGCACATGCAGGTTCAGCTCACCCTGCCATTTTTTTGATACATGCAGGTTTTTCTCACCCTGCCATGTTTTTTTGGTGACATCCAGGTTTTTCTCACCCTGCCATGTTTTTTGGTGACATGCAGGTTTAGCTCACCCTGCCATGTTTTGTGGGGATGTGCAAGTTTAGCTCACCCTGCCGTGTTTCTTGGTACATGCAGGTTTTGCACAGCTCTGCAGGGAGTGGGATCCAGCCTTGCGGAAAGCCATCCACAGACAAAAGCTGGCGACAAATCCCAGTGAGATTTTTTGTTTTGTCTGAGCCAGGACTGCTCCATCTCCGGCTTCTGCTGGTGCTGGCAGCAGTGCAAAGCCAGGGCCAGCTGATCTTGCCTCAGTCTTAGCAGGTTATCTGGAGTTCAGCTCTCCCCTGCTGCCCCTGAGTGAGAATGTGGTGTGAGAGCTGCCCTGAGTCACAGCCACACATTGTCCTGCTGCTGGGAAAGCTGGGCTGGGCAGGCTCCTCTCAGCTCCTCACCTTCTAAAACAAGCTGGAGAGAGTTAATATCTGCCCCACGATGCTCCTGAGGACACTTTTGCCAAGTGGCTCTGTGCACATCACACCCAGTCCCACTGCAGTCCCATCTGCTTCCCCTGTGACTGAGACAGCAGCTCCCAGCTTCAGTGTATCTCACTCACACAAGATCTTCCTTCCCCGTCCTACACACTTTCTTTCCATTGTTTTCCAGCTCTGTGAGAAAGACAAAGAGCCTGGAAACAAAAAGTTTGGTCTTTCTTCCCCTTCCTGTCTCCCAAATGCAGAGGAGAGCTGCAGCCCCACAAGATCCCACCAGCCTCTCCCACCGGGCTCAGGGGAAGCCTTTGGTACCTCCTCAGCCCTGCCATCCTACAGACCTGCAGAAGACACCAGGATCTGGTCTGGAAAGTTTTGGGATTCAATCTAAAATTGATGAGGGGGAGAGCACAGCCCCTGCCCCAGCTCCAGCTCCAGCACGTGAACCCCACTGCTGGCAGCAGAGACCCCATCACCTCTCACCCTGCCTGCTTGGTTTCAAAATAGCCACATGCTTAACCCACAGGGTCACAGAGCCATGCCCAGGAGGAAATTCCCCACCCTTTATCCTCCTGCTTTGCCTTTTGGCCTTTTAAGAAGACTTGGACTAAGTAAAGGACAGGACATGGAGCTGGAGGGCAGCTCAGGCTGCCTTCCCACACTGCCAGCTGTGATCCATGGAGAGGGGACATTCAGGCTCACCTGGGCCCTGGGTGGCTGCAGAATTATGGGCTGACTTGAGCTGGCAGGGCATGGGGAGAGCTGGAAAATAAAATGCCCCTGGCTCTTCAAATGCCCTCCTGGACCATTCCCCTGTTACCAGCATAGAGCAGTGGGACATGCAAGAGTGGGAGATGCAAGGGTGGGACATGCAAGGGTGAGAGATGCAGTGGTGGGAGATGCCCAGGGCTCAGCTCAGACACCCAGGAAGACTAACACAGTGTGCCCAGGTGTGGGGCCAAGCCATGGAAAGGTTTTGATTCAGAGGTACAAAATTACTTCTCAGTTATAGCAAATATATCTTTGATGCTCCTTCATCCAAGGGTTACATTTTCAGACTGGCTCAGCATGACACCTCCCTGGGACAGTGCTGAGTGAGGGCAGAGCATTTTCCAGTGCACAGATCCCTGGTGCAGGGCTTTGGGGCTGCCACTGGGATAATTTTCCGCTTTGCCAGAAGGGTTCATCACCAGAGCCCCTCTCAGGACTGCTTGGCAGGGAGCAGCCCATGCTGAGGAGTGTGGGGAGCCAGAACAGAGCCAGAGCTCTCCAAACACTGCTCCAGGCCAAATCCCAACTGCAGCAGGCACAGGCATGAGCTGAGCCCCTGTTAACCAAATGAAAAGGAGTTTTTGACTGGGGCCTAGTGAGTGGCAAGCACAGGACGCACTCCAGCTCCTCGTAACAAACCTTATCAGCTTCAACCCTGTGGAAAGGTTTGTGCTCACAGAAACTGCTGGAAAGCCCCAGGCACAGAAATGTCTGGGCTGATCCATGTGACCAGTATGGAATAATAGAATGGGTTGGGTTGGAAGAGACTTTAAAGATCATCCTGTTCCATCCCCTGCCACTATCCCAGGTTGCTCCAAGCCCCATCCAACCTAGTCTGGGACACTCCCAGGGATGGGACAGCCACAGCTGCTCTGGGCAATCTGTGCCAGGACCTCATCACCCTCATAGTAAAGAATTTCTTCCTAATATCCCATCTAAACTTACTCTTCTTCAGCTAAAGGCTTGGGTTTATGTATTTTTTCCATCCGCCTGATTTTCTCTGTTTCTGCATAAATGCTTAACAGTCTTTTGAAATGGCCTTTTAAAATTTTCCATTTTGAATAAAATCTGGTGGGTAAAAGAATAAAAAAGAATTTAAAAAAAGCCGCATGTGGCCAAAACAGACTAAATTGCCAGTATATAGGATTTGTGCTGAATCATTGTTACATTTGGCTCTTCCTTATGTCAATATCCCCTGTGCTTTTAAAGCTGCGTTAAAAATACTAAAAAGGACCCAGACAAGGACAAGGACAGTTCAGGCCGAACTTTGGTACCAATGAATTGGTCAAATATACAAAGCAGCTGCTTTAAAGTCCAGAATCAATATTTTCACATCAGAGCGCTGCACAAAACACAAACCAGAGAAACTGGGGAGGTTTTGACAGGATTTTCTTTGGAAAGTCCTGGCTGGGCTGAGGTGGCCTGGGAGGCTGACCTGGCAAGGAGTCAAGGCTGTAGGAAGCCTTTATGGGACCTTTTTGCAAGGAGAGATCCAAGGCTTTTATGGCTTTGCAGCTGTATGGGCTGAACTGGAATTTGCTGGGCTACAACTGTTTTCCACTGGATCTACTGGGAGCTGTAGCTGCCATTCTGCAGGATAAATTTGGTTATGTGGTGATGGGAATTTTCTCACATTAAAAAAAAAAACATTTCCCTGCCTGTTTTATGTGTGCTGAAATACACCAAGAAGGGGAAAGCCACGCCAGATGGTGCAGAGCAGACAGGAACCCCATGGTTTGCACCCCACCTTCTCCTCCTGGCTAGCTGCACTGCTGAATAAATGGGGCTGCAGGGAGGATAAGCTGGGATGCTGCTGCTTGGAAAGTAAATTGCTGCTCCGTGAATGAAAGCAGCAGGGTCTGTTCATCAGCTATAACTTGTTCCTGTTAGGATGGAAAAGCTCAAGCCAAGGAGCTTCTCTCCACAAAAGCAAAATTTGCGAAGCAGCTCATGCCAGGCAGTCATTACTTTTCTGATCAAAGAGCGCTTGAGATTAACAGAGGAGCTCTCCATATCCAACATGCACATGAACACCCTGTCTCAGCTGCTGGGTGGCTCCAGGAGATGGGAAGGTGGGGCAGCAGGGGGAAAAGCTGGATTCATCCAGATAGCACAGACAGCTGGCTTCTGAGGGGGAGAGAAAAAGGAACGAAAGGAAAGAAGAGGAAAAAGGAAAGGAAAGAAGAGGAAAAAGGAAAGGAAAGAAGAGGAAAAAGGAAAGGAAAGAAGAGGAAAAAGGAAAGGAAAGAAGAGGAAAAAGGAAAGGAAAGGAAAGGAAAGGAAAGGAAAGGAAAGGGAAGGAAAGGGAAGGAAAGGGAAGGAAAGGGAAGGAAAGGGAAGGAAAGGGAAGGAAAGGGAAGGAAAGGGAAGGAAAGGGAAGGAAAGGGAAGGAAAGGAAAGGAAAGGAAAGGAAAGGAAAGGAAAGGAAAGGAAAGGAAAGGAAAGGAAAGGAAAGGAAAGGAAAGGAAAGGAAAGGAAAGGAAAGGAAAGGAAAGGAAAGGAAAGGAAAGGAAAGGAAAGGAAAGGAAAGGAAAGGAAAGGAAAGGAAAGGAAAAGAAAATTCTTGTCCCAGAGCACACTGGGGAGCATCCAGGATGCTGTGGAGGGCCAGATTGTCCCAGGAGAGATTTAACTGGTGTGATTTAACCCAAAATGTGCTGGGTGCTGCAGCTCTATCCCCTGGGACAGTAAGACAGAGCCTTTAGTCAGCCCTGAGGAATGCTTGGGGAGGCACTGGGGATGCTGAGCCTGCCTCTCTCCCAGGGCCAGGATGGAAACACCAGACTGGAAATGGAGCCTGGAAATCAGGAGATGAACCCTGGTGTGGCAGGAAGGGGAAGGGTGAAGTAGAAAAAGCTCTGATAAGAAGGGTCATGTAACCAGAACAAATATTGGGTGATTCAGCAGCAGCAAGTGGCCCAGGAAGGGGTGAAGGGCACTCCTTGCCGTGTTTGGTTTGTCAGCTGGGATGGTGCCAGCCCCAGACAGGAGAAGCAGCAGAAGGAGCAAGTGGGCACCTCCTCCTCAGGGCAGCAACTGCTTGGGCTCTGTAGCCCCAAAAAAACCATCTCTGGGCTTCTCTCAGCTGAAAAGATTCATTTTCCTGTGGTAGGGTTGGATCTCCATCCCACAGGGATGGGAACAGCCCTTGGTACCAGCAGCCAGGACTCACAGCCGAGTTTGCTGCGTGTGCCAGGGGACAAACCCTGCACAGCCCATGCTCCTGCACCAGGGATGCTGCAAGAAACACAGTCCCCTCCCAGCCAGTGCCTTGCCAAGAGGCAAATAAATGTCCCCACGGCCTGTGTACCTTGTGGCTGGAGAGCAGGTCTGCCTTTAGCCCTCGTTTCAGAGCCAGGATCCACCCCCACAATGTTCACACCACCTCAGCCCTGGGCTTGGCTGCTGGGTCAGTGCCCAGCCTGGCTCCTGCCCTTTTCTATCCCCCAAATCCCTGCAGCAGGCAGTCAGGAGAGGGTTCACTCCCTCTCTTCCCATGGGATGCACTGGGAGGGGTCACACAATGTGCTCAGGTTTTGGAAAGCTGAAGGTGTTCCAGGTCACAGGCAGGATTTCCACTCCATCCCCAGGAATACAGGCCTGGAGTCCAGGCTGAGCACTCACCTTCAGAAACTCAGCAATGTAAGATAACAAACAGGAAAATATCAACCCAACCCCAGCACCTCCCAAAAACATGACCCAAAGTTTACTTGTGAAAATCCAGGCTCTCACCCCATATCTAACCACAGCTGTGCTTCCTGCTGGCCCCACCTCTCAGCCTGGGCATGGCTGTTCCTCCACAACACCCAGCTGGGAGACAGATCTGACAGATCTTCACCTCCCAGGCAGAGCCAGGTGCCAGCTGGGGGTCTCTGACATGCAGGACCCTCATGGTTTGCTCTTGGGCTCTCACAGATGGGCCATGGCTCAGAGGCAGGCTGGCAGGACACCTCTGGTACCTGTGGAAAACTGGCCAAGTTCATGGGAAAAACAGGCAACAAAAATGGTGTGTATCCCATGGGGAAGAGGAGGAACAAGTCCCTGTGCTCAGAGTGCCTCTCTCCTGTCTCTTTCCATGGAAAAGGAGAGAGTGTCTGGCCCCAGGATTGTGCTGAGCAAGGGAAGCACTGCCCTCCCTTCCCAGCAGTGATGGGCAGGTGGCCATGGCACCCCCAAAACTGACACTGCCCCCACCAAAACTGACATTCCCACCCCAAAACTGACATTCAAACCAATGGCAACACTGCTCACACCACAGCAAAGACACCCCTGCCCTGCTGGGCAGAGCTGTGCTTATTTATGTGCTCATTATTTACACCACCTCCAAGTGCTGACTGAGCGCTGGAGCAGCTCGGCATGCCAGGTGAATGAACAACAGGTAACCCCCCAAAACAAAACACAGGCTCAAAGAGTGATAAAATCAACTTTTCAGAGGTCACATTGATGATTTCTCCTTGGTACAATGCTGCTCCTCCCCAAACAGGGAGCAGAAACTGCAGTGGAGGATCAGAGATGGACAAAAAGACAAAAGGAGGAGGATGAATAAGACAATGCACAGCTCCTGCAGGTACAGAGGGAGGTGTGTCTGTGGGCTGGCTGGGCTGAACATGGATTTGCAAAGACTTGTCCAGTGATTGACCAACCTGCAAGAGCCAAGGAGCAGCTGAAAATGACCTGCTCACAAGGCCAGATGGAAAGTCCCTCAAAGATCTGCATTGCTGGCTGAGAATTAGGGGGAAAAAACCAAACAGAAGATTTTAGTGCTGCTGGAGAGCACATGCATGGGACAAAAATGCTTCCCCATAAGCAAAAGGGAAATACCCTTGGGGTTGGATGGGGGTTGGAGCAAGCTGGTCCAGCAGAAGGTGTCCTTGCCATGGCAGGGGTTTGGAACAAATGATCTTCAAGGTCCGTTCCAACCCAAACCATGCTGTGATCCCATGCAAACATGAAATGTTTGTCACAGGCCTCTTGCCACGGGCACTTGCTTCTAATCTAACTGCACATCAAGGTTCAGTGCTCCTCCTGCAGTGTCCCTGGCCCTGGGGCACGCAGGTAGCAAAACAGCAGGGACCTGCCAAGGAATCCAGCAGCTTTGGCTGCCCCTGCAGAGGCTGGTGAGGAGCTGCTGCCATGTCCCAGCGCCCTGACCACCCAGACACCAGGGACACTTTCCCTGCCCACACCCAGCTCTGGCAGTGCAAGAGCTGGGGTTCATTGCATCATCCCCACTGCACCTCCCTGGGCCTGCTCTCCATCAGCCCCACACCTGCCAGCTTTCCCTGGGGCATCTTCACCAGCTGGCTCCAGACAGTGCTTGCCCCGTGCCCCAGAAAATACCCAATATTTCAAATCATGTCCTGGTCACAGGGAATGCCAAAATTAAGATTTTTCCAGTGAGAAGCACCAGTTCCTGGTGTTCTCCTGAGACAGAATACCAGAATCTCTGCTTCAAGCCCTCTGTGCCAGCTCCTGCCAGCCTGCAAAGACTTGCCCCAGAGGGATGGGGTTGCAGGGTTTGGAGGTGCCTGGAAAAGGCTGCCGTGGGCAGGGATTCAGCTTTACCCACCACAAGCAGGAGGATCTTACTTGGAGACCAGAAGTGAAGGCAGAAATGGAGCAATTAACCTCTGAGGAAAGGATGGAGAGGGGAAGGTTTAAGGGCAGGGTGGTTGTTTCTCAGCCCCAAATTTGACAGAGCTCAAGAAACATTTGGACAAGGCTCTCAGGCACATGGTGGGATTCTTGGGGTTGTCCTGTGCGGGGCCAGGAGCTGGACTTGGATGATCCTTGTGGGTCCCTCCCAGCTCAGGATTTTCTATGCCTCTATGAAAGCAGAGCCTGAGTGCTCCCAGGAATGTCTCAGTAACACTGTCAGGGAAAAGCTGCTCCAAAACAGCTGCTCCCCTTGGGCTGGAGAGCAACCGGAGCCATTGCACCCCATTTCCATGGCTATCCCTGCCTTCCTCCTGGGCTGGGAGGCACTGGAAAGCTCCCTGTTCTCCTGCCCTCTGCTGCAGGGTGGCTCTGCCACCATCCTGACACAGCAAAGCCCTGAAAGCAGATGCAACTGCACATTAACATGAAGTCATCAAGAGCTCTTGGCCTGAGGGATCCATGAAATCTGAAGAGAAGGGGCTGGGGCCAGAGCCAGGTGAGGACCTTGGGCACCCACCCGTGTCTCAGGGCATGGGGAGGGAATCACTGGGCATCACTGCATCCCACCCACAGTTTTTCAGCCCTTCCTTTGTGGCTATTTTTGACCTTCTGCCTAATCACATAAGCTGCTTTGCAGAGCAACTACAGCCTTTGCAGTCTTTACTGACTCCCTCTGAAAGCATGACTGAGGATTGCCAGGAGGGAGATGCCAGAGCCACGCTCACTTTGATGTGGTTTATTCACCTGGACACTTTGTGGGCTTCAAATCATGCCAGGCAGGCAGCTGGGCAATAATGGAGGGCTGGCAGTGCCCAGCTGGCATCTTGAGAGTCAGAGGTAAAATTCATGATTAAAGCAAGAACTGTATGCTTACAGCTCTCTCCACACAGCAGAGACAGAACCAGAAAACCAAATCATCCCCACTTCACCATAAACACTGGGTATTGGGTTTTAGGAGCATCTCACAGTGACCTCAGTGGCCCATTTCATGTATGGTGGCATGGAAGGGAGCCCAAAGGTGAAAAGGCTTAATTAGTAACACTTGAAGCTGATTACCATGGCCCATATATAGGGTGACCTGCATCTACTATCACTTAGCATGGTAATGACTAAGTACAGTACGTGGTTTAAATATCTCCCTAATGCTAAAGCTAAATGTATCTATAGCCCCAACCCTCTAATTGACTGATTCTAAATATGATAGATTAGCTTTCCATCTCATTATATGTATCTAATCAGGGGATGAGGGCTCCTATACCCTTGGACACTTGGTTTTCATCTCTACTCTCCTACAACAGCAATTAAAAGAAAATCACTTCTCTACTTGTGTTGTCTTGTACCCTGTCTCAGGAAGATGCTGGATTTAGTTTTTGATGGTCACAAAACCAAGCTGCAGAACACTGCTTTCTGTCTTGGTGGGCACCAAGATTGAGAAGCTTAGATGTTGTCTGTGTGACCTTTTCCCAATGACCCCAAATCAGCACAGGGCTCCTGCTGCCTGCGGTCATCACTCCATGAACAACTCTCAGGGGCAGCAGTGCCCAGGGGGGAAAGGCTGGGAGCAAGGAGCAGGGGAGGGTCTATGCACCACCAGCAGTTTAGGTTCATCCTTTCTCAACTAAAATTCTCATTTAAATATTGCCTAAATGAGGGTGGTCCTGTGCAGGGCCATGAGTTGGACTCAATGATCCTTGTGGGTCCCAACACCTCAGGATATTCTGTGCTTAAAAGAAAGTTCCTGATTCCAATCTCAGGTGCCTTTTTCTGCACTGCCCAAGGTCTTGCACACCAGGCAGGCTCCTGTCCCCTGGAGCTGCTCAATGGCCCCAGCCCGAGTGCACAGGTGGGTGGAGGACTAAGGCAGAGTCCCTGGGTGGCCTCAAGTGCCTCTTCCAGCCCAGCTGAGCCCTAATGAGCTTTGTGCATTAAGGCTTTCACTCCAGGCTGGGTAGCTCCAGGTAACTCCTTGCTCACACCTTGTCTCTGCCCAGGAACTGTCTCCAAGGCACGACACTGTGTGCCACAGGCCTGGTGGGGAACTCCAAACACATTTGTTAGGGCTCTAAATCAGCTCTGGAGGAGTCCTTGGGGTACACGCCACCAAAACTGTGAGACACCTCTATCAAATCACCCTGAAAATTTGGCCACCACCACCAGGCTCCCTGGTACCTCCCTCTGTCCCAGGAGACACATCTCCTCTTGCTGAGGGGAGAGGGCATCCATCCATCCATCTATCATCCATCCATCCATCCATCCATCCATCCATCCATCCATCCATCATCCATCCATCCATCCATCCATCCATCCATCCATCCATCCATCCATCCATCCCCTCTGCCCAGGCCTGGATAAAAAAGGATGCTATTTGCATCAATGCTTTTTGCCCAAGATGCTCCCAGAGGAACTGAGGCCCACCCACCTGTAAACAATTGTTAGGCCATGGGTGTTCTGTCTGCCCTATGTTTAACCAAAAACAGAGGCCATGGAGCCAAAACAAAGGCTGGATACCTTCACAGTCACCCTGGCTGCTCCAGACTGTGTGTAGGCACAGAGTAATTGAGCACGGGGAGATGAACTATGTTATAATTTTGTCATTTTCCACTCAAGCATCCCAGGCACTGATTGCAGCTTGGGGATTTTCTGTGTCAGACAAATTACCAGACTCCACCAAAATAGCTGAGAGAAAGCCCCATTTTGGGTTACAACATCTCCACCAGATGAGCACCATTCATTGTGTGTGCAGGAGTTTTGGGGCCATGGCAAATTGGTGCACTGGAGCAAAAATTAAAGGAGTCGGGGTAACAGATGAGGGAAGACATCCCAAAGTGGCAGAGGAAACTCTTGCTCATGGTAAGGAAAAACAAAAAAGCCTTTGGTTGCCAGGGTCTAATTTAGACACAGGCTCCACGTGGCAATTTTCATGGTGAAACTTGGGGAGGAATGTTTCCACAAGTGCAGGGATTTTGCTGAAGTCCAGGCCTAGTTAAATGTGCTTAAAGATCCCACTTGCATTTTTTTTCTCCAGTTAGAACTGGATTTTAAACTACTGAGATGAACATTTAAGAGGAACACTATCCTGTGACATAGGGCTCACCTGACCCGTTTCCTCAGGAGCTGGAGGCAGATTTTCCCCACTGTCCAGGGAAATGCAGAAGCACCAAGCTGTTCAAAACCATCACCCAGCCTTCCCCTTGGAGAAAAAGGGGAAGGTGATGAGTGAGAATAAAGGGCCTGAGAAGAGGCAAGCAGAAAGGCTGCCCCAAGGAGAGCAACATGCCCAGATGTGTCTGTCAGATAACAATACCTCAGCTCCAGCTCTTCACAGAGCTTAAGAATAATGATGACTCAATTCCAGGTGAAATACTCACCTGCAATGCTGCCCTCCTGCCTCAGTCAGGGTTGAGCTACTGATGGTGCTGCCATTGTCCCACAGTGTGGAGACAGCAACACCCCAGAGGCTGGAGGAAACACTGGCCAGAACAACCTGCAAACCCAACAACCCCATTCTTGGGATAAACGTGACACTGTGTCTTAGTTCAGAGGAAAACTGTGCTTAGCATCAACCCCTAACAAAGCTCTTGATGCCCTGTTTCTTCCAGACAGCATTTGGGAAAAGAAAGCCAGAGTTTTGTGCAGGAGGCATCTCTGGGCGGCAGACAGGCCTGGAATGACTGGAAGGTTGGAATTGCTCTTCCCGTCTGGGTCTAGCAGCAGATAAGATGGAGACAGATGAAATTGCCTCTCACTCCCAGCTGAACTACAGCACACCTTGGCCAGGCTCCAAAAAAGGCTCATTAGCAGCTCCTGCAATGCTCTTCTCCTGCAAGATGTGGTGCTTATAGTGGAGGTGTTGAAGTCTTTGCAGTGGTTTGAAGGTCTGGAGATCCTGCTCCTGGAAGCAAGTGAGGTTCCATTTAAGAAGAAATTGAGTTTTAATTGTCACTTTTGTAGAAAAACTGAGGCCCTGACCCCAGCTCACATTAAATGGTTGGAAATGAGAAGCCAGGTGATGAATAAACCCCTCATTTGAAGGAGGGACTGGAGGAACTGAGTCACCAGTTTTGAGCAATCCTGAACTCATGGCTAAAATCTCTCAACTCCACTTTTATAAGAACTGCTGCCAGCAGCAGCTGTGGGAGCTCAGAGCTGGAGCAGAACTGACACCATGGGCAAGTTAAAACTCTTTCAGGGCTACCTTCACACTGACACATTACCTGGAGGGCCCACACAGGGAAGACTTTGTCTTTGTCTGACCCAAGCTCGTGTCAAGCTTCCTTCTTGAGATGAAAGGGTTTGGGGACATTCCTTTGCAGTTCTGCCCCACAGCACCTTCTAACTCCCACATCCCTGAGACCTGTGATACTCAAGTCTCTTCACTCCACCTGCCCTCAAAGGGTCTTCCCCAGTGTGGATGGAGCAGAAATGATGATTCCTGTGTGCCTTCACTGCCTGCAGGGGCCTGAGGCACCTCTAAAATATAGAGAACCTTCTCAGTGACAACCCAGAGCTGTGACCCCATTTCTTGAGGACACTGCCCTCTCTCCTCTCTTTTTTAGCTTCTATTAAAGGCATGAGAGGGGAGAGAGCCTGACCTTCTCTCTCAGCTGCCAGCCACGTTTATGGACATCCCCGGGACACTGCTGTACCAAGATCCCCAAGAAGAGACACCAAGGCAGCCAAACACCAACAGTGCTCCCTCTCCTCCATGCTATCTGACCTCCTGCTCTTCCCTCAGGCCTGGCTCCATCAGCAGGACACTTCCAGCCTGAGGGATGATGCTGAGTGCTGTGCCCAGGGGAAGGCAGGATGGGATGCAGAAGGTGACAGCTTGTGCAAGGGCTGATGCACGGGTCAGAAATGCTGCTGGACAAGCCCTGCACACAGTGACTACACAGCACACAAATGCCTTCCCCAGCCTTCCTCCCTCCCTTCTCCTTCCTCACTCTTGAGCCTTCTGGGAGCCCTGCTCTGTGGGTTTGGAGACAAGGGAGCACACTGTGGTGACTGCACATAAACAATTGGAAAAGATGGAAATATACATAAACCCTATACCTGCTCACAGGTTTATCATCCACCTCTTGGTGTTTGGCATTTTTCTCCATGCTCCAATGGCTGGCTTCACATCAATTCACAGACTTCAGCTTTCATCTAAAAAAATTATAATTGTACAACATTCCTGCTCCTATTGATGTGGAGAAGTGAAAGTCAGGAACTAAAATATTCGTAATGCAGATGTTTAAAAAAAAGAAAAGGGAAGAAAAAAAGAAAGAAAAGGAGACATTTATTATTTTGGAAAGCTCTTGATTCCTGAGTGAGCTGCGATTTTCAGACAACCTGACTCATCATTTCTGAATGCTTTGGTTTGGAAGCCCTGTATATATTTAGTAATACAAACCCTGACTTGCAGCTTCCAATGAGAATCCTAATGGCATGATAAGACAGATTTCCATCTCATTCACGTCATTTCCAAACATCAGGACGTTTACTTAGCGGGAAGAGTTGTAAAAGCCGTGAAATGCTCTCCCTGGGGAGCAGCAGAAACCTTCTGGTTACGCTTGAGCAGCTGAGCAAAGCGAGGGAGAGCAGGCAGCACCGAGCAGCTCCTCCCTCCCTGGCCCAGGCACAGAGCAGATGATCCCAGACATGTTTTCATTTCACTGCTCCTGGCTCTGGCTTTGCTAACCAAGGCCATTGCCACACCACAGCCACGGGAGCTGCTCTCAAACCTGACTGGAGAAGGAGCAGCTTCTTGTAGGAGGAGCACGCAGCTCCAAGGGAAAAACTCCTGGTGCAAACCATTCAGGACTTCACAAGGAGTGAGGAACCTGTGCCAATCCTTGGGAATGCATTCAAAGCATCCTCAGCCAGCAGTTAGAATTCAATTTTTTACCTCAAAATCCCTTAGGCACTGGAAGTCTGTGAGATTTTTTCCATTGCCTATCAAGCAGTGGTATTTAAAATGATGTCTTTGGCAGCACAGCCAGCATAGAGTAGTTGCAAGATGATTTTCATCTCTTCATCCCAGACCATCTGCTTCTTACCATCAGCTTTCAAAGGCCTTGAAAGAGACGTAGGCCACTGAATTTTATAGCTAGACTTCATGAACCTCTTTGAAAATGAAAGGATTGCACCGAACACAAATTTACAGACATCAAAGGGATCTTCTTTTTTCATGCAAGCACTAAAAGCAGTGCAAAGGGAACTAATTACAATTTGCTCATTTGCCAGTTTTCACACTGGAGTGAATACAAGCATTTTATGCTTTAAACCTTACAAACTTGTGGCTGCCAGCTTAATATACTTCTAAAGCCAGAAGCAAATTAACAGACTAAAACATCTTGCATCCACTGAGGCAAGCAATGAAGCCAAAAAAGCTGGCAGGGCAGCTCCTGGAAAACTCCTGAGTTTTGTACCTTTGCTTGATTTTTTTCTTTCTTTAATAAATCAATATTTATTTACATATTCAATGGCAGGGCAAGCACTAATCCAGCTTTTTCAAAGGCAAAGCCATTGCACTGGTACTTTTTATTGAGCTGATCTCATCCATACTGCTGACAGAGTCTCAGGGAACTCAACTGAAATGGCAGCTCCTCATAAAAGTATGGGAGAGTTCAGGGAGCTTGGCCAAATGTGGCTGAGTCAGGATCTGCTGACTCCAGGGGCTGAAAGCATTACCCAGACACATGAGTTCCAGCAGGCAATGGAGGGGAAGAGCTGCCCTAAATTACAAATCAGGATCCAGGTGAAAAATGAAAATCAAGAAAATTCCCACATATCAGAACCTCAGGCTTCCAAGTCCAATCACAGAACTGACAGTGAATTTGCACCAAGGGTGATGCAAGGGTGCAGCGAGCACTTCAAATCAATGAAAAGTGAAGCTGGGGGGAAAACTCCCTTTGTCACTGAACCCTGCCCCATTAAGCCACCAAGCAGGTGTGGGCTGGTCACAGTGAGAGCTTTCCTGCTCCCCAAAATACCATCTTACAGCCTCCAGGGATTCACCAGCTTTCTGGTTTGCAGTTCACAACAACCCTAACAGAGCACCTCCAGAGGTGACTTAGTTTCTACTCTCCAAGCTTTTAGGACACAGATTGGTGAGCATTGATATGAGATCTGATATGATGTAATATTGACACACCAATAAAGCTCTCCAAAGGTGACTACTGCACATTCTTCATGCTGTCAGCACTGTAAAGTCTCAGATCCTGGGGGCATGGAAATGGTACCACGTTTTGATGCTGAAGACAACACTGTGGCAGGATCTTCTCCAGCAGGTTCCATAAGGTCTCCTGAGCCCCAAAGAACATCACAACCAATGAAATCCTGGGATGATGCCACTGGGCTGGCAAAAAAGGTGGATCACTTACTGTTCTCCAGCACTGACCACCAGGGAGGGAGAGGCTGCACACAGCAGAGTCAAAAGTAGGAGACTTTTTTTGAGTAGGAGAGTGAAAAAGCCATCAGCACAAAATTCAGACAGTTTTGGGGCTCCCACTCTTGGTGGCCAACTGAGCTGCACTCACACCTTGCCAAGCAAGCACTGCTGCAGTTGTAACTCCACAAAACTGAGAAGGAATTGGAGTGAGGAATTGTCTGGGGTCACATCTGCACCAGATGGGCGAACACCACGTGTCATTCACACATGAACAAGGTGCCACAGTGGCCCCCTCATGCAAATGGATCCATCCCTGTACTGCTTCTTCCTATATGGGAAAGCAACTCAAGCCAGCCTGCATGGCTGGTTCTGGGATAGTTTTTCTGGAACTCTGCTCTTTTCTCACATTTATACAACTCAACCTGTCCTTTCTTCCTCTCCTTCCCCACTTTGGAGGAGCAGGGTACCTACACACCAGCACAGGGATGGGCTGCAACGTGGCCAGAAGATGCCCATGGGAGGGAAGGGAGATCAGAGGATGAAGCTGTGCTTATTGGAAGAGGAGACACAGGAAAGAAAGAGGGAGAACTGCTGGAACACTCAGGCACAAAGACAAGAAGAGCCCAAGGGTACCTGAGCCTCTGCCCCACCTGTGAGACAATTCAGAGATGCTTCAGAGGTAGAAGTGACTCAGTGGAGTAGAGGGGACTGGAGTGGGAAGGAATCATTCTTGCATGTACATCTCAGCTTCTTCATCCCAGATTTCCTCCTCACAGCAGGTGAGCACATTCAGACCAGTGGGTCTGTGCTGTAATGGGGGTTGTACCTCTGTAATTTCCATGCCCAAGGCTCCTGCTACCCTGCACAACTTTCACAGCTGAAGTGGGGTGAGATCTGTGCAGAACTGTCCCTCTCTGCTGCACCTCACCCTTTTCTCAAGTTAAAGCATGTGAGGAGCCCAATACAAACATCATCAATTTTGCAAGAGGTTAGAAATCCTTATCCTTCTCCAGAAATTCATATCTGCCCAAGGAAGAGGCTCTAAACCTGTCATACAGCTTCAAGCCCAGCAAGGAGTGCAAAGGTGTGCCAAGGAGCTTCAGAAAAATCATCCAGCTTCCAGGAGAACAGGAAAAACACAGAACCATCTCCCAGAGCATCTGGGTTCCAAAGTCTGCACCGAAAAACTCAGACTGCCTGTGGCAGAAGCTTGAGGATGCAACTGATAAGAAGTGCCCTGTGAGTAATGAGCTCTTAAATCCAAACCAAGTCACTGTGTATCTTTAGATAAGGCTTATCACTCTGATGGGAGAAAAGCTGTCCTTTTGTGTTACCTGTTGGTTGACAGCTCTGCCTTCAAGCAGCTTGCCAGCTCTGCGGCTCCCACTGCAATAACACTACAAATAATTTAAGTGCTACCACTTTGGATCAAAATTTTAATGAGGCACTAAACCCACAAAAGGGGCTCTGTGTAACATAATTAAATAGAAAGGGCCTAAATAAACAGTACAACAAGTTATATTATAGTTGAAAACAGCTGGGAGGCAAAGAAAGGAGCATTGAAGATGCATGATGTAAAAAGGCATTTCACAGAATGCAAACACTAAAACTTTTCAACACGCACAAAGAGTAAAACACTACAAGCACATGACTTCCCTTTGATTTGGAAGAATCTGTGTGGGGCACTGGGCATTTGTTTTTTGTTTTTTTTTTCCTTCTGCTATTCAGCACAATGAAATATTTCACACGGGAACCCAAACAGTGTCAAAAAGAGCCATTTGTGCTTCGGAAAGAAATAAATACTGCAGGAAACAGGTAAAGTCAGTGGGAACATCTGGTTCAGTCAGGCCATGGGATGTTGGATGACATCTCCAAAACGCTGGACAGTGCTGGGACTCCTCAGAAGAGTCTTGCAAACAATCAGCATTGTCACAAGTCTGTTTGGCTCAGGGCTGCAAGACACTTGTTCCATGCTCAAGCCGACTCCTGGAATCCACTGGTGGCATTCAGGCTGAGCCAGCCAGCTCAGCATCCAATGCTCTATCTGCATCAGCTATTTACAGTATCAGGTTTGTTCCACCCCTGTCAATATTTGATCCAAGAGCTGCAGAAGCCCTACAAACACAGGAAGGTTTCAATTTCACAGTAAGGTAACACTGACAGTAGTGCTGCTGTATCATGCCAGTCAGTGCACTGCTACTCCTTGAGAATGAAATTACTGGTAAACTTGGTTTTCATTTAATTTCCTCCCAGTCCTCTCATCAGCCTTTCTCCAGAGCCACAGCTATTCCACCAGGTCTGGGTTGGTGAATGAAAAGTGTCTAAATTCATCCTGGTTTATCATTGCAAGGATCCCTTCTTCAATGGGGGTCAGGATGGGCTCCTCTTTTATAAAATCTGGATCAAAGTTGCTCACATCATCTTTGGATTTCTGTCAAATGGAGAACACAAAGAAAAGACACGTCAGAAGTATGTATGATCTGCTTGATCCTTGCTCTGTATCTGAGTGCATTGAACCATCACTTCCATAACCCAGGCTGAGCTGACTGAGAGCTTTTTCTGGGCTTGCTTCTCACAGAGCAAAGCCTTTTCCAGCCTCTGAAGGTTCTGACAGGGAACCTCTCTCAAATTTAACTGACAGCAACTCTGGGGGCTTCCCAGGACGCATAAATCAGTCCCTCCCCTCAAGTGGCAGCACAGTTATCAGCTGTGTTCCCAACTGGCTGACTCCACACAGCCCCTCCTCATCTGCAGAGTGTCTCAGCTGGGTTTTGGGGAGGGGGTGGAGGGCACTTCTCTTAGTGCCAGCCATTAAACTCACACAATTCTGAATTACTGGGCTGTGGGAAGACAAATGGCTGGGCTCCAGGTGCTGGATTCCTTGCTGTGTGCCACAGAGTGGGGCTGCTTAGAATGCACACACACAAACTGGGTTTGTGGCACATTTTCATGAGGCATGTGTTTTTCCTACACACTGAGCAAGATATTTTATTGACATTGAGGTCAATAAAATTTATTGACATTGAAGTCTAACATTCCCAGATCCTGCCCAGCTTGGGGCAGACTGAGCAGGCTGCCTTAGCCTTTGATTCAGGTTAATGGGCAACTCGAAATTCTGCTTTTGAGCTGTCACACCTGCCCAGGTGCCTGATCCTGAACCCATTGTCACTGAGAGCTCACAGAGTGACCACAGCATGAGACAAGCCAGCCCAGGCAATGATTTGAAGGACAAGGAAGCCACAGTGACAACCCCAGAGAGCTGTCCATGAAGAGCAGTGCTCTTCTCTCACACAGCATCCTCAGGGCTGTGTGGCACCACTGGGGACAGGGCCAGCACTGTGTCCTGGGCAGCCTCTCTGCCATTTGAAGCTCTCACTGACTGTGGGGTGAGTGGCCTGGGCAGGGAGCACTGTGCTGGGTGCTGAACAGACACAGAGGGGCAGGGGACAGACAGCCCTGATGTGAGGGGTAGGTGGAGTGAGCAGGATGAGGATTACTTACCCTGTTTAATCTTTGGGGCAAGTCAAAGGGTACTTGAGTGCCTAACCTGCTGCAGCTGCTTTTACAAATCTGCACCTTTTCACTGAGCTGCCTTTGAAAATCCATTATGGAAGGGAAAAAAGGCAGCTCACCAGGTGCCCAACCAGCAACCAAGGCAGCGTCAGAGGCCTCACCTCCCTTCCTTCACCTCTTTCCTGTCTCACAGAGCCAAAACAGAGGGAACCCCCGCGGGCTGCCCTCCCCCAGCCCCCTCCCCACGTACGATGCGGGGCCTGAAGGGGGGCTCCATCTGCCGCCGGTTCAGCAGCTCCCAGTCCAGCTCCTTGAAGTAGGGGTGCCGCAGGATCGCGCCCTCGCCGCCCAGCCCGGCGCTGCCCAGCCGCAGCGTGGGGTTCTTGGTCATGAACTGCAAAACACAAAGGGCTCTGTGTTCCCTCCCATCCGGCACGGCCACGGCACAGCAACCCAACAGCAGCCACACAAAAGTTTGTCCTCAGCTTTCCTGCTGAACTCGGCTGCTGATCAAGTTCCTCGTAAGGGAACCGCGAGTGAGGAACTCGACTTGCTCCCCAGAGGAAGAGGTCGGGGTGTGTTTCTCCCTGGTGCTTTTGGTGAAATCTTTGATTACCACAGTAAGGAAAGAAAGTTGAGTTGCATCATTTGCAGTATTACAAACACTGCCCAGTGTGTTTGGTCATTATTTGTTTCTGTATTAATTTCTCAGCTTGCTCTGAAACACCGCCCAGCAGCCAGCCAGGCTTTGGCCTGGACTCAATCCTGAGCTGTCCCTTTTTCCTAAAGCTCTCCCTGCTGAAGCCCTGCCAGATGCCTCCGCTTTCCTTCCTGTCATCTCAGGAAACAGAGGAAAATGGGCAAGGCTCTGCCTTTTAGAGCCCTCTGACCCTGAGCTGATGGGAGCAGACAGGTGACCGTCTCCTCTCTCGCTGCTGAAACGCCAATAAAGGATTTCATTCTGTAACATTTTTATTCTGCTGGCAGCAAAAAGAAATCTCAAACCTCAGCCAAAGTGCCCTAACTTGCCAGGGAGCAATGAGGAAAGGCATACATCACACAGATGGTGTGAGAGGGCCCCGGTGGGTGCTCTTTAGGTCCTGATGAAAATGATGAAGTGTGAGTGCTGTGGATATTCTTAAAGGGGAGGAGGAGAATCCTATCCTCAGGAAAAAAAAAGAGCTGGTTGGCTTGTTAATTTAGAATCACAGTTCTTGAAAATTCAGTAATAAACACTCTTTCCCCCTCCCTCAAGTATTTCCAATTCACTGGAGAAATCAGGTTATGTTTAAACTGGGAAAATAGCTGCTTTTATTTGCCTATTGAAACAGCAGCATAAAGCAAGTTGCACTCCGGTGGAGGTGTCCAGACGATTTCCTGCAAGATGAAAGAGCATTATGTTTAACAAACAGCTGAGGCAGCCAAAGCAGACAATCAGTCACTGTTTTGGGAATGGCCAAGTATGCTGCATCTCAGCAATGGGGAAATGAAAAGAAGGGGAGGTGTGGTGAGAGACCAGCTTCATTCTGCCTGCAGGAGCCTCTCACAAGGTACCAACTCTCCTAGGACAAGAGGATAAAGGGTCCAGTCATTCCCCATCTAGAGAGAAGGTGGGGAGCAGAAAGATGACTGCCTGATTTATATAATTCTCCCCAACACCCCATCCTGAGGGAGCTGCAGGGATGCAGCAGATGGGGCATCTTGAGCTGACACCTTGTAGGACCCCAGACTCTGCTGGCATCAGCACAAACCCTCAGCTCCACCTGACCCCCTGAACCCTTTCAGGACCCTCCAGATCAGAACCATTTTCCAGCATTCTACCCAAAACATCAGTAGAAAGAGCTGCCAGGTGCCCCCAGATTTGCAGGAGGAGTGACCAGGACAGAACAAAGCTGAGGTGGCTGCTGCAGCTGGGCTCTCCCCATGCTCCTCTGGACTCTTCAGCCCCTGGTGATGCAGCATTTCCAGGGTCAGGCAGAACTTCTGTGTCTCCCCAACCCTTCCAGCCTGTTCTTCTCCCTCTCTACCAGCAGAACTTCCACACAATTTCTTTCCCAAGAGACTGCCCCAGCATTTCTGTGGGATAGTGATATCCCCAGAAACAGCTTGGTTTCCAAACAAGACATGGGTCAAGCCAAAATCTCTGAGAGACCTGGTTCAGACAAGCCTTTGCAAGCCTTGAACTAGGCTTCTTTGTTTTGCAAAACAGACCAAAAACCTCCTGGCAGCCCTGTCTTTCTCTGGAGATTCATTCTTTGTCCCCACAGATGGATATCTGCACCTCACCAGCTCTTATTTGCATTGCTGGAACACCTAGAAAGCTCAAACAAGAGCAGAGCTTGCTGGTGCTGGGAATAGTGTAGACTGAAACATTCCAAAAAGACAAGAAAAAATTGGAGAAAAGATCTGGGAATACATCACATGTCTCCTGGCTCCTGCCCTATCGCCACCTCCATCACACCAGGAACCTTCTGTTAAATGTGGAAAGGGAAAAAATAATCATGAAAGGAAATAAACTCTGAAAAGGACTGGCAACAAACTTTGCTTGGGCTCCCATTCATGTCCAACCATATAAGACCAAAACCTGAACCCAACTGCCCATTTCCAGACCAGTTCAGAGTCCTGAGATATAAAAGTGTGTTTATATTCCTATCTGCTTGATGTATTCCATGTGATGCCAAAACTGCACCAAGCAAAGAAATCCAGTGCAACAAGTGAAGAGCCAACATAAATTCATTCCTGCCTGCTTAAAACACCCTTTTTGTTAGGACAATGAGTATTAGGCAAAGGTCATCCCTTAAGGGAACACAACATTCAAACCAAAACTGTTCAAGTTCAAGTGGCCAGCTTCGATTTTTCCATTGGACCCAGAGACTGGGAAACTTCAGCTGGGTAACTCTAGCCACCATCCACCCCACAAAGGAGGCAGGAGAAGAGTGAAGGATTCAAATTCACCTGCTGCTGGAGCACATTTCCATGGCTGGCTCCTGAAACTGATGCCAAGTTTCCACAAAACCCCTCTGAATTATTCCTTGCCTCTAACAGGAACGAGCTGAGCTATGGTCAATGCTGCTGCCTCTGTGGCTCTGTAAAAACAGGGCTGAGAAGCACAAGGGGCTGCAGTGACCCCACAGCATCATGAACCACTCTGGAGAGGAGTCTCTAAGCCTGTTTCCCAGGTGCTGGAAGCACCCAATGGAAGCTAGCAGCACCTTGGAAGTGAGTTACAGACCATGAGCTCTACCAAGAGTAGGAACACAACGTGAAGAGGCTCCCCTTGTATGGCAGCCACACTCACACTGCTCTGCTTCAGCAAAAATGTGGCAGAGGTAATCCAGAGAATCTCATCTCTGGGAGAACTCAAGGTCAGGTTGGATGGGGCTCTGGGCAATGTGGCACGTGAAACACAGCCCTGCAGCCTGGGCAGTGCAGCACCATGCCAGGCCAGCCAAGCTGTGGGGGCACACACACCTCTGCACACAGGGGCTGTGATGAAAAACCATGGCCAGGGCTGCTGCTCCCTTACATAAAATCTCCTGGTGAGTTTTGGAGGTCTGTCACAGTCTGGTGAAGAGGGTGTCTTTCTCTGGCAAGAGGCTCCAGTTCTCTATCACACTCTTTTATCATTTGCAGGAGTGCAAATGATGACTCCAACAGAGACACACTGATGTTCTGCACTGGAACAGCTGCCTGCTTTGCTGTAAGAGGTATACAAAATGACAGAATGAAATTTTGAAGCCTGCTTGCACTAAAATGAATAACAAAACCTCCCAAACACTATTTGAATTCACCAGGAATTACTGCACTGACACAGAAATTATAAATTTTCTGTTTGTGTTGCCCAGTAGGCAGAAAAACCCGAAATACTCCAATGACCTCTCAAAGGCTCCAAAGCCCATGAATCTGCTTCCTCCCTGCCTGAGGCAGCACTGACATTTCTCTGCTGCAGCAGGGCAGCATCTGGCAGACCATCTCATGCTGCCTCTGCTGTCTGATGGCACTAACAGCAAAGCAAAGAGCTCAAGATTTCTGAAAATCCTAATTACAAGCTCAGCCTCCATCTCTGAAATGAGTACCTGCAGCCCATGCCCCTGTCCTGACCATGGGAGAGGCTCTTGTGCAGCAGGAGCGGTGAAGTGCTGAGAGGGGAAAGCTTTTCAGAAGTGTGGCTCCTCTTCCCTGTGATCCCCTTGGCTGCACTCAGAAACAGCTGGAAAATGTCTTACAAAGTGTTTGCTGTTCCTGGAATTCCTGGGAAGGCCAGAGGTTGACACTTGCTTCACAGGTTTGATACCCTCAATGTCCTTCCAAGGACAACTCTCCAATGCAGGTGGTGAAAGATGTTCAGCAGAAAGATTTTTTGTGGAAAGATGTCATCTCCTAATGCTTAATTATCCCTATTTCTCCACAATGAATGTATCACAAACCTCAGCCTCTGGCACAGATGAAGAAAAGAAGAAACACAAAGAAAAAAAAATTAACAGCAACAACACGGCAAACCAGAGATGCTCCTGAGCAAAAAGAAACCCAAATCCAAGATGCCTCCCAGCAAAACCAATACCAACACTATCAAGCTCAAACCTGAACCAGGCTGTCAAGCCCTTGCTCTGTGACCACATCCAGCCATGGGAAATTACCCCATTCCCAGGGTAAGGAGGAGCCCCTTGGGACATCCTCAGTCTGGGATCCTTTGGGCTACACCAGTTTGCTGAGCAGCAAACTGGAGCAAGGCTCTCCCTGACCTCAGCTCACCCTCCCAGCAGCACTCAGCCAAAACCAGCAGCTGCCATGAGCCAAAACCATGACTTCACGAGATCATTTGAAAACCTTTACTGAGAGAAAATGCAGCAAGCCATGACAAGAAATTAAAAGCTGGGGATTAGTCCACAGAGGGCCCGTGAAGTTACAAGGAAAAAATGCTGCCATGGCTGTGCCAACCATTGTGGAAAATGTGTGTCAGGCCTGGGAGCTCAGCCTGCAGCAGGTGAGGGGATCTGTGCTGGTCCTCCCCTTCTCCCACAGCTCAGACCATGCTGGGAAGGGCTCCAGGACTGCCAGGACACTGGGAAAGGCTGTGGTGGACTCTTGCAGTGCTGCTCACATCAGCATTGCAATTTCTGTCTCAAGAGGCTGAGTCTGCAAATCAGTCGAATGGCTTGGGAGTCACTGCAGGGATGTTTGCACAAATCAGCCGTTTCCTTGCATTTATTTCTTTGAATTGCAAGTCTCCTTTCTCAACACTGGAATCCCTGATTGGTTTTACACAAATGATGTATGTGTTACTTGCATCAGGACAATTAATTTCATGAGTAATATCACAGATTACGTGAAATTGCATCACGTTCTAGGAAAACATTAACAAGGCTCAGTCCTGTCACTGCACTTCAGGAAGAGAAATACAACTTTCTGCTCAGCCAGTCCCTTCACACTGTCAGCCATCAGGATAAGAAAGAAATTATTCTTTCTTGTACAAAAGAACCTTTTAAACACACCAGTTCCCACCAGGACTCTGGTGTATTTACCTTGTAGGAAAAATCCTGAGTCCCAGCAGCTCATCCTTCAAACACAAGCACAGCAGAGAGGGAGGATATTCCCAATCATACAGGCAGGGAACAGAGACCAAGGAAAGTTCATAATTTTATTTTACCAGGAGCCCAAGGGCAGCCTGTCACAGAGAGGGTGGCAGTACCTCAGTGTCATCTCCCCACATCACACCCTGTGCCTCACAGGCCCCTCCTCAAATTGTGGCACTGTAATAGTCAAGTCAAACTGTTAAAGGAATGGAAGATTGCCCTGTTCATGGTTTTAAAATTTGCCTGTTGGTGTTTCTCTCATGTCGGTACCAAAGTAAAGAGCAGCAGCAGCAGCACAGGAGATTAATGCCCACAGTCTCCCCCCCAGTAACGAGGGAGAGCAGGAGATCAGGAGATACCCAAGGTGCTTCTCTTCATTAAGATTCATGAGCTAAACTAACAGGGCAGAAATTAACTGGAAAGGAAATAAGATTTCTCAAAGATCCATTTGATCTGAGACAAAAGGGAATCATTATATAAATAGAGCAATTACTCTAATTAAGGCTTCCCTACATGAATCTCTCTGAATGCTGCAGTTGCTGAAAACAGTTTGGCTGCCCATTATGTAAGGCAAACAAACCCACAGTCTGGGGTGTCATTAACCCTCAAACAAAGAAGAAAGATGGTTCTATGGTTCTGTCTGTTAATGCCTGTATTATTTTTAATGACTGGAAGCCAAGAGTTTTTTTGTTTTTTTAAATACAAAGCTGCTCAATTTGAGCCAGAATTATCTTTCACTCTCCTGGGCAAAGCTCCCATCAGCCTCCATCCCAGTCCTGCCAGGTGATGCTCACAAATGTGCCTCATTTCCCCATGTGAGAGGGAAATGGACACACAGTGGGTTGCAGGAGGGGAGGGAGGCACAGTTTCACTACAAGGTGAGGTCAGAGAGCAGTCCCATGCAGTCCTTGTGCTTGGGGCAGTGCCTGTGAGCCAGGCTCTTGGAACCTGGAATCCTCCTTCCTGACCTTCCCTGAGCCCTGTGCTGCTCAGAGCAGGCCTGGACTCACTGTGGCTCTCCCAAAAGCCACCCGTCTCATGTGGGGATTTGCTCTGACTGCAGACATCAGAGCCATGTGGTGTTTCTGCTCCTCTCCTGCACACAGAGGGATCAATTGCTGGAAGATTGCTACCAGTGCAATTCAGTGGTGCTGGGGCAGGATGTGCCCCCAGAGGGTGTGGGCACCCCCCTGCTGCAGCCCTGCCCACCCCAAACTGGGAGCAGGTGAAATCCTTCAGTGCAGAGAAGGTCCAGCAAGTACAAGGTCCAGGGTTCAGAAGTACAAGAC
The DNA here is from genome assembly GCF_047830755.1 of Zonotrichia albicollis. Lineage (NCBI taxonomy): Eukaryota > Metazoa > Chordata > Aves > Passeriformes > Passerellidae > Zonotrichia > Zonotrichia albicollis. Next base: position 57,888,640 of record NC_133824.1, read on the forward strand.
TGCCCTGAAAGCATTTAAAGGAGAGGGGGGAGGAGGAGACAGAGTGTGAAATATCTGTTATCTCCTTTTCCAGATAAAAAGGGGAAGGGAGGTAAAAATAAGCCTTCAGCCCAGCTCCCTAAAAGCCAGAAGAATGTAACAATAAGCATGACAGAAGTCACATGTCCAGTGTGCCAGCCCCAGGCAAGAAGGACAAAATGTCAGTGCAGTGGGTATTAAGCAGATAAATTTGATCTCACTTTCCCCTGGTACAGAAATGACTGCTTGATGCTGCCCAGACAGAGCTCGAGGGAACAAGAAGGATTAACTGGATTGCAAACAGTGCTGAGCAAGAGAACAGCAAAATAAACCAAGGTGGGCTGACTAGCAAAATAAACCCAGGTGGGCAGAGCAACTCCCATGTGGGACAGACACATCTGGCTCCAGATCTCCCAGGGGTGTGAACTGATGAGACTTTGCTGACTACCACAATGAAATGCTGTCTGAACAGCTACAGACTTCCTCACTGTGCTAAAACCTACCTGTTTCATTGCCTCTCCCCACTCACCAACACTAATGCAGAATAAAAAGGCCACAAGTATCAAGTGCATTGGCTCCTGAGGATAACTACTGATTTTTGACACTTCTGCTTTTGCTACTTCTGTAGTCAGTAATAATAAGTATACACTAATTTCAGTCATTTGCTATATGGAATATTTGACAAAGGTTTTAGTCAGGATGACACCTCAGAAAGCTGAGCTTCCAGAACTGAGCACTCACCCTCAAGGGGTCACCAGCTGCAGGGCTGCTCAGACAATACCAAAATCCTGTTGCTGGTTTTCAATTACCACAGCCAGGCTACAGGTACAGCATGGGGATATGCAGGTCCATTACTAAATCAATACATCAATCAGAGCAGCACAAACATGAAGGCAAAATGAGCATCACACTTATTAACAGACTGGGAGCATGATCCCACTCTCATTTTAAGCAGGAGTAAAATCTCCCTTGGGTTGCAGGGGAAAACAATTAATCCTTTTCTGATAGTCCTGTCAAGAGGAACTGGGAATCTGTTACACAACCCTGGGTGGTCTATTTACATAGGGTCAAGTACAAAGGGGACTAAAGTGCCCTGAACAAACCTGTAAAGTCCAATAAAGAAAAAAATACTTCAAAGGAGCTTTTTTCTTTTTTGTAGTCCTGGTTATATTTAAATTCTTTTAATTTTAAAGTTCCTGAGAAGACACAGCATGTCATAAAGTTCAAAGCTGGAGGGATGAGTAAGACCTAAAGCCCTGGACAGTTCAGTCAGTCAGAGTTTTGTTACCTCTGTCACAGTGTGAAGACCTCCCAGTTAGATGGACTGGCCCCTTCTGCCAGGGCTGCACAGCCAGAGCAGCAGCAATCATTCCCAAATCCAGGTTGGACACAGGTTCTCAAAGGAATCCTTAGGATTTGCCCCAAAACTGGATTTTAATGGACTTCACCAAACCCCTTTTGTGGGTCTTTAAGATCAGTTTAGATATGGCAGAGCTGGGAAAGGAGCCTGGGCCACAAGTCTTAGTCTCAGACATGGGAATTGCTCCTTCCTGAGCACCAGGGAGTAAGGAGGAAAAAAGATGGGGAAGACAATGTTGGCACTATGAATTCACCTTCACCTTCCCCCATCCCTGGCAGGAACAGGAGGATGAGTCACACCAGGCTGCTTTAGGAGCTTTTTCTGAAGGAAATCTGAGCTTGCACAAAGTAGACTTAAATGAGAAGCTAATTTCAGCCTGTTGGAAAAGGAATGGTAAAAGACCTAATGATTGTTTCAAGATGAATTTGGCCTTGCAAGCTCTATACAGGTATCTGCAGTTTTCTTTCAAAGTGAATTATTCAGGAGCTTGGACACTGTGGGGAAGAGGGGTGCTTGAGAAAAAGGTGTGATCAATCAACAGAAGAGATTAAAATTACTAGGGAAAGCTGTTTGCTTTTTAAAAGTTAGGAGGGAAAGAGACAGCAGGTTACAGATATGGATGTGCAAGGCAAAAGAGGTAAGAAGGCGACCGGTGGTGGGGCACAGCCCTGTCACCTCAGCACGGTGTGTTTATGGCAGAAATGGTTATTTAAAACTGCAGAGCTCCTCCCCAGCTGGGGAACAACAGGCTCCAGAGCCCTGCTTCTGCAGCAGTGGCTGTGGAGCCAACCAGGAAATGCAAGATGAAAGCATTTCTGAAAAACAAAATAAAGGAAAAATGTGTACACAGATCCAGCACGGAGCTTCACAGAGAGATTTAAATATCAGCCTCATGCTGAAAGCCAAAGCTTAATCAAATTGTGCAAGGGAATTTATGGAGACTGCCAACTCTGAAGAGATGCCAAGGAGAATAATTTATTGGCATTTGAAGGCCCTTTTAATATCTATCTGCCTTTTTTAGCAGGCTCCTCAGCTCTGAGGATAAAGCAATGAGCTCATCCAGCTCCCTCTTTGATTTCAGTGGGTCCACCACCATCCTTTTCCTTTTGAACATTGCCTAAAAAATACATCTGGTTCATTCAGAAACAAGTTCATTCTGTCTATTCCAGCACTGAATGGGAAACAGATTATCTGCCTTTTTCTGTCACTTGGAAAGGAACAACCTGGCCCAGATCTGCAGGATACAAATGCAAAGGGGAGACACAACTTGAGCAGGGTGACACAAGGGCACCATCAGCAGAGGCAGCATCAGGCTGCCTCTTTTCACTCCTTGGAGGTGCTCAGGAGAGGGCTGGGAAGCACAAACAATGGGGTTTGGTTGAGTTTACACAGGGGCCAAAGTGACTGCCCAGGTCTTAGGGAAAAGGTGAGGCATGAGGGCAGCAGAAAGCACAGAGATGTTGGAATGAGTGATGTGCTGAGGGAGGAGGCAGCTGCTTCTGATCTTCCCCTGTCCAGAGATGCTCAACCCCAAACAACTGCAGAATATGGACAGAATAAACCTCTCCAAAGTCCAGAGGACCTCACCCTCCTGCTGATGTCAGGGGTGAGCAGCTGCAGCAAGTAGGCAGCTGGGCTCATCCACACCTCTCCTGAATTCAGACATCTTCGTCAGCAGTTTGGAACAGCCCTTTCCCCTCCACTCCTCTGTCACAGCAGACTGTTTGCTTTGATTACATCAAAAAATCTGCCTCTAAGTCCTTCTGCTGTAAGAGCTCCATCCCTTTGCCTCCTCTCCTCATCAAGGCATTTTCAATTTGCCCACAGTGGTGGGGCCAGTCTGGTTCAGCACAGAGCATTTCAGCCTTTCTGAAAATAAGGGGGTTTGGGCACTCAGGGTGGCACCCTTAGGGTGGGCAGTTCACTTTGCTTTCTCTCCTTTATTAAGCCCTGGATGAAGTCCCAGGGAATTTTCCTTTTTATCTGTATGTGGACACTTCCAGTATTAAAAGGAAGCTTGTAAAAAGGAGGGAGAGGGACCTTTTACACAGGCAGATAGGGACAAGGGGAACAGTTTTGAACTGAGGTAAGAGATAGAAATGAGATATAAGGAAGGAGTTATTTGCCATGGGGTAGTGAGGCACTGGCACAGGATGCCCAGAGAAGCTGTGAATTATCCCTGAGGTGTTCAAGGCCAGGTTGGGTGGGGCTGGGAACAACCTGGTCTGGTGGAAGGTGTCCCTGCCCATGGCAGGGGGTTGGAACTGGATGGAGTTTAAAGTCCTTTCCAACCCAAACCATTCTGTGATCCCTCCTCTCTTTACTTCTCAGCCCTCATTTTGGTAGGTGCCTGCACAGCCTGAATCTCCAGGGGCTCTGCTGGAGCTGTCATCCTGCATCCAGCCAAACTGGGCTGCCTTGTGCACTGACCACATGGGACATAGGTATTCAGGTATTCACTCCTCAGCATTTCTTTGGAATGACAACTTGTACTCCTCAGGTAATCCTGGATTCAACTCATACACACAAACATAGTAATAACATTTATCTCACTTTATCATCCCTGAAAAGTGATGAGAAACATTGCTCCTTTTCATTACAAGGAGGGACAGAGAAAGGTACCCTTCAAATACAGTTTTTCCTCACCTAGTGTCAGCTGCAAGTTTGGGGAAGAAGAAAATCATACACATACACACACTTTCCTAACTTCCACCAAACTTATTTCTATGTATGCACATGGGTACACACAGGAAATCCCAACTTCCTTACCTTGTGGTCTGACAGCCAGAAACAAGTCCATAAAACACTAATCATCAGAGCAGGACCCTGCTGACCCCCAGAGCACCATTATTGCTGCAGCTGAGTCTGAAGCACCCCTCCCAGCCAGGACAGCCTCTTGGAGTTACCCTGACAGTGCAAAGGGGATTTTACACAATTCTGCAAGAACAAAGTCTCAGTGGTGTCTGCAGGGGGAAAGGAACTCAGTGACACAAAGCACGAGAGAGTTCACTCAACCAGACCATTTGAGTCACTTCCAGACTGCTGTTCTCTAGAAACACAGCTCAAGTTTTACTTTTGCATCCTTGGCATTGTAGTCCTGATGCAATTTTTCTCATGCTTACCCTCAGCCAAACTCCCTCACTTTCCCAGCCCTCTCATTCTTCACACTAATCCAGGGGCATTTGGGCTCCTCAGTGCTGCTCCACCTGTGCAGAGAGAGAGCACAGGCTGCTAAAACCACAGCAAACTTCCTCTGCACCTTCTTCTTTTCTTGTCTGGTGTTTATTTTTCACACAAAACCCACTTGGAGGTGGATATAACCACTTCTGCCCACTCTCTTAACTCCAGCAGTGTTTTTCTCAAAATGCATGTCTTTACCCAGCTGGAGCAAGAACAGGCTTCAGTCTCATTTGTGTCCCCAAAATTGAAAGCTACAGGCAAGGCTGCCTAAGCCTCACTTTTGGAGGGAGCATTTCAGCTAGGCCAGAAGTGTTTCAGAGCTCTCATTAAGACTGGGGGTTAGCATAAAAATGCCAAGAGACATCCTTGGCTTGAGCAGACTCAGCTGTGACAGGAATTTGAAAATCCAGGGTGCAGAAGGCAGAGCAGTGATAACACTTTCCTAGGGAGATGCTGCTTTCCAGCCCCTGCTGTTACCAGGCTCTGAGGGTGAAAACATCTAAGCTGCAATCTCTCATCCAAATTTCCAAGCCTTTGGGCCAAGCACTGCTACTTGAGATCACCAGTCCATGGAGTGACTCCATAGGCTGAGCCCTTCTCTCCTCATCTGAAACCACGCTCAGAAAGGAAAATCCCTGCAGCTTTCCTGGGGAATTTGCTTCCCATTACACCATCAGTTTCTGAGACCTGATTACCTGATTTTCAGTGTGTCCCTCCATTCTGCCCTCAAACTCAGCTGCCTGTGAGCCAGGCAGGGTGGTCGAACTGCATTTGAGAAAGGCATGCACAAAGTGAGTGAAACAGGCTGCCAAAAACCCACTCCCCTTATGGGAAGCAAGAGGATTGTATTTCATTTTGCAGTTCACTCAGCTGAATCCCAAAGTTTCAGCCTGTCTGGAAAGCTCCTCTCTCTGCTCCAGCACTTTTTGGTGGTGACAATTAACAAATTCAGAATATTGATAGGCTGTAACAAAGTAATCTCTAGCTGCACTCTCCCTGTAAGAGATTTGGTGCAGCAGTCTTTGCTCTCTGCATGCTCACACAGTTTCTCCATGATCAGACCCTGACTGCTCTGTCAGCTGATGGAAAAGAGTATTTGAAATAATTTGACACACAGAAACCCAATAGCTCCTTGTAACTGCATTCAGTTAGGGCAATGGAGAAATTAAGAATTAAAATAAAAGGAAAACTTATGTCTAGGATAAGCTGAAATGGTCTGGATCCATTCAGCAGCAATTCGCCTCTTCTGCACTTTTATTGCTCCTACAAGCAAACCCATGCCCAGTTTGGCTTGCTCACACAAGCAGAGGAGAGCTCAGTTTGAGTCCTCTCATCCTGGCCTGAAGCATCAGCACCTGAATGCCCCAGTGACACATTCACACAGGGCAGGGTACACAAGTGAGATGTTCAGCTTTCCTCCTCTGGGAATATTGACTCCATCAAAACTTGCTGATTTACCTCTGTCCTACTCCCTCCCCAGCCCTCCGGGGGAAATTTCAAGGACAAAAAAATACAACATTAGAAAGGGACACAGATAAAAAGGTTTTTTCTGGAGCACAAATATTTCCACTTTCAATTCTATACAAAGTCCCAGGGCACTGAGGTTAGTTTTGTTTTCCTTGGTACCAGTGTTCACAAACCTTCCAGGAACACCCAGTGACGTAAATGAGGTCCTAAAAAACAGTTTTGTTATTATCAAGAAACTGCAAAGATGAACAGGGTGCAATCTCCAGAAATCATGTGGTTTCTAATGGGGGGAAATTGGTGAAATGCAATTACGCAAAATGAAAGCCAAACAAGGCAAGAGCATTTGTGAAATGAGTACTAAAACTTCCTATCCTTGTTTAAAATGAAGCTCTTCACAAAGGCAGATGGACCCAGTGCTTTCTAAACCTAGATATATCTATTTGTAGAGCATCTCTAAGCACCTGTACCCAAGTACACCCAACAATCTGATTTTCATTTCAGAGCTTTGCACCATTCAAACTCAGAGAATTCTCACTAGTCCTGTTCAAGGTTAGAGAGCAGAACTTTTAGTGAGGGGATAATCCAGTTATTAAGGCTACTAAGGCCTTAGCCTGCAATAGAAGAGAATCCAGGTTTAATTCCCTGATCTTCCATGGGCTTCCCATGCCATGTAATTACTTACAATAATTTATGTCACTGAAGTAGCTGGATGCTGATTTTCCAGAGCTCTTAGCATCATGGTTAGAAAGCACTGTCACAGCTGCTCTAAATCAGAGAGCTCAAGTGCATGTTTTGTTGGAGAAAAACAAAATAGCAATTAGAAGATTCTCATTTAGTCATAATGCTGCATCTAAGAGAAATATTAGCATCAAAAGTGTGTATAAAAGAAAATCTACATGTTTAGTAGCTAGAAAATTTACCGTCTTTCTCAAAAAAAAACCAGGTTTGCCACTCTTTGTTAGACTAACTCCTAAAAATACAGACCAAACATTATCAAAAATATAATAAAAATTGTAATACCTCAGCAGGGATATTTGTTATCATTCAAAAGAAATCAAAGTGTCTCTATGTGTGGTTTTCATCTTAATCTAGAGCCCCAGACAATCCCTTGACAGGATGTTTCCTTCCCATTAAAGCCAACATGCTCTGATGCTTCTTTAGAACTCAGTGTAAGAAGGAAAGGAGGAAAGAAGGAGCTCTTCCAGTGAACAGCTCTTGGCCCAAAAGCAGCTCCTGTGAAGCTGCAGAAATTCAGCCTGCAGGCAGCTATCACCAGTGCTGAAATTGGTGAAATAAGATGCAGCAATCACCTCCAGGCAGCAGGAACACCGAGGAGCTGTAGGTCCAGAGAACATCTCAGTGGTCAATTCCCACTGGTTAATCCCAAGACTCCTGGTGAATGCCCCAAAATTCTTTTTCCCCAGAGCAGACACAGTGTAGTGCTTCTCTTGAGCAGTGCACGTGCATTTCACAGAGGCAGCTTTGATTCCATTTGTTTGTCACCAACACATAACACAGCAGACAAGCAGAGGGGCTGGAGAGGAGGCTGTTTTTCAGGCAAGGAACCAGCAGTCCCTGAGCTGACTGGGTTTTGGAGATGCTCAATGCTTTCTATTTAAATTCCCAGCTCCCTGATCAATTCTGGACTTTTTCCTCCAGTGCCCCTCATCAAGTTCCTTGTCTGTTAATCACAGAAGGGACCTTAAGCTGTTAAAATGTGGGCTCTGAACACAAACTAGAGCAGCCTGGGGTGACTGCAGCTTGCACTGGCTGTTTCTGGGAGGCCCTATCAGCATGAGGAAAACACTCATTTCATCAAGAAGCTAAAACACAAATCATATTATATTACACCCTGAGATTCCTGTTATGACAAGCATCTACATGACCACAATTTACTTCTGTCTCATAATTATGCAATATACCTGCAACAAATCCACTGCTCTAGTACTTGTCACTGCAGAAGAGGAATTGGTACTTAAGAGGTACTTAGAGTTCCAGTTCAACCACATAAACACTGCTCCAGAAGCTGCAATGAGTCTGAAGTTCATGTTTATATTTAAAATACGTGGCAAGTTATTTCCAAAACCCAAGAGGGCCTCCAGCATCACAATCAATCAATTCTGAGCACAGCCTGTGATTTCAAAGCTCCTCTTACTCCTCCAGGAGTGGATTTTATTGTCAGTTGACTTTGGTGAAACTTGTCAGATGTATTTTCAGCTACAGGAAGCAGTTGCTTCACTCACATACAACAGAAACCCTTCAGCAGAAAATTTCCACATTTTCACAACTAAAAACTCTTCTCTTTCCCTCAAATGGTCCCATCACTGACTACTTCATTTCTCTGAGACAGTGCTCCATGAGTTCCTATAAATTACTACCTTATCCAATTATTTCTTAGATACTCTATTACCTCTATTACAATAATATTTACTGGTATGCACTCTTAAATGCATCTTTGTCCACAGTGCTTCCTAAAGAAAAGGGAATACTCTGATCCTCCTCTTTCTAAAAGGTTCTTAGAGATATCTGGTGATGTGATGAGGGCCAGGAAGAAGTCAGTAGCAGAACAGTCAAGTTAGGTCTCCCAGTTCATAGTTTAACACTCTTGTCATAAATCACGTTTTGATTCCTTACAGAAAAGCCCAGGCAGTTCCAGTGCATTAGATTCACACAGAGCCCAAAATCTTAAAAGCTTAATTCCCATGGCACAGGCAAAAATGTGAGGCATGTGGATAAAAGAACTCATGGGAAAAGTTGGGAATACATGGCAGGACAAGGACAGAGTGTCACCAGCAACATCTCTCCTCAAACTTTTTGCTGTTTCTTTTCCTCCCAAACACACAAAAATCAAAGCCCTGTCTTTGCATGCAGATAGGCAGCAACCCTGGGGGATGCTGGCATTACCAGAGAGGATTATCAGCAAGCCTTCACTTCTTGGCCATATGGTTGCTACTGATTAAACCCTGTATTTACCTGCTGCTTCTCTTCTGGGAGATGGCCACACACTGTCAATCATTAAGCAAGCAGGGGAATGCCCAGACACACAGGCAGGCTCACACTCTGCTTGCCAAATTGGCTACTAAACCATATAACTGTGCAAACACACCTAAGTGTGGCAGGATGTTCTTTCTGTTTACCCTTCACTCCCAGATAAGAGGAGGGTCAGGGTCAGGATCTCACACGATTTCTATGTGCCAATACCCTGGCCCTGCTCTCTTTTGCTGGAATTAGGCTGGAGACAGCTAGGACAGAGAGCAAACAGCCAAAGAAACTCACTGCTTTGAGGATGGCCACTGCATCCTGCTGCAGCCACGTTGGGTAGACAACTTCATCGTTGAGAATGGCCTCGAAGAGATCGTCCTCGTTCTCGGCCTCGAAGGGCGCGTGGCCGCACAGCATCTCGTACAGCAGCACCCCCATGGCCCACCAGTCCACATCAGGGCCATACAGCATCTCCTGCAGGATCTGCAGCACAGGGGGACACAAACACCAACCCTGGAGCTTCACATGGCAGCAGGGGAGGAAAGAAGGGTTTGGAAATGGTAACGCAGAGGGTCTCGCTAACAGCGCTCTCTGGTAGGATGTCCAGGAACATGAAGTGATCTCACCCTGGGAACCCCCAGATCAGCACAAAGGCACACAAAGGGCTGAATTAGCTTGGCTGAGTCTACTGGGAAGCAAGGCTTAGAATGGTGCTGGGGCTGAGCTGGAGGAGAAGGGGCACTCCAGCAAAGCCTGCTGAGCAGCCACGTGTGTGAGCTGGCATCGCCTTCCCCTTGCCCCTGGGAAGAAAACACCCACCTGGCTCCTACTGCAAGACTCTGTGGAGAGGGGAACAGTGTGAGTGTGGGGGAATGGTGCAAACATCAACCACAGACAGAAATTCAACTGTGTTGAAGGATGTGAAACCTTGTTGGAACATCTGGCAGCATCTGCAGGGCAGCTGCTCCTTAAAGAGGTGTTTATTAAGTTTGTAGTGAGATTGGGGAATGACAGGGAGTGTGAGGAGGTAGAAAAAGGAACTGTGGAGCGAAGGAGAATTCAATCTCCTTTCAAATCAAGCTGGGACAGCATCTGTATGTGCCTCTCAAGATTTTTGTGGCCGTATTTCCATTTTTCACCTCATATTTTCTAGAGAAAAATACAGGCTTATTTTGGTGCATACAGCAGCCTGAAGAATTACTCATGCTTTACTGCACAATGGGCTGATAATACATCTAAGGAGGAAACCCTGAGCTCAGTAATCAAATAAGGCAAAGCCAAAGACACTGGCAGTTCCAAAGCTAACCTACACTTTTCCCATGGTGGCTATTTTCCTGACCAAGGAGAGGTTTCCTTACCTCTGGAGCAATGTAGTCTGGAGTGCCACAGAAGGTGCCTGTGGTGATGCCATCACGAATGCCCTCTTTGCACATTCCAAAGTCTGCCAGCTTGCAGTGCCCCTCATAGTCCAACAGCACATTGTCCAGCTTCAAGTCCCTAAAATGAGAATATTCAGAGTCACTGTGTGCTTGGAGCAGCCCCACACAGATGCAGGCACCATCCCAGGCCTCAGAAGCTCAACCTACAACCTGGGCAAACCTCATCATCATAAAAAAATTAATAGAAGTTGTGCAGGAGAGGTGTTCCTTTGCTTCATCTCTTACAAAAGGGAGGGAGGAAGAAGCATCATTCTGCCAGTGCCATTTGATGTGGGCAGGTGCTGCAGGAGTTTGCCACATGGGTTTCCAAACACACCACAAACCTGGCTGGCAGGGCTCCTGCCCACTTAGCTCAGGGATTCACTGGAGCAGAGGTTGCAGAGCTGTCAGATTGTGTAAGGATGCTATGATGCAGCACAATGCTGCACACAGGCTGCGCTCTGATTCAGCAAAGCTGCTCTGGAGCAGACACTGGGGCTGGGGAGCCCAGCAAGGCCTCTGCACAGGGCAAGCACCTTCCCTACTCTCCTGAGGTCTTGGGGCTTCAGTCCCAGACCTCCTTGTTATCAGCCTGAGTGATAAACCCCATCTGGAGCATCATCCAAGCTGAGAAGAGAAGAAACTCCCTACTGACATCACTCCGCATGGGCAGGGGGAACCTTCAGGCAGCACAGGATGCCTCCATCATAAGGCAAACTCTGAAAGCCCTCCCAGCTGTATCAATTCCAGCTGTGCACTGGCATAAGCAGTGAACATCCCCCATAGCCCTCACTGGAGTGGGGACCTCCTTGTCACTGTCACAAGAGACCTGCAGCCCAACAAGCTGCAGGGGGACACTTTTCCCAGTACATCCCCTCTAACAGCCTGAGAGCTGTTAGAGCTCCTCATGGAAAGCAGAGCTGCCACAATGACAGAAACCTAACAAAGCTTATCAGCTTGCCTGACCCTGAGATTGCCCAAGGGAACAACCTGCAGCCAGAAGCACTGTCAGGAACACCACGGGGTCATCTGCAGCTTAGGCAATGCCTGCCTGAAAATACACCAGCTCGTAGCACCTCTGCTTTGCAGCTGCCAGACAAGCTGCAGGCAGCACTGCAGATGCAGGAGAGGAGCTCTGATGGCAGCACAAACAGGTCACAGCTCAGGTTTTGAACAGTCTCAGGTGTTGGGCCAAGAGCTGCCCAGAGCCATCACAGCAGCACCGTGATGGGGTAGCTTGACAAAGCCACCTTCAAAGTCATTCTGATGCCCACATCATGGTCAAAAACTAAATAAATTTTAGGGTCTCAGAACCCCTTCATGTTGGCTCTAGATCCATTTTGCCCTTTGGTTGGATATCTATTTCCCTAGGAAGGGTGATAACAACAGTGGTGATATCTCCACATCAATATAAAAACCTGTGGTTGAGCTGAAATCTGAATCCAGCTTGATCCTGTTCATCCTCCATCTATGATCCTAAAGTGACAATCAGGGGGGTGATGGCTCTGCTGTGCACTGGCATTTCCACAGCCCAAGAGACTCCAGACAGCCCTCCCTCAGCTGCACTGGAAAGATCAAGGACACATTGTGTAAGACAATCAGAGCCACATCCTCTGCTGAAGAGATAAGGAAAAGTATTCTTAGCCTCTTTTGAATGGATGGAAAAGCAAAGGATAGAAGTTAAGAAATTTGCCCAGCATCCCCCAGAGACAAGGCTGAACACCAGCTTCCTGAAGGATCATAATCACAAGATCACACATCCTCTCTCTTGAACTTTAGGATGCCTTGGCAGCACAAGCCAGCAAAAAGCCTTCTGCAGCACTGCTGCCCTTCCCAGCAGGCCCACGAGCTGCCCAGTGAAATCTGGATGCCAAGGACAGTGCCCATGCCTGTTTCAGGCTGCAGTGTTTGCTCTGGGCAGGATTCTCAGCAGGACACACTTATTTTTCCCTTCTGAGAATCACAAATGATGGCTGAGGCATGTGGGCAAAGGCTTGTCCTGGAAAGGCTTTAGGGGAGCACAGGGAGAGGTTTGTGCGTGGTTGCCCATGACAGCCCATCTTCAGCAGTAGTTTACAGCCAAAGCTCCTGTTGCTCTTCCCTGTGGTTCCTGGCAGGGCAAGGAAGCCCTCCAAGCATGAAGGCAGGCCTTGTTTTCAGGAATCTAGCACGATGTGGCTGAAATGGACAGTTTATTCTTGGCTTGGGTTTAAATGCAGCAAACACCTTCTCGGTCCTGGGCAGTGCTGGCTGTTGTGGTGCACCCCTAAAGATAGAGCTAGAAGGGGAATTTTGGTGAACTTGCTTGGAGATGCCCCTAGCAAACCTCCTTCTGTCCCGTGAAACATCCACCACGTCCTGGAACACTTTGGGCATACCTCAAAACACACCATCCTTACATGTGAGCCAGCAGAAACACAGTCCCAATTGTGGGAGAGCAGAGGCAAGAGACAGCTACAGGCTGGGCCAGCTCTGCTGAGCACATCACGTCTGCCCCAAGGACATGCTGCAGATGTCCCAAATCCCTGTCAGCTGCTCAGGGCACCATGCTCACCCCAGCTCTGAGATGGCAGGAGCCCTGCAGGTGTGAGAGTGCTGTGCTGGCTGTGTCCTCCCAGAGAGGCTCTGTAATTACCATTAAATTTAAACTGTCTGCCTCTCTCTGGGTAGCTCTAACCACACGAGGCAGAGCTCCAGCCCTTGGCTCCTCCACACTGCACGTTAAACCCATTAACAGTGTCTGTTGTCTCCTCCTGACTCCTGTCCAGCAGTGTGAAACCCAACACTCGCATTTTCTATTTTCACATAACCTGTAATGTGACGTTACTCTGGCTCTCACTTGCCCTTGGCTACGTGCAGATCCTTTCAGAAGAGGACCTCCCATGACCACAGAAGGCTGCTCAATGCTCTCTGCTCAGCAAGGTGACAGGAGAACATCCTACACTTCCTTCTCAGAGGTCTTGTGGGCCAGCACAGTGGCAGCATCAGCCATGGGCTCCTCTGGAGCCTCTCTCTGGCTGCCCCATAAGATAAATCCCTGGGAAAGCTGTGGTTTGAGCATTTGTCCCAAGCCATCCCAGCAGTTGTGAGCTCTGAACTCACTGCTTGATGCTGGCCGGTCTGCCCATAAGCCAGCACGGCCACATGAGAGGAAAAACACTGACAGTTCTCCGAGATTTACAAGGAGCTCTTCATTTTCACAGCAGGATTCCGGGAAGCTGATGAAACTGGAAGCCATCCAGCTCAGAAAGGCCAAATCTACCTCATTTCCTTAATACTTGCATTTTCCATCCAATATTTTTAGCAGTTCCATGAAGCAGTAACGGCACAGAGGTTGTCTGAGGCTGCGTTTCTAAGGTCCAGCTGAGGTTCTGCCTCTCACTGGCAAAGCCTCCCTGGAAAACAGGCTTCATCCTGACTCAGAAAAGGCTGTCTTTGTCCTCACCCTCAGCTATGGCACCCTGGCTTAATGGCCTTGTTTAGTCTAGACCCAGAAGAAATGACAAAATGAGCTGCTTCAGTGTCACTCACTGGGAGAGGTGTTCTTTGCACATCTGCTGCTCGAGTTTGACGTTTGTAAAAAACCCAGAATTACAATTGCAGATGATCTGGTCCTTTTCCCAAGCATCTGTCAAATGCAATTTCCCTGCACCAGGGACTTTTGCCAGGGAATGTGTGTGATACACGTACCTGCCATCTCACTCCTGATGTAGAAACTGTATTTGAAAGGATGAAGTTTGTGGAGTTTTTTCCTTATTTTGGTTTCATCACCCTGTTTTGGTAAAGGCTGTACATGTAGTAAGGATCCAGAGGTGTAAGGGTGGCAGACACTGGCTTCCTGCCTCCCCTCAAGGTTATCCCAGGTTTGCTGATCTCAAAGGTCCAGTTTAAAGCTCATTAAAGCCTGGTGCTCCCATCCCAATGCAAATGCTGCCAGCCACAAAGGTAAGTGTGGCTAACAAGGAACTCCAGCCAAATGGTTTTCAAAAACTACACAATGAAAAACAAAATCCTCAAACCTGAAATTAGCTAAATGAGTGATTTTGGCTTTTCTGAAGGGAAAATTTTCCCTTTAGACACTCCTTGGAAACACTTTTGGGTGAGCAAATGTGCATTCAAGTCCCTTTGCAAGCAGGGATGAGATTTTAATTTTTCTCCACCTCTTCTGCTGAAGTCATTTTACTTCACAAAAATACTGCAATCTCCATCGTGATGCAGAAAAATGCATTTCTATTGCCTGTTCTGGTAGCCAAAGTAATACAGATTTCCAACTCCTGCTCCAAAAGCATTGTAATTTTTTTTTTAATGAACCAACTTCAACAGAGGAGAATGAAAGATGTACAACCTGCAGAATAGCACAGTTGGTAAGACAGTTAAGGAAAAGGCAGTAGTTTTCAAGTTGGAGGCTTTGCTCCAAATACAGTGGACAACAGATTTAAACCCATACTTTGATTAAATAAAGAGGAGAACAGATGGAGGTCTCAGTTTTATGTAAAGCCCTAAATACTCTTGTGAAGCTGATAATGTTTCCCATTTTCCTTTGCATTCATAAGGAACATCCAAACTAAAATACTTCCTTTTACCTGAAACCAGTGCTGTCTAGATTTGCAAAAAAAAAAAAAAAACAAAAAAACAAAACAACAAAATATACATAATTGCTTTTAAAAACCCTTAGCATTTATTTTGGATCCATAAAATTATTTTCTTTCTTTCCATCTTGGCGACTCAGTTAGGAAACTCAAAGAAAATAGTTATTTTCATGAATCTATTCCCACAAGTTTTGAACTAGGGATCTCCACATTTTGTCCCCAAGATTTCATACCACTTTGGGAATTAAGGCAGTTTCTACTGTAAGTCTTGGGTTGTAGAGAACTTGCTTATAAATTCCCTCACAGAAAATGGATCACATAATCCACATTTTTCCAATAACAACCAAACATTATTTATTTCTATGATCAAGTTGGCTTTTATAACCAGAACCTCACACTCTCACAGCCCCAAGGAAGAGATAAGCATGTCCTAGGCAGTGGTAGAGCAGAGTGGCAGCAGTAAATACAGGCTGAAGCTGACACCTGCAACATATTCTACCAGAGCTAAACCCAGGCTGAGCTGCTGGTATTTGCTTAGGCACATCATTAGGGCAGGAGGAAGCACTGAAATCACAAATAAAATACTGGCCTTTGATAAAGGGAGCCACTAAGCTGACATCAGAAAAGGATCAAGCTGCACCAAGCTGGAGAAAAAGAGTTGAAATCCTGAGTTTTGCTGCCAAATAAAAAGAGGTAGGATACTGTTGTTACCCAGCATATAAACAGTGTGTAAGTATTTACACACACCACTGGGCATGGCAGGCTGAGATGGAAAGTGTTGCTTTACACACCTGCAGCTTCCCAGCACAATTCCCAAAATCCCATGGGATTCAGTCTCCATCCATCTCCAGCACTGCACAAAATAATGTCAAAATACACAGGGACTCAAAACATAACTTCAACTCTTTGTTTTCTTGAAAAACATTCCTTTGGGTAAAGAAGACATTTATTTTGGTTTCCAAACAACCTCTGAGGTGAAACCCACCCAGACCACTGCCAGCCACACAGACAGCCTGGCTACAGCAAACTGCAACCTGCAGTGCAGTGTCACAGGACAGAAATGAGGGGAAGATCTCTCCAGATATTTGTAATTCCTAATTATCAGAAAGTAGGAATGAAACATAGCAAGTGCCCTTCTACATTGGCGTAACAACCAGTTGTTTTCAAAATCTGACCAGACTTCAGTGTTTAGGGACTGTAAATACAGCCACCATGACTCCAGGCTGACCTTCTCATTTCTCACAAAGAAAGCAATAGCAGAAATGTGATATAATGATTCAAGGATCCAACTCAGACTCAGGGTAAGTGGTACAAATGAGTGAAACTCCACTGAAATCCACACTCATTGCTGGGCCATTGAGCAGTAGACAGGTGCCTGTCCTGGCTGGCCATGGGAGCCAGAGGAGGCTTGTGGCAAAGCTCTATCCTACAGCCACCTCAGCATGTGAGCAGGGCTCCAGCCAGGAGCCCAGCACCATTCCTGGGGCTTTTGCAGCCCCATCCCACCACAGCACATCCTGCAGACTCCTCAGACAGCTGGGAGGGGAATGTGGCAGAATACAAGAACCTCCTGCCTTGTCTGTGCTTCAGCCAACCCACCCTGCTGGCACTCAGACCTTAGGGAATGCTCTGCAGCCATGTGTTGGAATAAAGGTGTGATGGATTAGGGATACTCAGCCTCCAAAGCAGGCTCCACCTCTCTTGCAACACAAGATGTCACAGCCTGATGCAATATGGACTCAGGTCCAGGGTCAGACACAGCACTGGAACATGCTGGAAGCTCTCACCACAGCACATGGCCAAGGAGTGCCTGAGGGCAAGGGCAGGAGTGAAGTTAGCCCAAGACAGATCCTCACACCTGATCTGTGCTCTTCAGGATGTCCAAAGGCACTTGGTATCAGCCTTGCACACTCATGAGGTAAGTCTGATTCTTGCTCTGTTGCTGTTCAGCCTAAACAGACTGGCAAGCACTGCATCCAGAAGTGCTCTGTCATTGTTATTTTAAAGTCAAGCAGCCCTTCAAGCACAAGCACAAGTTCCTACAGGCATTCTGCCTGCATGAAGGCAGCACCGTGGGGTTTTTGGCAGAGATGGGCTGGCACCCAGCACTGCTGGCTGTCCATCTGCCTGACCCTTCCTGCCTGCAGGGGCTCCCTGGGAGCAGCTCCCAGCCCACATCACAGCCCTGGCCCTCTCCTGCCCAACCCCAGGCTGCTGCTCTGGAGACAAAGCAGTGCCCAAGGCTCTGGCTTCTCTTCCAGCACAGGAGATGGCATCACACAGCATCCAAGACCTCTCTGGTGGTTTGAAGCACCAGCACTCCCACCTCCCCTGCCTCTGGGCACTTCAGAAGGGCACCTGTGGAAGATTAACACAATTACTCACAGGATTTCATTGCTGCTGATTCATCCTCCAGTTAAAACAAGAGTGGTAGGCTCAAGTATAAAGGCAGAGCCAAAAAACCCTGGGCACACCAGCAGAGATGATCACAGAGCTTGCCCCAGGCTGGTGGTACAGACCCAGTGGGACCTCACTGAGTCCTCTGGGGTCAGGCACACCCACAAACTTCCCCTTTACTGCACCCACAGCAGCTCTGAGAGGGCTGATGACAGTGTCCAAAGGCAGCTTTACAAGGGCAAAAAGACATGGGGGACGTGTGAAATGGGGCAGCCACGAGCCAGAGCCATTACTGGTGAAACACAGGCGCGCTGGAGGTTGCCACACTGGAGTAATCCCAAAGATGGCACAACCCCTATAATTTATTTATGCATCCAAATTGGGGTGCGTGCATTTTTAATAGATACTTATATATAATCTATGCATTATTTGCTGCACTTTTATGTGGGACTCTACTCAGCTACACTTGAAGTGTTTCACTGAATCCCAGAGCATTTGTCCTGCCATTTACAGCAGGAAGGGGAGACGTGGATGGAAAAAGCTTCGTGTCCAGTTTTTGGTATGGATGCCATGCTCTCCCTCTGGATGAGCTGCCAGCCTAGTCCTGTGATGGACTCCTCAGTCCCACTGGGCAGCAACACTGGAATTTGCTGGCCCTGAAACATTACTTGCTGAGTTGCTCCCAACAGAGCTCTCATTTTACTGTTGCCAGAAAAAGAGGGAAAAAGGAATAAAAAAAAAAGAAGAAAAAAAACCCAGCAACCACAATGTTTCTTTTTGTGCATCCCATTGCCTGAAGTCTTCAGAGGAGGCACACAACAGACTCAAGACCCAAATGCAGGAACAACAATCAGGAGACTGATGGAGCTAGGAGAGGTTAAAAAGCACAAGCCTGTTGTGTCACTTTGACAAAAATAGATCAATGTTGATTCAAAGCCTGATATGGAAATTAAAATGAAATCAGGTTTGTGCCCGCAGCTCAGCATGGCCCCAACACTACAAGATGGAGTGAGAGTTATCCAGGATTAGTCATCCCCAGCTGCCCACAGCCCACCACAGGGCTGCTGAAGGCTCCAAGCTGTCCTGGGAGCATCAGGGTTGGCCTGTGCTGCTTCCCCCAGCACACAGGACAGGTCCCACTGTGTGCCACTAACCCTGCCCTGGGGGAATGAGCCAACAGCCCCACCAAAGGGACTCTCCTGCTCATCCCACAGCTGCCATGGAGCCCACCCTCCTCACTCCAGTCTTAAGGGGAATATTTCACTCCTAGAAATATCAAAGAAAATAAAAATGAAGGTGTCCCTATCCATCAGCGTACAGACTGCCTGTGGCACTGGCTTGGGCAGCAAACCAGCCTGTGCTGGTACTGGGAATGCCAGCAGGGCTCTGTGGGAAGGACACTCCTGCCTGGAACCTGTAAATCTGGTCAGGCAGACTTCTCCACATTCATCTGATACAGGTAAGGCTTACTGTACTCTGAGCATGACTCTAAATCCAGGGAAATCAGTGAAAAAAACCCAACTCCTGTCAAGTTTACTCAAATCTGAAATAGGCCCTGCCTGGAAGAAAAAAAAATTAAAAAATTACTTAACCTTATTAAGGCTCTGAATTACAGATCCAGATTTATAAAGCTAAGGCTATAGGTGCTAATCTCCTTTCTATAATGGAATAAACAAAGCTGAAGGCAGATGTACTGTATTTTTAGACAGGATTTTTAAAAGCACCTTCCTTTGGCCTGTAGATTTCCACTGCCAAACTTTTGAGGGAGCATCCATGCTGGGCCAGCATGGCTGGGTTTGAGAATCTCACCATTTGCACTGAATTTTTATGCACAGAGCAAAAGAACAGTCTCCCTGCCAGTGACACATTGTGGGCACAGAGCACACAGCCACCCCACTGCTGCACAGGAGGGGGCTCTGCCTGGTTCCCCTTGGAATAAATGAATTAATGAATTTCCTAGGAAATGCTGTCTCTTAAGAAAATAAACTGACACCATCACTGATATAATTGGTTCTTTTTTTTCTAAGACTCCAGGGAACCTTTAGGCAAACACAGGGCTTTTGATCTCTCTGTTTTTGACCACAGCAATCACTTAAATATAAAATGAAAGAAGTTTTTCTAGGAGCCTAGAAGATGGGTCATTATCCCAAG
This sequence comes from Zonotrichia albicollis, assembly GCF_047830755.1. Classification (NCBI taxonomy): domain Eukaryota; kingdom Metazoa; phylum Chordata; class Aves; order Passeriformes; family Passerellidae; genus Zonotrichia; species Zonotrichia albicollis. The sequence continues at coordinate 57,908,202 of NC_133824.1, forward strand.
ATTTAGTTTCTCATTTTATGTGAATTACTGCTGTTATTCACTCATTACAGGTGATTCACCCAGAGCTGTGTGAAGCCCGAGGACCCTGGACAAGCAGGGCAGAGCCAGGTGCAATTCCTGGCTGGGCATGCTCAGCGCTCTGCAGCCCCACTCTGACTCCTCCAGGCTGCCTGCATGCAGGACCCAGCGACACTGACCTTTGTGCCAGGCCAGCAGGGACACACCAGACCCCCTGTGTCACCCCAAATGCCACACAGCACCAAACAGACCCCAAACTGCCCACCAACAATGCTGGCTGCTGTTATCCCCATGGCACATCAAGCATCCTCGAGTCTCACTGGTCTGGGCTCCCTCTTCAGCTGGCACAGGGGAAGTGATGCTTTCCCAAGCCACTTCAGACCCTCTACATTTGCCTCACCAGCTGACAGGACTACCAAAGTGTCGGATCTCAAGATTTCAGTCCTGAGATGCCGGGCCATCGAGACTACCCTTGGGGGGGCTCGGGAGTCCTGGAATGTTGCCAGAAGTGTCTGGTGGCTACACTTTGACCCTACACAAGATGAAGATAGGAGGACTTCACCAGGGTGAATGGTGAAGGGATTAGTTAATTAGAGAGTAAGACACAAAGTTTAAGATTTATGTACAGGGGGGTTTAGAGAAGTAAGATGGAGGAATTGGGGTGTGTCCTGTCCTTCTTCTTCTTCCTCTTCTCCTCCATCTTCTTTGGCCACGGTGGCACCTTTAGATTGATTATTACTGAGAGTGCACCGAGTTATAAGAATAAATGGTATTGGAGAAAAATGATAAATATTGTACACGTAACAATGAGTATAAAGATACGTGGCTGCCCGGGAGGGCAGACAGTGTGCTCATAGCTGACTGCTGAGCAGATCTCTGTTCGGCTGAAAGAACATCTTTTAGATAAACAATTAATAAACATAAAAACCGAAAGAAGAACTGAAGCCTCTTCTCGTCCTTCGACACGCGGGCTGCCCCAAAGCCACCCCGGGCCTTTTCAGGCCCCTCAAACAGCCGAGATAAACCAGACACCAAAGTTCCCAAATTAGGTGCCTTAGGTGGCTTCCTGTTAGTAAAGCAGCAGTAAGCCAGAGCAGGAGTCAAGTGATGCTCACCTGGCACAGCTGCCAGGCACAAGGAGCTGCTCCTGTTATGTATCGAACAAATTCATCACCAAATCAAATAAGCACTGTCTCCAGTGACCCCATAGAGGAAAAAACCAGAAATGGGACATGAGTGAGGAAAGTCTGTCTTTACACTGCTCAGCCCCTGAATTTTTAGCACATTCACACATCAAGTCCCTGCAAGTCCCTTTGGCCTCTGACATGTGTGACCATGGGGAAGGATGCCCAGGGTGCTGTGTCTGTAGCTGGAAATGTGCCTCCTGAATATTCACATTTTACTATTCCAGCAGTGGAGGATCTGAAGCACCTCTTGCTTACACAGGTTCCAATTATATATCTTGCTTATAAATCCCTTTGGTCAGGAAGAAGACACCACAAATCCTCACCAAAACTTATTTCTACTCTGGGGAGACAAGAAACAACAGGCAAAAACCTGTGTGCCTCTTGCTGAAACACCACATCAGATCAAAACTCAGAATTACAGATTTTCTACCCAGACCTCCCATGTTTACAACACAGACCAGAACTGCACAACAATACATATTTTCTATTACAATGCAAAAAAAAAAAATATTTAGTCAACTTGAAGGCAAGGTGATTCTCAAAAAACTCCTTGTCTGTCCTCACTAAAGTTACAATCAGGTGCCATTTAAAGTGCACTGGTTTTTAGCTCATGTCCTCATCAAAGTTTAGCACTCTCCACCTACAAGGCCACATTTTTATTTTGTGGCAGGAAAGTACTTCTTAATGTTATTGACAATTCCAGTGGGTTCAGCCATCAAGTACTTCAAACTCATCTCCACAGTCAAGTACTGCCACTCTCAGACTGGACTGCTGCTCTCAGATACTCTCCCATGAATAAATAATTGATTGAGGACTAATGGAAAACCATGGAGGCTCAGGAAAAGCAGAATGACTGTACTGTCCTGAGAGAAAAAGGAATAAAAAGGGCATTATTTCAATCCCAACATGCTGAAATGCATCACCCACAAATGACACATTAAAGCTAATGAACCCCTGGAACTTTTCTAGATGGATTTGCAGACATGGAGCAATAGATGGCCCATGTCCCCTCTGCACTTCGGGGACATCATTTGGCAGTTTACCTGTCCTCCCTCTCTGTTCTCAAACAGACTCCAGGATGCTTTACTTCACAAATGGTTTGCAAACTTCTCCATGGCTTTGCATGAGGAATGATTCCATAGTACCTGAGATGATCCCATGGCTGTGAGAGCACAGTTCACTGTTTGGGGGTGGTGCTGTGGGTGCTGCAGTGTGCTTTGTCCTGGGCTGTTAACAGGAAAGCACCCACACCATGCCAGAGCAGCTGCTTTCCCATCAAAGTTATGTCCAAGAGCATTTGGAATCGGCTTTTGAACACTGGGTTCCTTCACTTCCCACCTCCCATTGTCCCTGTGGTGACTTGGGAAGCACCACAGTGATACAAATGCAAACCCACCCTGCTTCCTCTCCAGCCAACCACTTAATTTGGCACTGCAGGTTTGGAATCTGAGTTTCCTTTGCACATATTGGCATCCCCACAGCCATCCCACCCACCTGGAACTCAATCCCTTGGGCATTTGGTTTGCTGCCTGCTGGCACTCCTGGCACCACCAGCAACCATCACCATGGCTGGAATGACTCAAACCAGACAACATCCAACAAGATGATAATGTTTATCAACAGCCTCTCATCCCTCCACAGCAACCAGGGCAGCTCTGCCCAGGAGTGGAGCTGACACCAGAGGTGATGCTGGGATGCAGCAGGCTGTGTCCCAGAGCAGAGATCAGGCACAAACACTTTTTCTGCACATCCCCAGATGAGCCTGCCTGGCAGAATTCTTTGGCAAGTGTTTCCCCACCCTGGCTTTCCACATGGAGCAGGAGCACTGCACAGCCCTGGTGCCTACACAGCACCTTCATTCCAGAGGAGTCAGAGCTGGTGACACATGACTCAAACACGCTGTGAGCTGCTCTTAATCCCAGCAGCCAGTGAGCAGAGCTCCCCTCTGTCCTCAGCTGCCCTTTTCTGGGCAGCTGCAGCTTTTCCTGGCACCTGACTAGAAACCCTGTGGCTTTTACCTCGTGTGCATGCGGTAAAACGTGGATTTGGGCTTAGAGCCTTCCTGCATTCTGAAAGGGAACTGTTGGGGTTTAGCACTGTCCAGCTGCTAAGGTGGCACTGGGGCTGCTTTTCAGAGCCTACAGACAGCAGGATCCCTTTTGCTGGTTATTTAATCTCCTCTTCCAGCAGCACAGCCACAGAGCTCTCCAGCTGTACCTGCCCTGTCATACCCTGTCCCATCCGTGCTTTTCAGGGCAGTGAGGGTGCTGCAGCCGTGGAGGGGGAACCCAGTGCTTCCCACACCCTACAAAAACCTCAAAGGCAAGAGGAAGGCCCTGTGTGTGGCACAGCTGCAGGCTCTGCCCCAGGACAGCAATTCACCTTACTCATGTTACAAGCACCTACAGGAATGGAGTCATTTCCCGGGTGGCTCTGGCCAAGCTCCCCCCTCAGCTCTGTGTGATGCTACACAGGGAATCATAGAGGAGAATCACAGAGTGGCTGTGGTTAGAAGGAACCCTAAAGATTATCTCATTTCAACCCAGTTGCCATTGACAGGGACATCTTCCCCTGAAGCAGGTTGCTCCAAGTCCTCTTCAGCCTGGCCTTGAACACTTCCAGGGATGGAGCATCCACAGCTCTGGGCAGCTTGAATGACTTCAGCCTCTCTTCCCTATCACACACCCCAATTTTTGCCTGACCCTGCTCATATCACATTCCACTGCTCCACAGCACTGTCCCCTAGCACAGGCTGAGCCATTCCCAGGTCCAAGTTGAGCCATTCATTCATTCCCAGGACCAAGCTGAGCCATTCATTCCCAGGACCAAGCTGAGCCATTCCTAGAACCAAACTGAGCCATTCATTCCTAGCTCCAAGCTCAGCCATTGCCAGGACCAAGCTCAGCCATTCCTAGCTCCCAGTACCACTCAAACAGCAAGACTGGGAAGTCTCACCCACCTCCACACGAGTCCTACATGGCTCTGCTGCTGGTATAAACCACAAGTTACTTCATGACTTTCTGGCAGCCACAACTGGCATCATCAGCCAGTGAGTGGGAAGGGCTGTGCACCCATGAGAGCAAAACCACAGAGAATTAAACCCTGCAGTGGACTGGCAGAAAAGTCATGGTTCTGAGAGCTCTCAGAGTAGCCAGAGAGCCAGAGGCTGTGACTCACTGGGAGAGGCTGCACAAAAATAGGGCTTTCAGCAAGGCCCACAGGGATTTCTGCAGGGAGATTCTTCCCCTAGAGACAGGCAAGGGGACTCACCTCACCTTTCCCATCAGGGAGCAGATCCAATGACTGCTGTGCCAGAAGAGGAATTCACTATTGTCCGGCTGCTTGTTTCCAGCCTGGCTAAAAATGGGATCACAGGAGACTAATTGCTTCACTGGAGGAAAAAAAAAGAACTAGTCTGGAGTGGTGGAATTTATTTTGTAGACTGTTGTTGTTTGGGTTTGTTTCCATCCTGGCTTAACGAGCATTAATGACTTCAGAAGGGGGGAGGAAAGCCATTAGGGAGAACACGATCCACACAGATACCTCTGGCCCAGCACACACTTCTGTCCCAGCCAACCTCTACAGCTCTAAAGGCATCCCTCCCTCCTCCAGCCCTTCAGAATGCAGGAAGGTGGCTGGGAGCAAAGGGAAATGTTAATTTTTTCCCTTTTAATTGGCCTGACTGGAAGTGGCAGCCTCCCTGCAGCTCAAATATTTAAGCATGTTAGCTATGCTCAGCAGCATCTCCAGAAAAACTGCTGTCCCTCCTCAGTGGCAGGGAAACAAAGGGAAAACATCCCAGAAGAGTGGATGCTCCTGGCAGAAATCAGCAAACCCTAGAGCCTGTGAAATAAAGTTTGTTTGTTTTGTTTGAGGAAGCCACTCTGAATCTTCTGAGATTCATTCTGGTGTCAGCAGAGATAGAAAGAAACCCAAAGCCAAGACAGGTAATTAATGTTGAAATTCCTCCTTACATAACAACACTGGGACAGACACTCACTTGGCCAGGGCTGTGCCAGCAGAGCCCAGAGAGAGCCTGGGAGCCAGCAGTGCCTGTGCTACACCCAGAGGCTCAGCCACCCCTGCATGCTGTGGGCTTCAGGGAAATAGGGATTGTCTGGCCATGATGTGCCTATTTCTATAACCCAGCTCTGCTAAGGACAGCTGTCTTTTAACTGCATCCCCCAGGGAACAGGAGAACAGCCTGAACTGCCCCAAACCACAGCAAGGTCCCAAGGAAGACACAGGCAGAGCAAAGACTTGGAAATATCAGGAGCTTCCCTGGAGAAGAGGTGGAGATTTTCAGCATGAGCCTGGTTGTAAGAAAATGAAGAGAAATTAGGGAATGCTCTCAGGCAATCAGACAGCGACTTCAATTGCCCTGTTCTAGACATGACAGAACATGAGATACTCAATACTCCATGCCACATTTAATGAGAGAATGTGAAATACCCAATACTCCATTCCACATTTAACTCATGCACAGCAACAGCCAAGCCCCCAGAGACCATCCTCTCTCTTCCATGTGTCCCCATTCCAATGGCAGCTGACTGGCAATATTTGGCATTTGCTGCCTTGCTTCCATGCCACAGGCTGATGCTGGGAAGCAGCAGCATCCAACAGCTCTGGCAGGAACTTGTGACTGTTCTGTGGCTTGGGAAAACTGTCAGTCCTGAAGGACCCCAAGGCAGCTCTGAGTGGAGATGATGAGGGGCAGTAAAGAGGGCAGGCTGCAAGAGTGTCCCATTAATTTTACCACTCCAAATAGCTGTCCTTCCCCTGGGGCTATTACCAGTTTGAGTGAGCAGAGCAATTTCACAAGATCAAAAGAGTGTAGGGGAATCTGTGACATGGAGACTTTCCACCCATGAATCCAACTTCAGCCCACTCAAGCCACAGATGACCTGTGGCTTTTGGGGTTTGAAGGCCAGCTTCCCTTTGCTCTGGCTCACTTCCAAAACCTCATGAGTTCCAAGAAGCAGCACAGCTTAGTATTGCCTTTTCTGACAGCAGACAGGGAACTATGTTTCAAGTGGCTCAGTCACTGATAAATGATACTTATTTAACAGATATGGTGCCACAAAGGCTTATTTGGGCATTTTCACTTCGTGTAAGGATAGGGGAAAACAAAACATTAATTCAGGCTGGAGTTACACCAGTCCTATGTCAAACCTACCATGGGTCAGGACCCATCCATGGGTTAAAATTAACTCTGCAGTGCCAGGGATGAGCTGACTGCCTGAATCTCCCTGGCTTGCTGCATCCCAAGCAGCACAAAGGACACCAAGAATTCCTGTGGGATTGTCCCTGGTCCCACAGAGACCCCAGCAGGAGCAGGACTGACAGACCCAGCTCCAGGCTCTGTGCTGCTCAAGGGTGGAGTGGCTGGGCAGTGCTGCCCCCTGACCTTCCCAGAGGATGGATTGTCTCTCTGGGAGCTTGGCCAGCTGGCAGCAGTCACAGCTTCTCCTTGGCTTTCTCATTTATCAAGGCTAGACAGAGCAGCAAGAAGCAGGAGTCAGCTGTCAAGGTTTTTGCTCCCTCTGTGCTCAACAGGGTTTGAAGGTAGAAATTCTGGCTGTAAAGCTGCTGTTTGGGCATCAAGTTTCAAGCTACTGCTCAAAATGTATGAGAAATTATATGAGTAATACTGGAATGGGGAACTGCAGCTAGGAAGAATGGTTATAAAGTAATAGGGAAAAAAACAAAACAGAGAAGGTGCAGGAAATGTCAAAGGTTACAAAGCTGATAAGATTGTGTCAAAATCCCCAAAGCACAGATAAGCACACAATTCCTCAACCTATGGCTAAGAGACACTGACAAACAGAAATACAAAGCACACTAATTCAGCTTTTAGGCACGAGTCAACAAGGACATGGGACCCTGCTACATTTTCATGCTCAGGTAAATGTCAAAAGGAACGTAACAAGATCCAGAGAAGGGAGGAGAAAACCCAAAGCCTGCTTGCTAAATGTCACACACCAGCTCAGACTCTCAGCACAAGTGCCACAGAGTCTGGACAGGGAGACACAGGGCAGCCTCAGTGCCACAGCCCACGCTGGCTGGCTGGAATGTCCTTGGAGAGTCTGAAGGGAGCATTTCCTGCTGCCCCTGCTGCCACACAGGTCTGCACATGGCATAATGTCCCTTGCACAGCTAACCCTGCTTTTCCAATTCACCCTCTCCTCCATCCCCCTTTTCCTTTTCCAGCACAACAGCCAAAGATGGCACGACCCACTCTGGCCAGGCACCATGACAAAAATGCTTCAGATCAGAAATGCTTCGGATGTGGATGCACACATCCTATTGGACAGACTTAGCTGTGGCAGAATGCCTGGATCAGGGATTTAGCTAGTAAATAACCTCTCCTACTTGGAAGTCATTTTCTTGATTCATGAGCACTCCTCTACCACGCTGCTGAGAGATTTGTGCAAGCCGCTCTGGATGTTAATAATAAATCGTGCTTGTGAAACTTTAATTGATTCAGAAGGAATCAGCTCAGAGCATGGAGGATCTCTGTGGTTCTGAATATATCACATTTGTACACAGTTGAGACTTGAAGGCTTGCTCCCCTTTCCATTGTTGTCAGCTGGAATACTGCCACAGCTTCTTCAGTGGAATAATAACCAGGTAATACAATTCCAAGATTAAATTGTGCCCTCAGGCACAGCCTCATAAAAGGGGAGGTTCTCCAACCTATTAACAGCAAAGGTGCTGTGACTCAGAGGCCAAATGATGAGCAATGCTTTCCCCTTGCTCCATGAGAATAGGCCCATAAACAGCAGCCTGGCCTGCACCAGCAGCTGAGGACAAGCCCCAGCAGCAGTTCAGCTGGCACACAAAGCTGTGCCCACCATCCTGCCCAGGGAACCACTGACAGGAGAGGGAAATCTCTCCCACAGACATTCTGAATTGTAGAACACTTATTACTGCAGCAGTACCCTGTCATAGTTGACATTTTCCATTGTGCTGTTATTTTTAGTTTATATCTGTATCACTACAGGCAGCTCTGAAATAGAATCCATAGACAAGGTGTGACAGTGATGCACCACTGATATTAAAAGTTGCTGGATGGCTTTACAAAATTCCTCTGCTTGCACAGAGTAACCCACCTGCTCCCTGGCATAAAGAACAGGATCTAAACATTGGGATTACTGACCAAGGAAACATCAGGTGCCAATCTTGCTGCAGCTAAAAGAGTAAGTCAAATTCTCCCTGGCTAGCTGCAGGCCAAATATTTCAACACAGAGTCTCTCATTGTGTCTCTCACAAATACAGCAATTTCACTCACTGCAACACGTTGTGATGCAAGAAATCTTCCATTTCAGCAAGTCAGAGGAGCAGATGCAACAGCATTTTGTCAGCATAATCCTTCTTTCGAGAAGTTGTACAAAACATTTATTAAGGTTGACAGAGAGACCTTTTCCCCAGCTATATATATCAGCCTCCCTAATGCCAACCCAGGGCTCATGTTCTCAGAGTGACACTGAAAGCTCCCTCCTTCTGAGATGGGTACAAAGATCAATAAAATTACTGGATTAATGCTGGGCAATTCTGGAGAGCTCAGAGCAAATGTTTTCAAAATTCATGAAATCAAACACCTGAATGCCCTTGGTATCAGGGAATATGTTAAAAGTCAGATGAGCAGTTCTGGCTAAAAACATAAGAGTAATATTTAGGGGCAGTTTTAAAAAATAAATTTTAAGTAACATAAAATATATTTAAGTTTTATGTTTTCTCCTTCTGGTGACCTTTATGCCTTTAAAATAGAAAGAAGAGAACAGGAAAGACAGAAAACCAGTATTTTTGTAGAAAAATTTCTTTGTTTCAAAAGTTCTAATCTAAATATTCCCTGGTGCTCTAGGACTTAAAGATTGAGCCTAATTGTGGTTTCCAAGTCTCCATTCTTTGCAAACTTGTCTGTAATTGTTACACATAGCTATTTCTTAATTGCATCTGCATGCTCTTTAATTGTGAAATGCCTCCATGAGGATTTATTAGTCACAAAAGGAATGCCAGAACACAACTCACATCTAATCACCTATCCCCTCCACAGATTAGGGGATTTTTTTTTTTAATTTTTATATTTTTATTGCTCCAGCACCAGAATTCTCAAACAACACCAAGCTCTCATTGCAAGCATTCCCTAAATGAGTCTGTGCCTGGAAGAGTTCACATATTTTAATATGCAAATGCAGCAGCTACCCAAAAAAAAGTGAAAGTATGAGAGACTGGCATTCAGCAAAGGTTCTCCAGCCTTGGGGCAGGTGGATGAACTACATAAACTCTTGAGGCCCCTTCAAGCTGGGATTTTTAAATGATTTATACAAACTCATTATATGCAGAGTTTGCAGGTTTTAAAATCAGCCCCTTTAAATAACCATAAAGCAAAAGTAGACACTAGCAGAGCCAACAGCTTCTGTGGGCTATTCAGTAGTCCTTAGTCATGTGGAAAGTTCCACCAAAGTTCACAGACGATATACAGTGGAGTCAATGGGGCACAGAGATCTGATCTGTGCATCTCCAAACAGGACTGCTCTTGCTAAGCACAACTGTAAATCAGGCCTGAGCTGGCCTGCCCTCTGACTGATTGAACATGACACAGAAACGTGAGAGGCTGGGCTTTTTTTTTTTCCTCTCTGCACTTTCCATTTGATCAAGTGCAGAGAAACAATCCTTTAAGCACTGCATGCCAGAGGCTGTAAGAGAGCCCATCTCACAGGCATGCAGCAACCACAGCACAGGGGAACACTGTGCAAGATGCACTGTCTAGAAGCACAAATGAGTCTGCACGAGCTGTTGACTGTCAGATAAGATAGCCACAGACATCAGTACACTCCTGACCCTCAGACACATCCTTTTATGTTTCCTAAAGCTGAATGCAGTGTTTCCAGAGATTCTAGCAAGAAAATTCCTCTTCTACACTAAGCAGTTGTTGTAGGAATGGGATTGCTGGTGGGGTATTCTGTGCCAGTTTGCAGCTTTTAGCTGATTTCCTTCACTCATTCACCAGATAATCAGCTTACATTTCATCCCTTCTGCTGCTCTCAGAAACCAGCACATCCTTCATTTTGCTCTGCTCACATTTATATCCACTCTGGTCTTTGGGGCCCCAATCTCACACGGCACTGAGCCTCAGAGCTCCCCCAAATGGAGTTCTTGAAGTGACAGAGGGCAGATCCCACAGCTGAGGTTATGGAGACTCACACCCATCCTGGCACTGGTTGAGCTGTTCCCACCCTTTCCTCAGATGCAAACAACTCTGCCCACACAGACAAATCCACGGGGAAAGGAGGCATAAAATACATCAAATCAGCAACAGTTACCTAGAGAGGCATCGACTGCAGCACAGTCAAGCACAAACTTTCACTGAGCAATAAAACAGTTTGGGTTGGAAGGCACCTTAAAGATCACCTCATTCCAACCCCCACTGCCATGGGAAGGAACACCCTCCCTGTCCAACCTGCCCTTGGACACTTCCAGGGATGAGGCATCCACAGCTTCTCTGGGCAGCCTGTGCCAGGGCCTCACACCCTCACAGCAAAGAATTGCTTTTTTGTATCTAACCTCAATCTATCCTTCTTCAGCTTAAGGCCATTCCCCCTTGTCTTATCACTGCATACCCTTGCAAAAAGCCTCTCTCCACCTTCTTGCAGACCCCTCTTAGATATTGGAAGGCTGTTATCAGGTCTCCAGGCTGCAGCCTGGAGGTCTTTCTTATAAGGTCTTTCAGAAAAGCTTAAAAACACCTGATTGAACCAAAGGCTTATCTTTATTTACCAAGAAAACAAAGCTCTGCACAGCACCTAAGCAAACCAGCAGTAATCCCTGGGTAGCCCCCCAGCCAGGCAGTTTGCCTTGCAGAGAGAGCACTGCTGCTATCAGCCACAGATCCAGTTCCACTGCTCATTTACCTCCCTGGGGAAAGCCCCTTCACTTCAGGGGAAACAAGATCTGGCTCCAGATGCGAAAAAAGGCATCAGAATAAACAAAATCAACAGCTGAAAAACACTCACCAAACAAAACATCAACAACCAAAAAACAAAGCAAAGAGTGAACATGAGGAATCCCATGTCTACACTGTCTTGACCCATGGAAAAAGTAAACAGCACACTAATAAAAGTTGCTCTGTTAACAGTGGCTGTATGTAATTAGGAAAGGCATTCAGCTTCTGTTTTCAGCATGCAATTTTTAATTGATTTTGCTGAAAGAAACCTTAGTGTTGTTTCAGTTAACAGCAGTCTTTCCAGCAAAACTGGTCTCCATAAAAGGCTTATGTAAAGCTTCCTTCAAGTGTCACAGGCTCATTGTTTGAACTGGCAGGGAATTAACCTGTTGCAAAAAGCCCATTCCCTATAAAAGCCAACAGTCATGAGACACAGAGCTGCACACCTGATGGGTCTCCTCCACCAAGGAAAGGTGATGAATTCAGAGGCCAGGCAGTATCCAGCAATCTTCCCAGATCCCACAGGAGAAAGTTTTCCCCTATCATAAGAAGTCCCCACACACAGTAAGGAGATGCTCTCAGGTAACACACAGAGGAGCAAACACTGCCTGTTAATACGCTTATCTTATTTTCCCCAAGAGCTGGAGTTCAGCTCCAAGGCCAGGCCATGCTCTCTTCTGCATAATTATCTTTTGCCTTCCAAAAGGACCAGGCATCCTATTAAAGAACTTTGAGTCACAGGACAGCAGAGCACAGGAGTTCTTTGCACACCCTCCCACACCCAGAGGTGTGATAGGGCACCAGCAGAACCCCAACCTCTCCAGAGGGGCCAGCAGCTTTAGAAATACCAATAGAGACACAAAGAAAGTGAAATGAGCTGACCAGAGGAGCCCTCAGGATAAAAACAAGGTTCTTCAGGCAGCCAATAACCAGTCCTTCTCAGCAGTGTTTTATCTCCTGCGCCTCCTGGCTACTGCATGACCTCCATGCTAGACCACCTGTGGCCTTAAGGATGGGTCTGCCCCTGTGCTGTGGCAAGCACTGAGCTGGGACATGGAGGTGTCCAACTCTACAGCTCAAGCTGGCAAAACCACCACTAAAGTACAGCTGGCATTGCGTCCTGCCTGCTCCATCACCTCTGCAGGCAGTGGAGGTGTGTTCTGGAAAGAGACGCTCTCAGCCCAGGATGACTCTCTCATCCCGCTAGTGAGACATATTTGCAGAGAGAGAGAGAAAGGTTTGTCACAGAAATTAAGGCTGTGCTGATTGCTTTGTGTTGCCTTTAGAAAGGTCTTACTGTATTTTACTGTAAATCTCAAAGCCCCCTCCTCCAAAAAAATCCAACACCACCACAATCAAATTTAAGGAAACACTCGCACCTGCCCTCAATACTCAAGTAGCTGACCTTGGCATGTGGATCCACCCCTCCCAAATCTGTCCCTCAGCCCATGCCAAGGTCTGAATTTGAGGGCAGCAGGGCAGGCCAGCCATTTTTACAGTAGTGCTACTCATGAGGAAATGCCCTGCTTTTAAAATAAACCCTTGCAGTCATCCACTGTCTCTGTGCTTTTTAGCAGACTGTGAGTGGACCAGCTCCCTTGTACTGAATAAGCCACTGTGCAACCTAATTCTGCTCAGATATGCTGCTTTGTTTTGTTTCTGGCAAGCACAGAAGCCAAAATATGCTTCGCCTACCCTGGGAACTGCTGAACTGGAAAGTGAAAGTCAGCAAGAGCTGCCTCAAGAAAAATAGCACATCCAGCCATTAGAAAAAATGACAAACCAACCCACCTATCTGCAACAGAGCCCAGCACTGTAATTTCCTTTAGAAATAATCCTAGAGAAAGCAGCAGTGCACAAATATTGCCCTGTGAGCAAAGATTTTATTTACAATAAGCATGATTATTACCTAACATTTTCCTGGCAGCACCCAGCCTGAGCTGATCCCAAACACGTCCTTGCCCTACTCCTCTGTGGTTAGGGGTGCACAATACACTGTGATGTGACATGTAAAAAGATTGTTTTCATGTGTGCACTCCCCTGTATGATGGGCTAAGGAACCCCACTGTACTTGCTGATTTTCTTTTTTTTTTCAGGAAGTAACTATAAATAGGTGCTGCTAAGTTGACAGCTAAATCTCAGCTCAGGGCAAGACAGAGACCTTTCCTTGATAAGGCCAGAAAGCCATCTCTCCTTTATACTGCTGCAAATGAAGAGAAGAAAACAAAAGTTTTTGAAACAGAAAGATTTCTTTTAAAGAGCCCCAAATACATACAATGTATGTTTATGGGACTCCTATTCTGGCCACAGCTTAGTAACAAAAAGGGAGTTTCTTCAAAATGAGAAGCAAACTCACTGAAAATTTCAGCTGAATCACAAAAATCTATCTCATGAGAGAAACAATCCAGCTGTAAGCCCAGTTTTAAAATTAAGAATCACATATAGCCAAAATGCATCATCTGCCTCAAAACCCCATTCTCAGGGACTTACAGCAGCAAATGCAAAAATATTGCTCTACAGCTATTTCAAATTGCTTGTGTTTGGCTGAATTAATGAACACCTGATTTTAGCAGCCACCAGCACCATCCTGTCAGGCCACAATAACAAGTTTCAGCTGCTTCTTGATGAACTTTCAGTGCTGTCTCTCAAACCTCTCTAGCATTTCAAAGAAGAGAAAACTCAGCTTTTGGCAGCACTTGTGGCAAATGCAACTTGACTTAGCAGGGGAACACTCATTGCACTGGTAAATGCAGATTCGTTCCTGAACTGCTCAGTCTTGAAGGGGCAAAGGAAAATACAGTATTATTAAGTTAAGCCCAGAATTAAAACAAATGACACAGAGTATTCTAGGTCAGCAACTCTCTTCCTCCACTGACCCCGGAAAACCAGAAAGAAGACACCTTGAAGAGCTTGTGGTAAAACCCTTTCTGGTCAAGCTATTTCTGGTGTCTCTGCCCCCTGCTCCCTAAGCAAGCACTCACATTCTGATCATAAAATCTGATCCAAACTCTCTTACACAAGTGCAGTGACTCCATTCTGAACATCCCCTTCTATCCTGCACATCCAGGGCCTGGTGTTTGTGACCTGACAGAAGCAACCTCAGCTCAGCACAGCCCCAGCCAGCAGCTCTCTCCTCTTACATCTTCCAGAACCCCAACTAATGATAAGAACCCAAGTCACCCACCCCCCTGCAGACCTGCCCCATGAAGCTGAAGCTACCTGACTCCACAGCTTAACCAGTTTCTCAACAAGATCAAAGCCTGTGCAGTTGTTTGAGGAGCTTTCCAATTATTCCTCCAGTTTCTATCATGAATTACAGCAGCACTTGAAGAGTGCCAAAACCCAGAGGGATCAGTTACTCCTGCCCTGTGACAGGCAGCAGGCTGGGGCAGACAGAACAAGGCATTACATTATGCACAGACCCAGTTTTGCTGCTGAATGACTGACAATAACTACTGGATGTCACTATTTTAAGGAAAATGTCATTTGGGTAATTATCTGGCAGGGTCTCTCCTCAGTGGCTGGCATTATTCACAAGGGAAGAATTAGACTGAAATCCAGCTGTAGAGTAAGGAGATTTGCTATTCTATACAGACAATCACTGTGCTTTAGGAGCTTGATACATAGGGTATATATCACTACTCATCCTCAGGCTCTCAGGACATGGAGAATATTAAAATTACACTCCTTCTCTATTTCACTGTACCAATTATGTCACATGAGTTCATACTTAAAAATATTTTAATATTCTCTGTCCTCACCTGACCATCTGTTTCTTACTGCAGCTCAAGCTAGGAAGAGACAGAGAAGCTGCTTTTACTTGGCTGATCCTATCATGTGTCCATCAGATAGGAAAGTTCCCCTTGACAGCCCCCAGCCCTTTGGTCACTTTAGCCCTCAGCTATTCTGGATTTTTTGAGTTGAAACCTGAGTTTATCTGTCATAGGAGGATGTCCTACTGACTGGGTTAAACTATGTCCCAAATCAGATGACATTTGGCCCAACTCACAGAAATGGCATTAACAGAGCTGGACTGGGATTGGAACTGGTCCCATCCTGCACCCAGCTCTGGATCCCAGCAGTACAACTGGAACCAAGCAGCAAAAAAGAGAGCCTTGACATTATTCTTTGCAGTGCTGGTATGCCACAAGTGGGACTGCAGGGCTACAGCAGGCCATGCTCAAAAATACGTGCTTTGCTGCTGGATTCTAGGTAAGAGCATTCCAAAGAAAACAACAGCCTATTCCTCCTCCCCAGTGCTCTGGGCACAAGAATACCAGAGGTGTTGTGTGAAGTATGGCAGAAAGAAACCTTTCTGTACAACCAGACTGTCTCAGTGCTGACAACTCCCTGCTCCAGCTGTCCTACTCCATCCCTGAAGAGGCCTTGCTCTGCCTCTGGGCCATGAGGGAGGATGTTGGTCAAATGGTGCTGCTGGCCTGCACGGCAGCCTGGCTCTGATCCATGCTGGCTGCCCTATGCCTTTATGCTTCAACTGACAGAGGAGCACTTCAGCAGCACAGAAAGGAAAAAATATAACCAAACTGCCCCCCTGAGCACAGAAAAATGACAAATAACAAAGGAGAGCTATGTATGGAAAACAGCTTCCTGAGAAGAGCCTTGAAACCTCGGGTGGAGGCTGACGCATGGAGGCAACAATGCTCCAATCCTGCTGCAAACACAAAGATGCCAGACATGGGCAGGAAGGAAAAACTCCTCCTGTAGGACCATGGCAGGAATGAAAACACTTTTAGTGGCTGAGATGAGTGGCACTGAATAACAGGTATGAGAAATGAGATAGGGTTTAAAGACAGTAGCTACTGCAGGGAAGCACAGGCTTTGGTGTGACCAGCATGTTATTAGCCTTGAAATAACATGGCACACTGTGGCCAAAGCAGTAGATCCCTACATTCAGAAGGATCCCTGCAGAAAATCTGGGAAGGTTTCATTTAATGCCTGCCCATAAATTTCCCTCCCCCCTGGAAAGTGCTGCACCTTGGCCAGTGTGCAGGGGGAATGTGAAGGTAATGTGAACCCAGCTGACAACTCATTCCTGGTGGGCAGCAAGTGACACTTCTTTATTCAAGCAGAAAACTGCAGCTCTCCTCTGAGCCATGGGGTTCAGACACAGGGAGGCCATGAATGCAGAGCTCACCTGTAAATGATGCCTCTGCTATGGAGAAACATGAGGGCTGAAATAATTTCTGCAGCGTAGAACCGAGCCCGATCCTCGTCGAAGCGCCGTGACTTCTGGATGTGGAACATCAAATCCCCACCATTGACAAACTCCATCACGAAGAACAGGCGATCCTACACACAGGCAGACACAGCAAACATGAACAGCATTAATCACAGCCTCGCTCAGGCTTGGAAAAGTCTTAGCAAAACTATTTTCTCCCAAACAAAAACATTAAATAAGCTATCAGAAAAGCAGGGCAACCCCACCAAGGGGGAGAGAATGCCGAGGAGGACTCCATTGATAGCAGAAGGATAATTAATTACTTTATTATCCTATATTATATTACACTGCATCTAAACTGAATTTGCACAAAGCACCCAACTTAATTTAACTGCACAGAATCTCATGATTGTCAGCTGACAGCCCCAACACACACATACATGCTTGGCCCTGACAGGCCAAGGAAGCAAAACACCATCATTTAGGGTAAAAAAAAAAAAAAAATGCATTCTATTTTGGCACAACATAGGAGCAGCCAATGAGATAAGAATTGTTTTGATTATTCTTTTCTTTGCTTCTCTCAGGTTCAAAGAATGTGAATCCCACAGCAGGCATGAGACAGTGAGTGGTGGAAAAGGCTGATTTTTTCAGGAAAAAGGAAAAATCACATCAATGCCAGGAAGATCTGTTAGTATCTCCTTGCCCTGCACTCCTTGACCCCAGTGGTCAAATAAATGAATGAATTCCTGTTCACATGTGGATTGGTCATGTTAGTGTGTGCTCATCAGTAATCAGCTCCCATTGGGTTTCTCTGAATTATCCTTGGCCTCAACCAGCAGGCAATGACAGCCCTCCATCAGTACCCTCTGAACTGAGTGGCACAAGAGAAATCTGCAAAAAATCACTCCCTAGTAAACACCTCAGATCTTGGGGGAAGCTGCTCCATAACACAATGTGCATAACCAGACTGCAGCTTCACCACAACAGCACAACATTGTCTTGAGGATATCCCAACATTATTCCTGGAGAATGTGGGCAGTTTTCCAGGATGGGATTTCCTGCCATACACTTGCATGGCAGCAGCTTTTTGGGCCCTCAGGTTCCAGCTTTCCTCTGACTAACCTGCAGACACCTCTGGGGAATAGAGGAACTGATAAGCACGAACCATAAATAAAAGTTTCTGCTGAGCAGAAAAGCAACCTGTTTGATGAAGTTCAGTTCATTAACCACAGCTGTTGGTCTCTGAGGTTTCTCTTTTGGCTTTGTTCTGGCTTTTGCAAAAGCCTACAGATAGGGAGTCACTTGCTTAAGCTGTGAGTTCCACAGTGAGTAGGGGTTTCACATGATTTCACTTGATTGTGAGAGGAAGGACACAGAGAGATTTGGCACAAAAATAAACCCTGGAATTGTTTTTGTCCAGTTCAAAAATTCCTCTCAGCAATTGTTTCAGTACGTTCAGAATTTGTTGTTAGAGTTTTTCTCTGAATATCAGGAACAAGCAGATTGGAAAACAGGCACAGAATTCAACTGGCATCAGCCAGGTTTTTAATGGTAATATTTGCCCTTCTTTCCCACAAGCCTCTTGCCAGGTCTGATGCTAATTGTCTACAAGCTACTTTTAAACCCTCTCTAAGTTTAAGAGGATAAGCATTGTCGTGCTCCACTTTCTGGCAGCCAGCCAGCTTGAAATGACTACTGGTATTAACATCTTGAGATGCACATGGCAGAAGGAAAACAACCAGAAATTCCCTCAATTCTCAATGGACATGAGCAGGAAAGCAAGTGGCTTGTAACACATGAGAACAGCTTTCTTCACACAGCCAACCTGGGCTCTGCCCAACAGCTCCTCTGGGGCTCCTTCAGAAGGTAAAGATCATGAAATCATAGACTCATCTGGGTTGGAAAAGACCTTTAGAGACCATCAAATATTAACCCAATTCTGCCAAGCCCACCACTAAATCATGTCCCCAAGTGCCACACATCTACACTCCTTTTAAATATCTTCAATGATGGTGACTCCACCCCTGCCCTGGGCAGACTGTTCCTAATATTGGATATTTCCTATTATCCAATCTAAACTTCCCCTGGTGCAACTTCAGACCATTTCCCCTTGTCCTGTGCCTTGTTCTCTGGGAGCAGAGCCTGACCCCCACCTGGCTGCTCCACACTCCTGTCAGTAGTTGTGCAGAGCCAGAGGGTCCCTCCTGAGCCTCCTTTTCTCTAGGCTGAGCCCCTCCAGCTCCTTCTCATCAGACTGGTGCTCCAGACCCTGCCCAGGTCCCCTGTCTTTCCCTGGATCCAGCACCTCAATGTCCTTCCTGTAGTGAGGGTCCCAAAGTGAATGCAGAATTTGAGGTGCAGCCTCACCACAGCTCCCAGCACTCTCACACACTCCTGCAGCACCATGTGCTGAACTCTATCTCCAGTCCATATAGACAACATCACCTCATTGTTTTACTCTGTTTTTATGAGAGGGCACTGAAAGACACCTGAGCTGGCTTGTTTGGGCAGCAGTCTGAGCCAGAGCAGCATGAACTGTGCAAACCCATCACCAGCCTTGGCTCTTCAGCCCACATCAGCCCTCCAATGCCACATCTTCACTGCAGAAGGTTAAACTCAGCCTGGCTGTGCCTGCCTCTTCCTCTGCCTGCAGCACAGGTATCACCCCTGCCTCTCCAGTCAGGCCAGCTTTTACATCTCCTTGTTATTCTTTCCCACCTCCTTCCTTGCTGATCTCTCCACATGACACATGCTTATCTAGCCCAGCTTGTCCAGGCATCTCCTCAAGCCCATACTTAAAAAGAAATCCCTCTTGCCAGATCCCCAACAGGAAGCAATTTAATTTACCAGCAGCCTGGTGAGGGATGGTGTGTGTATTTATGTAAGTGATACATATGCCTGTATAAACATGCATGCACTTAGGGAAACACACATGGATTTTCTACTCTTTCCTTAAAGGTGACCTTCAGGGAAACAAAATTAAAACTTTCTATCTTAAAACATGTATATTCAGCTTCTCCAGAGCAGGAAAAACTTCATGGCCCACCTCAGACTTCTGGCTGTGCTCATCTTTAGATGCTTACAGAAAGACACTGTTTCTTTCTCAAATGTTCAGGTAAGCACCAAAACAGCAGATTTTAAAATTCACATCATTGCTGCCATGGAATTAGCAGCTTTTTTTCTAAAAATTGCTTTTGCTTCAGACTAACTGCAAACCTGAGCAAATATAACTGCACGTGTTATATGGTCACACCCACACATGGACTCATTTCACTGGTCAAGCATAGATACAGAACTCTGGGTTACTGCAGCTTTGAAATTTTTTTTTCAATTTATTTTAAGGAGGTCCAGCTTATTGTCTGCCCACTTTCCTAACACTTAGAAATCCCACAGGCTGCTGAAGAAAAGACCAGGATGGGTTTTACAACTGGTTTATAATGCAGCATTAGTGCACTGGTCAGCTACATGCCTGGCAATAGGCATTTGGAAAATCAGCACTAATGACCATCCTTTGGGGAATATCATCTAGAAGCCAGGAAAAGCCTTCCATTTTTACTCTTAAGGAAGACCAACCACTCTCCCAGGAATCATTAAGAAATAAAATAAACAGTGGTATCCAATTGGAAAAAAAAAAAAAAAAAAGATGAGGAGAAGGAAAGGAAAAGAGGGGGAAATAAGGAGGGAGCTCAAGGGATGGGAGGAAAGAGGAAGAGAGAGGAAGGGAAGGGCAGGGAGAAGAAAGGACAAGAGGGAGGGAGGGCAGAAGGGAGGGAGACAGAAAAAAAGAGGAAAGAAGAAAAAAAGAAAGCAATTTGTAGCCAGAAGAGTAAGACAGGGTAAATAACTTAAGAAAGGGCCAGGAAAAGTAAATCTTAAAACACCAGATAGTTCAGACACTTGCAAATTCGACCTAAGAGTCAGTTATGTGTCTCCTGCTTTCTTGGGGACTATCAGTGGGAATTAGGAGGAGTTGAAAGCTGGATTTATTTTTTGACAGGGCCCAATGCTGGACTCCTCACGTGTCTATTTTCTATTGTGCTTTGCCCAGAAGTCTGCCTGATGTGGGATCTCTGTTTGACGTGGTAAGAAAGGAGCATTTGAGTCAACAGGAAACAGAGACACCAAAGGCTTCGCAGCAAGTGGCAGCCACAGGAGGAAATCACATTGCACCACTCCTGGCCTGGGATCAGGAAGAATAAACTCTCAGAGCAATTGTTACTGTAAATTAAAAAAACACTTGGAGGAAATAAAATCCACGGGATCAAGCAGGTTTCTTTCAACCTACACGCAGAGATTAATCCTGTCCATTTTCACACCAGAGAGCTGTCTTTTTTATTTTTCTTGGCTTTTCTAAAAATTTATTTCTTTTCATTTCAGTTTTCCACCCCTATTTGTTCACCCATTAGCAGGGCAGAGGCTGTTGGAAGCACAGCAGTGGCTGACAGCAGCTACATACACCCATTATATTTGTTCATTGTCTTAGGGGGTTTTGTGGAGTTGAAGAAATTTCCTGACTGCAAGAGCCACCAAGAAGGACAACCCGCACACTGGTTACTGCCCCTTGCAAACACTAAAATCCATCTCAAGCATCACTTTAGCCCTTTGTCCTCACAAGCTCTACAAGCTGCTTTGGATCCTCGTACCTTTTCTCTTTGTCATCACAGGGGAAAAAAAAAAAAATCCAGATTTTATTTGAAGAGCATCCTTTTTCTCCCTGTGCCCCAAACCAGCAGTGTGATGGCCAACTTCTACCCTCTTCTACTTAAAAGTCATAGCTGATGTCCATTTGCAACCTACATAAGACCTCCTGGGACCTTATCACCAATCACAAGGCTCCAATTTTCCCCCACAAAAAAATCAGCCTGGCTCAGGAATTCCGCTTAGTTTGCATTTGATCTTTTTGGAAATAATTCATGCACACAACTCCTTAGAAAATCAGCTTTGGGCTAGATCTGAGTTCACTGAAGCCAAAGGGCTTCCCCAAGAAAAGAGTCATTTCCCCCTGTTTTGGTAGTTTATGCTTTGCAGAGCAGAAAGGAGGTTTTCCAAATCATCCCCAAACAGACACAGCTGTGTCGCTGCTTCCCAGAGAAAATGTATTGTTTCCAAAAAGAGTAGCAGGGCTTAGGGAGCTTGCAAACAAATCATTACAAGATAATTACAAGAGCTGGCAGGCTCTCTCAGTGTTCCCAATGTTCTCCCTTTGTGGTCCACAACCCCCACACAAAGCAAATCTGCCCTAGGTCTTGCTGAGAGCAAGCAAATAAACCATGATTTCTCAGCACTGGGCTCCAGAAAGCCACATGTCCAACTCCCCAGCAGTGCAAGGGGCCATCTGGATCTGGGTCAAAGCACTGCAAAGCACAGGATCTGGAGGAGAAATAAGACACAGGCTTGTAACTGAATATTTATTTTTTTAGGACTAACACAGTCATGCCCCACTCTTAGATGCTGCTCTGTGAGGAAATGCCCATCCCTCCATTCCCAGACCTCCACAAAACCCATGAATTCCTGCTGGAAATGCCTCCACAGCATTCAGAGATTCTGCGAATTCCTGTTGGAAGTGCTTCCCTTCCCTCACTGTGGTTCTTCAACATCTTCATGAGGGAGGCAGAGGGGCAGGCACTAATCTCTGTGGTGCCCAGTGACAGAACCTGAGGGAATGGCCTGAAACTGTGTCAGGGGAGGTTTGGGTTGGATATCAGGAAAAGGTTCTTCACCCAGAGGGTGTTTGGGCACTGAACAGGCTCCCAGGGCAGTGGTTACAGCACCAAGGCTGGCAGAGCTCAAGGAGGGTTTGGACAATGCCCTCAGGCACAGGGTGGGACTCTGTGCAGGGCAAGGAGTTGGACTCAGTGCTGCTGATGGATCCCTCCCAACTCAGCCTATTCCATGAGTCTATGATTCCATACCAACCCTTCACAACAGAATACACAGATTCTATGAATTCCTGCTGGAAATGCTTCCTCTCCATACCTAACCCTGGGCCAAGGCAGCCCTGCACCCCACCTGCTGCTCCCAGCTCCAAGGTTAGGGAGAACAGGCTATCCGGGGGGGTCACACATGGTTTCAAACCCAAGGAGCATCACAGGCGTCCTGTGAACAGGCCCACCACGAAGCAGCCACCACAATAACCCTTACACAAACACAAGTGTGAGCACAAGAGCAGACCTCATGAGCTCAGCCCCAAATTTCCAGACGAAGCAAGGCAGTGACTGATGTCAGGTGAAGATTTGGTCCTCTGGTTTCAAATCACAGCCACTACATAAAGGAACAGCTCTGCCCCATGCTGGCTCAGAAGGAACCCCACGTGGCCCAAAGTCCCAGACAGAGAGACAGCAGGTTTTACAGCCAGCTGCTCTGTGGAGCTGCTCTTCCTCCCTGCTCCAGGGGCTGCAGAAGTGCTGCCAGCCCCAGGAACCACTTCTCCCTCAGGGAACCAAGCCACAGATGGCACACACAGCCCTGGGGTACTCAGATGAGGGCTCACTGTGGGATGCAGCTGAAAGGCTAAGAAAGGGAAGGTTTCTCTCTTCTGCTGGTTTTGGGTGGTTTTTTAAGCTAGAAGGAGGTGCAGTGGAAATTAAGCCAGCTCAGAATAGGAATAAGGTGCTTGGGGTGTCTCCTTCAGGCTGGGTAGCTGGTGAGAATATTTCTGACAATCTCAGGTCACTTCCCCACACCAGGTTCATTTTTAGGTCCTTTAATTAATAGTCCCAAACCTAAATGAGGCAGTTATCACTGGTTATCACCCCATCACACTCTGCTCTCTGACACTGCTGACAGTGGGCACCACAAGACTCCCTGTGGGGCCACAGCAGCAAGGCACATACAGATGGCCCAGAGAATCATAAACTGGCTCTTGCCACTTGCATAAATAAACTCTGCAGGGTCCCTGGGGGTGAAGGTGGCCCTGGCACTCGGGTGCACAGTGCACATCAACATCCAGCCCATTCCAGAGGAGCTCAAGGATGACAACCACAAACCAGGATGGGCTGAGGGGGTTGTGGGTTCCCACTTGCCCCAGGGGAAAAAAACCAAAACAAATCTAACTGCATCCTCCAAATTCCTGCCCCTATTTTCTCAACTACTTGGCTGAAATGTCAAGCTCATATGCTGGAGCTTTTGTAACAGGCAAATTCAGTCGTTTGTCTGGAACAATGCATCTTCTGGGGTATTCAAGTGAAGCATACACACATCCTTCCTCCTCATCCCCTCCCTGCAAGGCAGCCTAATTCACAGCAGTGTTACACTATTAGCTCATCTTTTCCCTAGAAACTTTTACACACCCTATGCGCAAAAGGATTATTATCTTGTTCACCTGTACCTGTTCCATTTTAAACCAGACCCAAATTAGAAAAAAACCTCAAAACTCAGATAAGCAAATCAATTATGTTTAAAATGTCTGTTTTTTTAATCCCAATTAAAAAACAACAAGACACTTTGAGCATAATTAAAGTGAAGTATTAAAAGGATATAAAACAAACTGAAAAGAAGCAGCAATACAAAATCTTCCCTCTCAGACCTTTTAAAATGGTAAAGAAAAGAAATACGTCTTCCCACCTCAAAGATTACAAAAATTCAAAGGACTGACTGAACTTAGAGGGGAATAAATTGAGAAATAAGGAACTAGAGTGTATGACACTATAGACATTACCTGTTAATCAAAGACTTAAAGGTCATCTGCATAAGGTCATCAGCTGGCTGCTGGCATCTTGGTGTCTCAGGAGAGAACAGCCCTGTAAATACCACTCTTTTTTTACAGCCCTCAGCTCAAAAAGGCCACTGAAATTGGTCTTTTCCATTCAGAGTGACCAACCTGCAACATCTCTTCCCATTTTACAAAATACTGAGCTCTGCAATATCTGCTGCCTCAGGCAGGGCTAGGGAAGGCTAGAGACCTCTACAACTCAGCCAAAGATCTTCACAAAAATTAAGAGTGCCAAAACACCCAAAAGCCACTTGGAAACAGCTTGCTGTGAGGATTTGTGAATCACCTTCTCACCTTAAATATCACCTGTAAATCAATATGGATTCAAAGAGACTGAAAGCTACAGCACCAGTGGCTCACACCTCCGTTAGTTACCTCTTCTCTGAGCTTAGACTGACTTTGTTTTTTTCTTCCCCTTCCTCCTCAGTACTGACTGGCACTTGCTTGCTCAGGGCTGCTTGAGAGCTGCTTCCATTTTGATCTCATTTTAAGCCTCAACTTCCTTGATTTTAAGGACAAAAACCATTAGTTTCACATACTGTGGCTAACCATAGGCAACATATTCGGGCTACCCTTGCAGTGAGCTTGATGATTTGTCCAAGCTACAAAGTCTCTCCCGTTAGCCACTGCAGATGGAGACAGGCATTTATATCAGCTTCATGAAAATGCAAATATCCAAAGTCCCTCAGCCATGTGGGGTAAGAAAGTTACACTGGGGACTACGATAGGACGATGGCAGCTGACCCTTCCAAGCCTGCAGCTCATGTTTTCACCTCAGCTCTCAGTGCCCCAGTGTGCATCCCGAGCGTGGACATCCAGCAAAGTTCACAGATTAGAGTCACAAATGTCAGTCTGATCTTGTTTCACCTCCTGCCTGCAAAAACCCCCCTGGCCTCAAATGTTCCTGCAGCAAAGTGACCACTGCAAGGTGGCACTGCAGATGGCAGAAAAAGCAGAGATTTTCTGAGCAGGCTGCAGAGGCCTCTCACATCAGGTTTACTGACAGCTGGAACCAGAGTGCCAGCAAACACATCAGGGGGTTTTGGTGATGTGGACACTGTCAAACCACAGGAAGATGCGCTTTCAACCAGCCTGGCTTTATTCTGTGCTAAACAAGAGCCAGAGGAAAGCAGAAACTGGCTGTCCCTGCCGTGGTCACAAAGTCAACATGAGGGCACACAGCTGCAGGATCTGCACTGGGGAGTGAAGGGAGAGAGAAGAAATTCCCGTCCCTCCCTGTCCAAGAACCCCCCCAAAAACCAACCTGCCAACCCAGGTAAAGAACAACTGCAGCTCCTTCCAGCCTGACTTGCAGAGCCTTCCAGCAGTGTGGCTTGGGGCTAACACAGGTGCCAACTCTCAAGAATAAGAGAAAAAGTCTCAATGCCTGCAGAAAAGCATCCAAGAAGTGCATTTGGCTGTCATGTGAATGCACACATGGAGCTGTGCCTCCACAATGTGCCACAGAGGGAATGCAGGGGGTTCAGAGCCTGGGAGTGCATCAAAGCCATCCCCTCTGCTCCCAAAGGGCTCCCTCCCAGAGCCTTTCAAAGAGAACATCAAAAAGGCCTCAACTGCTTCCTGAACGCCCACCAGCACATTCCAAGGTCTGTGTCAGGGCACTTGTTCATCTCCCAGAACCCCAGGAAAGCTGTCACTACCTCCCCAGCCTCCCTCACCTCCACCACACCAGGCTCTGCTCTGTGCTCTGCCCATCTGGTGATGCTGGGGTGGCTGGTGGACAACCAGGCTGATGCTGGAGATCCCCTGGGGGATCCACGACTGAGGAGTCCCTGGACACACAAGGGCACTTAGACCTCCCTTGTGGCACCTGGGGACAAGGGGGGGTGAGCTGCCACCTCTCAGCACCAGCACTTTGGCTTGTGGGCCCTCACTTGAAAATGATGCTCCTGTTGAGGGCCCCAGGTCAGCTCTAACTCTTCTGGAGGTGAAACACAGGCTCATATCTCTAAACCCTTGTCAAGATGACCACACTGACCCTGGCAGGGCTGCCTGAGTGCCCCAAGAGCCAGTGGAGATGTGGAGAAGCACAACACAAGCCCTCAGTCAGAAATGGGGACAAAAAGCTGGGTGCCAAACAGCCACTGCCCTCCCAAAATGGGAGCAGTTCCATGATTGTACTGTCCTGGAGTCCCAGGCCAGTCCTGCCTGGCTTGCAGAGCACCCCTGCTCATCATTATCTTGAAGGACTCTCGTTATAGAAAATCACAGCCTGCTGCCAAGTGCTCCTGTCTCACTATTTTTGGAACAACAGGGGCAGGCTCTGAGCCTCAGCAACTGTCAGCAGAGCCAGAGGGAAAGCAAATCCATATAATGATCAGGCTGGCTGATGGGGACAGTGCTGGGAACAGCATTGCCTGGGGGACAGTCCCCTGGAAGGACCCTTTGGTCATGAGAAAAGGGATAAGGGCAATAAACCTAAAACCAGAAGCTATTCAACACTATTGGCATGGGAAGCTGATCTCCCCCAGCCCTCTTCATTCTCATGCATATGAGTGGAGACAAAAGGATTTAAAAGCAAGCCACCTGTGCAGGAAGGATGGCTCCTAAACCCCAAAGACAGGACCTGCTTACTGCAAACTGATTTTAATTAAAACATTCCAGGATTCACATTCCCCAGGATTATATTACTGACTTAGCTATTTATACCTATAGCCTCTTTCACCCCTCCTAGGACAGTATTGTTGAGGTGTTGCATGACACCAGGGTCAGGTAAAAGGAAACAAACACTTTTTGGTGCTTGTCACCCCCAGTGAAGGATCCACTATTATCCACAGGTCCCAGCACCTGTCAGCAACTCACAGATTACTGGAGCAGAAGCATAATCCTCTCTGGCACCAAAGAATTACTCTAAGGCCTTAGAAAAAGCAGAGGTAAATGGCTTAGGCAAAGTGGAAAGTTCCCAGGGCAAGGCCTTCAATTAAAAAAATTGTAAAATTTAAATAAACAGAGAGGTGGTGAGCAGGCAAGACCTCCCCACAGATGTAGCTGAAGCAAGATTTAAACTTCCCCCCTGCAATGGAGCATCTGGACTCCTTCCTTGCCTTTCATAGGAAAGGAATCCAGAGGTGCAAGTCCAAAACTGCCCAAGTCCAAAACTGCCCAGCCCAGTGCTGGGCACACAGATGGCTCCATCCAGCCTCTGCCAGCACTCTGAGCTGCTGATATTTCATCTTTAGGCTCCGAAAACTGTGACCCACAGGCAGGGACAGCCCTTGCAGCTCCTACCACCTAGTGGCTGCAGGATTCAGCCCTGGTGGAGTGAGGAGGTGCCTGGAGCCCACCCTGGGCAAATAAAGCTGCTCTTGCTGGAGGGCATCACTGAGGCTGCAGCTGAGACTGGGGCAGGCTCTCACTGAGCACAGAGGCAGCACAAGAGAACAGAAAACCTTTCTGGAAACCATCAGGCGCCAATGAAAGCTCAGAAAAACCTCAGCCAGCTCTAAAATAGGCAAGCAGGAAAAGCAGCAGTATAGATGAGCTCAGGTAAGGCATTGCTGTTTCAGGTACTTGTGCCTGCTCAGCTAATTGTGGAATCACAGAATGGTTTGGGTTGGAAGGGATGTTAAAGATTATCTGATTACAACCTTCCTCTCCTGTACAGGGACACCTTTCACTAGATCAGGTTGCTCAGAGCTTCATCCAACCTGGCCTTGGACACTTCCAGAGATGGGGCATCCCTGGAACAATGCTGCATTCCTGGCATCACACAACATCACACTGTGCTGCACAGACATGCCCCAGGCTGCTAAAGTCACCCCCAGGCTGCTTACTCCAGGGGAAGAGTTTGCTGCTTTGGCTGGGATATTGTAAAAGAAACAGAATTCAAGTGGCTCTGGATCTAGTCAAATTCTCAGATCCCATGAGTGCTCTGTCGTCAAACTGCAGCAGCATCTCAGTCACTTCCAAGAGCCTTCCTTTGGAGTTTCCATGATTTCCTTTTGAACTGGGATGGGGGAGGCTGTAACTGGACACCCCTGTGTCTGGTGCAGCCTCACCAGTGCCAGGCAGAATGGATAATGGCTATTCCAAGCTCCTGAAGCAGCCTGGTCCATCGTTTAGCCCACATTCCATGGAGCTGCACTGCTGGCTCAGGCTGAACCTGGCACCTTCCATCAGCCCTGCCTGCCTCCCAGCTGGGCTGCTCCTCTGCCAGTCAGTCCCAGCTTGTCCTGATCTTATGGGATCAGGCT
This sequence comes from Zonotrichia albicollis, assembly GCF_047830755.1. Taxonomy (NCBI): domain Eukaryota; kingdom Metazoa; phylum Chordata; class Aves; order Passeriformes; family Passerellidae; genus Zonotrichia; species Zonotrichia albicollis. Next base: position 57,936,457 of record NC_133824.1, read on the forward strand.
TTGACTTGGCCTTGACAAATGGTAAGGGACCTCAAAGTGGCCAGTTCTTGAAAACTTCCCAAAGGCAGGCCCTGTAGGTCATTACGTAACCAGGATCTCCATGGCAGACTGGAGTTGTGGGGGTTTTTTATAACATGAACCATTAATACCACATTTTAAGTGTCTGGGCTGTAACTGTGATACATGTGATGTGGTTTCCATGTAATTGCAAACTGGGTATTTGTGCTACCATGTCCCAAGTCCATAAATTTTTAAATATGGCTGCAGGATGACATTTTGAATAAGTGGTTGCTCTTTTTACAACTATAATGATTTTTATATATAGATATCTTTTTCTGCCAAGGTCTTGCTAATGGAGGGGATATCCCCATGCCATACAAGCAATTAACAGAAACCCCAAGTTTGTATCAGCCTGGTTAAGCCTTCCTGGAAGGATGTGACCAGTGAATACCCTGCTGTTGAAATAATTTCGCTGCTATAGCAGAGGGGTTTAATTGTGCTTTTATAAACAATTTAAACCTGGTTATTCTGGACTGAAGTTGGTGTCACTGAGTGCAGACCATGGCCAAAAGATATCATGAACCACCTCAATTTGAAATCTGCTTTTTTTTGGTAAAAAATGCTTCCCTTTTCTGTGTTGTTTATCAGCAGAGGGGAAGTGGGATTCAAGTGAAAGAGGAACCCAGGAAAGACTGGAAATAGCAGGGTCCTGCTACACAAGCACCACTCTTTTGGCACCTTTTCAAGGAGTGACCAGCTCTGTGTTCAGGGCACCAAGGGCTGAGGGATTCTTCCCTCTGCTCCTCTGATGACAAGCTGGTCCAGAAACTCCTGTTCCAGGCTGCTCTACTGTTCAGCAACCTCCTTTTAATTTCCAGTCTAACTGTACCCATGGCCAGTCTAGACTCATTTAATCTTAACCAGCATCTTGACAGCTTTGTTTCCCTCCTCCAGTGCTTGACATCTGCAGACATCAATCAGATCCTCTTTTTGCTTTCAATTTGCTAGTCTAAACAGGCTGAGTTCTCCCCTTTTCTTCCTCTTTGCAAAAGACTCTGCAATTACTCCAGTAGCCCAGAAGAGCCTGCCTGCACCCACAGCAGACTGTGTTCAGGTTTTTGAACATGACAAGCAGTTGCTCACACAGTGACCTTGAATCCTCCCTGAGTTCATAAGAAGCACTCTGCACAGCCCAGGAGCACACTTGCTGCTCTCACATCCACACTGCAAATTCAGTAAGCAAAGCCAAAGCAAAGGCCATAGCAGTGAGTGGCAAAGTCCACATTTGACCTCAAACAGAACACATCAATACTGGATATTTCCTGATACTTCAGGAAAGCCATTGCAAGTTGAAATATCACAACATAAAAGTTTCTTTGGTTACTACTGACAACAGTGAGCTTTAAGTTTCATTTCTGCTATACAGCACAGCTGCTCTGTGAACCATGTGAGCTGTGCATTAAATAAAACCCAGCACAAACCACTCATTTCTATCAGATGAGTCTACCCAAAGGCTCCACCCTAAATGAGCAGCTCTTCACCTCCATAGCTGGCTGTTGCATCACCCCAGTGCAAAAGAGAAATGGGTGGGTGGCTGAATACATTTGCTCTTTTTTTGGTTTTTTAAGGTATTTTGGGTTTATGTAGGAGGAGCAAAGCTGCAATTAAAAGGGCAAGTTTCTCCTACCTCCTGTAAGAGGAAAACAAGCTCCACTGCCCTTTAGCTAAGAACAAAATGCAAGTGGAAAGGAGCCCAGGCAGTTTTGAAGAGCTACACTGCATGAAATGCTTTGGTCCTAATAACAGCTTAGCTGAGGGATTCCCAAATTGACCTTGCCATACATGGCTGTGGCCACTGCCTCCATCTCAGCCACTCCTCCCTCCACCACCCACACCAGCTGAGGCTCCCAGCACCAGCACACACCAGCTGAGGCTCCCAGCCAGGCACTCAGCCCATGTCTTGTCCTCTATTCAGGTACACAGGGCACAAGGAACAGCAATGCTGCCATCTGTCTGCCCTACACAAAAAGCAACACCAACCATACATGGATCTGACTCAGTGTCCACCCCTGTCAGGCAGACCCTGCCAGTAACCCCTAAAGGAGCTTTTGTTCAGTTCTGAGCAGTCTACAAAGGCTGGCAGACACCAGAGGCTACCTCCAGTTCCAAGTGCAAATCTTAAAGTTTGCAGAAAACTCAATGCAAATACATCCTTCTTAAAAATTCAGGCAGCAACAGAGCAGAGCCTGAGATCCCAGAGCAACCAGAGGACACTGCAGGTGTGCAGACATTTGCACTTGGAAATGTTCAATGGTACAGAGATGTTTCTAGGGAAGACACAAAGAAAGGCTTTGTGCTTTACCAGTTTGTTAGGCAGCTCAGAAAAGGCCAGGATTTTTTTGCCAAATGCCCAGCAGATGTCAGAGGTGCAATACAGCACAGTGCTCTGTTCATCCTTGTCATGGATATATTTTATGAAAAATCCTCTTGCTAGCATTTTTCTCCTGAGAAGCTGAGAGGCCTCAGAAATGAAATGTAAACATTGATTATCTGCTGCTGTGGAATACAACAGGTGCATCTTTGATTGGTCTCATGTGGTTGTTTTTAATTAATGGCCAATCACAGGCCAGCTGTCTCAGACTCTCTAGTCAGTCACAAGATTCTATTATCATTCCTTTCCTTTCCAGCTTTCTGATGAAATCCTATTTCTTTAGTATAGTTTTTAGTATATAATTTTCTTTTAATATAACATATATATCATAAAATAATAAATCAGCCTTCTGAAACATGGAGTCAAGATTCTCATCTCTTCCCATGTCGGGGCTGCCTGCAAATTCTACATTTGCTGACCCTGAGTGAAGAACATTGCCACATATCCTCGAGCAGAGAGGTTTCTCCTGGGTCTGAGATGGACATTGATACCAGGCCAGGGACCAAACCCACAGCAAGGTCCCTCATGGCAGCCAGTGCCAGGAGGAAGGCTGGCCACTGCCTGGGCTGTACTTACAGGAGTCTGGAAGCAGCAGTAGAGCTTGGTGAGGAAGGGGTGGTTCCTGGATAAGGAGAGGATGCGTTTCTCGATCATGGTGCACTCAACGTCGTCATCCTGGAGAATGACATCCTTCTTCAGCACCTTCACTGCATACAGCTCCCCACTCTCTTTTATCTTGGCAAGCATCACCTAAAACCAAAACCAGGGGTGAATGTCAAGTGTCTGAGCAGCACAGAGCCTCTCACACCTTCCCAGGCTGGAAATGTCACCCATCTCACAACCAGGCTTGTGGACCACAGTGAGTCAGCCTGTCAGCATCAGTGTACAATCAATGACACGCACCATGCCTGCAGCAGGCTGCTCTGGACAGACATACCCACATGCTGCTCCTGTCTGGCACAGGGCTGCCTGGCTGAAGGTCACCCACTGTGCCAGCACAAACAGCCTGAGCAGGGCCTTTCATTCCACCTCCCTCCTCAGTTATAAAACTCAAACACACTCTTTCACATCATCTTCCTGGCAAAGCAGAGAAACAAAACCACCATCTCACCACATTTGAAACCACTGCCTTGTTGCCTTTAAAGGAAAAGTCTTTACATGCTCCAAGAAATGCTGCCCAAACGGGTGCTAACACACACTTGCAGCTCCTGGTATAGGCCCTGGCATGCAGATTTTCCTTCAGGTGCTAAGTTCTTTTTTGTGATAGCCAGTTCTTCACTTTGCTGTCTGCTTTCTTTCTCTTGTCTTTTCTCCCTGCTCTCTGTAACCAACTTTGCTGCACAAAGCAAGTACCACTTAGTACTTGCTCTGGAGTACCACTCCACAGCCTGTGCACCATGTTATGAAATCATTTCAGCTGCCTTAGGGCTTCCTAAATAAGGAATGTGGTTTCTCACCAAATAGCCAGGAATAACTCTCACCTTTCCAAAGCTCCCCTTTCCCAACACACGAAGGAAGGTTAAGTCTTTGATCCCGAGTCTGCTTGCTGACATTTCAGCAATGGTGTTGCCATCCTTCAGGCTGCCTTTTCCCTGATGTTTCAATGTAGATCTGGAAACCAGCTTCTGTGGAAGAAAGCAAAGGAGTGTCAGCCTGCAGAGGAATTGTACTTCTGATTCAGTCAATCCACCAACCAGGGTATTTGGGGCCTTTCCAGGGGCACTTTATGGCTGCAGAAACAGAAAGTTTTGTTGGTAGAATCACACAGCTGCCACATGTGACCAGCCAAACTCAGCACTGCTCAGGGCTGTGCTGACATCTCAACACCAGCTCCTCACATGGCATTTGGGCTTGTAAACCCACTGCCCAGCACAGCCCAGATATTCACAAAATATCCTGAGTTTAGAAGGGAAGGATCATCAAGTCCAGCTCCAGGCCCTGCACAGGACCATCCCCAAGAGGCAAGATTGACCCTCTCCATTCTTACTCTCCACAAACAAATAAAGAGAATGAGTAGGGAAATCCAAATCTTCTCTCCGCCAGCAAAATAAGGAGGACTGCATAATTTCTGCAATAGGCAAAGTGCTGTGGAGATTTAGAACCCTAGCAGATCTCATCTGAACTTCTTATGTTTCTACTTGATTTTAAGATTCTTACTCAAAGCCCAGCTCAGTGGGACCCCAACTTCAAAACATGTCTCTTTTCCACATTTGGGCTGCTGGCTTGCTCCACCGCTCCAAATTTGATGGAAAGCTGTTCATTCCCATGCCAGCAGTGAGGTGCTGCATATTCAGGAGTTGTACCAGTACCAGCTCACATTTCCAGAGCTCTTAATTTTGAAGTCAGAAAGATCAAGCCAACCTCCAGTGCCCTGTGCTCACAGCTCTCCAGGTATGCATGTGCATACAAACGAGCACTTCTGTTCAGTTTATTGGTCTGGACAAAGTCACAGGGACTTCGTGAGCTCCATCTTGTGACTACTTTGGTGTACAGCAAAGTTCCTTCTGCACAGAAGACTCATCAGCATGGGCAAAGAACCAAGAGCAGCCACAGAAACACAGAGAGGTTTGTGTTGGAAGGGACCTTCAAGATCATTCAGTTCCAAATCCCTGCCATGGGCAGGGACACCTTCCACCAGACCAGGGTGCTCAGAACCCCATCCAACCTGATCTTGAACACTTCCAGGGACTGAGCACCCACAGCTTCTCCAGGCAACCAGTGGCAGGGCCTGACCAGTCTCACAGTAAAGAATTTCTTCATAATTTATTATCTAAACCCACCCTCATTCAGCTTAAAGCCATTCAGGGTTGTCCTTACAGCACAGTCTGAGCATTTTCCTAGATCCTTTATGTCATGAATAACAAGAAGAGATCATTAAACACCAAGCACAGATTTTGTTGTTGTTGTTGTCATCTACTTTTGATGTGCAGATGATGCAAACAAGTGTTAACAAGTGCTGATTTTTGCAGAATGGAATATGGGATTTCCCTGTAACTCTCAGGATAACTGTTCCCCAAACTGCTACAGGGGGAAGAGCAGGATAAGAGTTTGCTACAAACCAACTGAAATCAAAAGGGCAAATGAGTCTGCTAGGACTGATACAGCATGATGTGGTTGATCAACACAGCTGGTCAATTGTATCCAAAGATTTACCACACCTGGAAATTATGGATTGGGTTTTAACTTTTTTTTTTTGTGTGTTGACAGGCACTACAGATTTTTGGCCAGGGATGTAGTGAAGAGTGAAATGGTTTCCCCAAAATCATACAGAAGAAGTAACAAAGCTGGGGAAAGAACAAAGCTTCTTCTTGAGCTCTTTTGCTCTATCACAAGCTATGCATGCAGGTAATATCTGCACTTGCAGTAAAAAAAAAAATGCATGGCATGAATCAATTGATCACTAATTAGTCATAAATCATACTAATAACTAATTAGTCAGGGGGGTCTTATTCTCCTCTTATTTGTGATACACAGATGAAAGAGCGTTGAAGAGTCACAGCACTGTGAAACACAAGCACATTGCAAAGCAACACTTATAGAATAAAACCTGGATGTCAGACATCCATTTTCCAGGTGAGGTCCTTGCCACAAGCCACAGATCTACTCCTGCAGGCCCCCACCCAGCATTACCTATCCTATGGGAAGCCTCTGTCCCCTCCTACATCCATAAAAAGATTCAGTTGTAAATGCCTTAAATGGAGAAGGAAAAAAAAAGGAATACTCACTGAATTTGGGGAAATGCTTCCTGGCTGCAGACCCATGCAGGCCAAGGTTTTGGCAAGCTCTGCTGAGTTCACCCCACAGTTTGGAGCAACGTTTGCTTGGCATCGGATGTGGACGTTCATTTTACAGACTGACAGGGGCAATGGAAAGTAAGAGCAAAGGAACAATTAAAATAACTTGGAGGGGTTTGCTGCTGAGAAGCAATTTACTAATTCTGCTTCAGAAAATACACCCATCTGGGCCTACACTGCATCTTTAAACTAGAGGGATTTTTGCCACTGATCTAAGTAGAAGCAAAATTGGGACTCTTGTAAGAGAATAAACTCCTGGAAACCAGGAACAGACCCCAAACTCTCCAAGCAGGATGCCATTATTGCCTAAAGCTTTTCATAAGCACATATTTTTGAGGTGCATAACCACCATTGCAGCTATGTCTGTAAGTACAATTAAGGATTCTAACGCCAAAGAATTCACAACAAGCATCCCCTGCATCTAATTTTAAAGGCAATATTCAGTGGGAAACAAAAATCATTATTGCTCTCGCTCATGGGCACACACACACCCTCTTGTGGGAGATGAAGGCAAGGATTTTACAGTCTGGATCATTGAAACAAAAACTTAACACCAGAACATGCTTAGTCATCAATTAATAGGCAGGGTAGTCAGCCTAAAGCAATGACCTTTTTTTCCCCTCAGATGCCTTTTCACTGCCTTATCTCATTAGCTGAGGAAAAACCTTCAGGTAAAGGGAAAATAGGAATGCAGGAAGCAGAATACTTTTAATAATGCAAGTGAAACAAAGTGCAAAGCAGAGTCCTTCTGGCAGGCAGAGATGAAAAAGGTGATCAGCCTTTTTTCAAACCCTTACAAAGATAAATATTCATCACTCAGCTTTCTCCTGAAGGTTGCACAAATCAAGCCCGCACAGTGCATCAAGAGTCTAAAAATAAGTGTATTTTGTGAAGAGGGAACAGAGAGAAGCTGCTCACTTTTACACTGCAGACCCTGTCGCAGGATCCCCCAGAGCAAGGAGCCACAGTGGTCACAGAATGTTGGGACTTTGTAGTTGTGGATGCCAAACTTATGAGGAATGTTGATCCCAAACCTCTGTTCAGCCACCTGCAGCACCAAAAGGAAAGAACAGGTTTAAAATTCAAACACATATTTACAAGCTGGTGTTCATTTGTATACAGGCATTTGAGTGCAAATATAAGAAAATAATTTCAAGTCAGAAAATGTCCCAGTCCATCACCTCACTGAGGTTTACAGCAAGTGAATACTGAATTAAAAGACTCACCTGCTGTGAGCCAGCCCTGCTTTCCTTTCTGGCCAGGCCAGACTACCTGGCAAAGCAGATTTTAAATAAGGGCTCCCTAGCTAATTTTAAATTCTTAAACACAAGTGAGAATTAGAATGCCTCAAAACAAGCCAATCTCACCACAGTGTGAGTTACAGCATTTTTTAATCACAGTTTCAAAACTATTGACTTGCATACTATGTGCAAAAACATCGAACTTTAGGTCAAACTGTTGATTTTATTAATTTTAATACAGAACTGCTTTCACAGCTCCTCCTAAAATTCTCATTCCTCTCTTTGCCCTCCTTGTAACTAACAGCCTTTCAGGCACACATTTCAATTTATCACTTGCACTCAATCCCCTTTTTAACCCTGTTCTTTTCCAATTGTAAATCATTCAGATCTCAAGGGCACCTTTTAAAAAATGTTTCAATGGCTGAAGAAAGCAGTCCCCATTTAGCATATTCATCACTTTTGACTTTGTTTCTCAACATGCAGATCCTGGAAAGCTGAGGCAGAGCCCACAACTCTATTAAAGAAAAGTCAGGGGTGTGACTGGAACAAGAAGTTCAAGGTGAGTGGTGCCTCCTCACTTCTGGCTTCTTTTAAAGTAGTTTAAATGTGTCATAAAACCTTCATAATCCCAAGAGAGGGGTGAGGACATTCACTATTTATCTTGCACTCTACCCTTAGGCTTCTTAACTCATTTTCATCTGGCTTGTCAAGGGGTCATTTTAAGGAGTTCAGCTCAGCAGTTTGTAGGCAAGAAATAACAAAGGCAATTGCATGGCACAAAACACAGAGCTGCCTCATGAATAAAGAGATTTGATTTGATTTTTCCTCAGTTCTTGAACCATTTCCAGTTGCAGAAATGAGACACTCGATGCACAGGGCAGTGTTAGGTGGGGATGTTACTCCCATCAAACACAGCCAAAACCAGCAAGAAGGAAAACCTTCAGAAACACAAGTTATGCAAGGATTCTTTATTACAATGGATTTCACAGAGCAAAGGTGTGGAGCAACAACTAAATGAGCCCTTCAGGCAATCAGAAAAGAAAAAAGAGGCAAAAAGACCAGGGGTTGGCCAGAGAAATCCACATTAAGAACTAGACACCAGATTTTGATTGCACCACAGTTAACCATGAAAGAAAATTACCAAGGAAAACTCTGTATTTGCTACTTATTGATGTCTCCCAGTGAAGATATCCTACTTCTTAAACCATGTGTTAGTCCAAGCAGTTAATGGCATTGACAGAAGAACAAGATGACATTGCATCGCTTTTAAGCAGGTCCCTGTCACTCTTTCCCACTTTTAAATCCATGAATAAAGATAACATGAAGTAAACTCTCTTATAGGCCAACCCCAGCAACCCAGACAAAGTCTGATGACCCAAAATAACCAACAGGACATTACCTTGACATCGTTCTTGCTGGCATTGTTTTGGCACGTGCAAGCTGTGACAATGAGGTGATGGCACCGCTTGTGTACAACACAGGTGCACACTGAAATAAAAGAGGCACATTGAAAAGAGCCCTTGGAAGACTCAGAACACATCAATCCACCAGCTGGGCTCCTTAAGGCTCAGCTGCATCATCAGCACACAGTACAGATGAGAAAAATAATTGGTGGCTTGGAATTTACAACAGATCTGGAGATGTATCTTCAACCCACTGCCACAAAAATTCTGCACTGGATTATTGACACAGCCTAGAAAACAGTTGTCTATATAAAATATGGGTGATGGGCAGGGAAACAACTTTGTAGCTTCTAAAATACTAAAAAAAAATGCTGTTGAAATAATTAATAATAATATGTATAATAATAATCCAAAGAAGATTATTTCACACAGCAATACCCATTTTGTTTACATTTACATACATTCCTTTCACAGGACTCCAGTGCCCTATTATACTGCCCAGGAACAGGATGTGTTAGGCTATACTGAATGACCATGAAGCAGGCAGTTCTGGGAAAAAGGGAAAGGCAAAATAAAGGGAAAGGCAGAACAATAATTAAATGCAAACAAGTACCACACACATCTCCACACCCAGTCAACCAAACCATGCACTCAGGCAGAAGCGCTGTGCCAGCCCATGAAGTCACAAACTCCCAAATTTTAATTTGTTGAAGGGAGAGAAAGGAGGGTGGCCATTCCAGCAGGGTATTTTGTGTCCCAATACCAGCTGAGCACTGTCCTGAAGGGACCCTGGGTGTCTCAAGCCCAGCTGGGTGCTGCATGTAGCAACTGAGTGGACCTGCACAGGATGGAATAGCACCCGGACATGCAGGTGTTTGCAGGAATGTCGGTGGCAGACAGGGACTCAAAAGCACAGTGTGACTGCCTGGGGAGGAAGAGGAGAGAGAGAGAGAGAGAGACTCCAGAGCAGCTCACAGCTGCATGGGAAAGCACTCCCAAAGCAGCACATCCCACACACACACCAAGCAGGAGCAGAGCACCTTACCTTGGCACTGGTATCCCTGCTTCCCAAACACGCCCCTGGCCAAGAGAAAACATGGACACGATTCAATGGGAAGGATGGTCATCTTGCAGATTGTTTACAGAGGGCAGAGCCCCAAAAATGCAGGAGGATCCCAAATTATCAGATCCCATGGCAGAGCTGCCCAGCAGCAGTGGTGCAATCCAGCACAGGGGTGTGAGAGCACAGGAAAGCACTGCACAGGCATGGCTCACAGGGCAGGCTGTCAACATGCCTGTATTCCCCATATTCCCCCTCACTCTCATTTCTCAGATACCTCACTTCATTACAACACACACCACACATATTACACTGATCCCAGCAGCCCACACCCTGTTATTATTTCTCCCACTCCACGTTCTTTTGAGGCATATCTACATTTTTTCTCCTTGCTCTGCCTACTCCTCCACGTGCATCACTTCACACCTCTCTGATGGCTTTTCTGTTCTTAGGGATTTTCTCTAAACTTTCAAGCAACTGGCTTTTTTCCTCAGTGCAATCTCAACTCTCCACTCCAGTGAGTCAGGTCTTTCTTCAGGTTGCTTCATACTTTTTTCCCTTGAAACGAGGGGAATAATCTGTGGTTACAAGGGAGGAACACTGCCACATGCCCACATCAATCCAGGTGGCTTTCAGCATCCAAGATACACATCACCTCTGGCCTCTCTGCAGCATAAATGTACCCTCCCAAACCTGATGGCCAAGGGGCATCACACCTGGGTAAAGTCCTAAGTGACATTCAGGACTGGGGGTGCCTTGTCCCCAGAACACAAAGCACGGGGCAGCCCTGTGCCAGGGTGTTTGGGCTGCTCTTACCAGATGAACTCCCTGCAGTGAGAGCAGTAGGTGGGCTGTCTCAGGTAGGTGGCCATGAACTTGTGCCCGTTGACCTGGTGCACCCGCCTGCGCATCGCCCGCTGCCGCTTCCGGGTCAGGTTCTTGAAGATCCGGTCCCTCTGCAGGGTCCCTGTGCAGGGGGAGGAGGAGAGAAGAGAACAACAAAACATTGAGGGCATCACACACTGTTCTTGCTTCTGGTTTTGCTAGAGCATTCAGTTTGGGCCCTCAAGCTAAGGAGGATGTGGGCCCAGAGGTGGCCATGGAGATGATGCCAGGGCTGCAGCCCCTCTGCTGTGAAGCCAGGTTGGAAGAGCTGGGACTGTTCAGCCTGGAGAAGAGATGGCTCTGGAGAGACCTTAGAGCTCCTTCCAGTGCCTGAAGGGGGCTACAAGAGAGCTGGAGAGGGACTTTTGACAGGGCCATGGAATGACAGGACAAGGGGGAATGGCTTCACACTGAAAGACAGTGGGTTTAAATTGGATGTTTTGAAGAAATTAATGACTGTGAGAGAGGTGAAGCCCTGGCAGAGGTTGCCCACAGGAGCTGTGGCTGCCTCATCCCTGGAAATGTTCCAGGCCAGGCTGGATGGGGCTTGGAGAAACATGGTCTGGTGGAAGGTCTACCTGCCCATGGTAGGGGGTTGGAATTTGATTATATTTAAGGTCTTTCCAATACAAACCATTCTATGATTCTATGACAAACTGCTTTCAAAAGCCACAATTACATCCCTGGTTTAGAAGCCAGGGGACTGCGGTCTAGAACAAGGATGGCATCTAGAGCAGGTACAGAACTTCACTGCAATATCCCTTTTAGCTCAAAATTGTATTTTTTATCTAGAAATAGCTGCCTTTTCCTATTTTGCCCCCACTCCTCTCCCATGCTGAGACATGCCAGTAAGCTATTAACTCACAAGATGTAAATCCAGAAGCTCAAGGCTAATGAGTTATTATACTTCACAGCTTTTTGGGCAATAACTCCTGAAAACAAGACTACACATAACAACTGACCACCACCACACTTGCTGAGTGAAAGCAGTGCCTTTCTTTGAGATCAGTGTTCATCCACCTTTGGTATTCTCATGCTACATTTCTCTATCACTATTTGCAGCCTTTTTACATACGTCCAGTATTTCCTGTGTTAGTAAAAAAAAAACAGGCTACCTTCTCAATGATGGCTAGTTGTTTGATATGTGCCACACAGCTTCCTTTAAAGGGTTCATTTTCCAATGAAAATGATAGTTCTAGAAAGCAGGGATCTAGGAACTGCTGGTATTCAGATCTGAATTGTCCCAAAATGTAATTTAATTTTAGAACAGAGTAGACTATTTCCATTAAAAGGGACTTAGAATAATCATTCAGTCCAACTGACAACATCAGAATGGACCAAAAATTTATGTATTTTAATAGCATTGCTCAAACACTTCTTAAATATGACAGGCTGTGGGCACTCACCACCTGTCTATAAAGCCTTTTTCCATGTCTGAATCACCTCTTATCAAAAAAATGTTTCCTCATGTCCAGCCCAAACTCCTCTGGCACAATTTAATAACACAATTTAATTATCTATCAATATAATCTAATCTTTTTACTGAGTTTAGTTCAGCCACATAACAATTTCCTAGCAAAGCTCAATTTACACAAAACAAGTGTCTCTCAAAGGGCATGAACTGAGCTCTAGATCAAGAGAGCCATTCCCATTTTGGGAGCAGCTGTCCAAACTGCATATCCCAGCCAGCTGGTCTCCTCACACAGACCTGGGCAGACTCAGCTGAGCTTCCCACATCAAAGCCTCATCTGGGGCACACTTGCCTCAGAAGAAAGAAATTAAATTTGTAGTTTTCAAGTTAGTTAATTTGCAAAGGCTCTGAAAACAAGGGCATTTTTAGGGGGAGACAACATACCAGTCTGCCAAAGGTGACTGTACAACAATGTTCTGTGTTCAGGACTCTTGTTTTGAGCATGGACTGGATGCAAGAGCAAAACCAGCTCCTGCCAAACCCTCTGCATGGATATAATTCCACAGGAAGGGACAGGTCTGTGAACCCCCAGAGCAGGGGATTAGCAGCAGGACCCAAACACAGCTGTCACCCTCCCACTTATCTTGCCACAAAAAGGGGGCAGAGCAATTCCCTGCTTTCAACTGGCTTTGCTGATTAACCACTGGGGGGAGGGGGGTGCTGGAAATAGAGGAAAAGCTGTCAACCTGATCAAGGCCTGAAATGCAGGAATCCCACATCACAGGCATATTTCCTGGTCCTCTTTGTAGGAGCCAAGATAAGGGAAACCATGCTGTCAGTACTGAGCCCAGCCACTTCAAGGGGCTGTGAGCCACGGGATGTATTCTTCTTGGTACTCTTGCTACAGGTTTGGAAGCAAAGCCAGCCATAAAGCCCATGGGTTTTCTGCTGAGTTCTCCCAGCCATTTGTGCACATGTCCCTTCTACAGGCACTGATGGAAACCTCCTACCCAATGGCATCACTGTGACACAGAGCGTGGCTTGACTTTGGGACAGCTTGCGTTTATTCTTTAAATGGAAGTGCATGTTATAAATTAGGATTTTCCCATTTCAATACACCAAGAAAAAGGATGTGGTAAGGCTGATCCCAGCATTTAACAGAAACCTGCTTTCTTCAGCGCAGAGCTCCAAGCAGCTGGGCACAGACTGGCTCAGAAGAGTCTGCCTTTGTAGGGAAGTGCTTAAACATGTGTTTAATTCCCTCTGAGGTCAACAGGACTCAGGGGACCACAGGAATTACCAGACAGGATCAGAACATTGGTCCATCTAGCTCAGCATCCTCTGTCAGTGGGCAACCAGAAACACGTGACAGCAAGCTGGAGGAACTCTGCAGCTGGGAGATAATTTGCCTCTTTCCCACGCACGAGATGTCATTTTGATCTCCAGAAGTGAGATCTGATTTGTGGAGGTTTAATATTCCTCTCAAACATTCAACTATCATTGCACAAGTTCAACTGCCTTGTTATCTACCATAGGAAACAAGCCCAAGAAGAACAAGAGGTCAACCAAAAGGTTCTCTAAAAGAAAGATGAAGAGACTCTGCTGAGTCTCCTGCAACTTCATGTGAGAATAAAAAAAAATCCTTAGAGTACTACAGAACGTGCCCAACTTCAAATTGAAGAGATCATCACTTTGATCTAGGTTTAGGCAAACACATAAATGTTTTTCCTGGATCAGGGCCAAACACCTCAACTGGCAAAGTGTCCTGTATGGGTGTTCAGCATGCAGAGAACTTCTGAGGCATGGAAAGGGAAGCACAGGGCTTGAGTGGGTGGTGAGCACCTAAGTAAATCACCCAAAGAAGCAATCCAGTTACCAGCCTGCTCCATGCCAGCTGCTCCATTAGAAGTCCAACAGCTAATGCCCTTTAAGCCCCTGTTTAGCAGAGTTTAAAAGAGTATGTTCCCAATTTAGCTCCTACAGCTTCTGGGTATTTTATGGTTCCCATCAAGAAGCAGCATGGGGTAATCACCTCCCTGGAGCTCTCCCATGCAGTACAGACCACACATGGCAAGAGGAAACCAATTCTTGGCATCAGAAATAGGGGACAGTTGATGACAGCCTGCAAAGCCACCCATGGGACACTGCTGTGCATCCCTGTGGTTTGCCCAGCTTCACACAGACTGCAATTTTGAAACAGTTCACAAAGTCCAAGAAATTACAGGCACTTGCTTTTTCCTGGGCTACAGAGGAAGTCTCCACGCTGCCTGCACTGGTGGATCACATCCAGGGCCAGGCTGAAGCCTTCTCCCTAGAACTGAACTTGGTTCCATCCTCCATTCTCCAGACACCCAAATCCCACAGCACAACAGTTCCATCTTGCAAACCTGCTTGTCATTAATGCACGTGCCACAAGTTGGGGTTTTTTCTTTACTAAAAGCTAACTCATATTTAAAACAGTCCCCAAATTTCACACTTCCTCCTACTACTTGGCTGTCAGACCCTGCTAATGTTCTGCTGATACTGCACATCTTTCAGGTGATCCTCACACCCATGCTTATGTTCACCTCAATTTATAATATAAAGCTGAGCATTACTAAGGAGGCTTCAGGAAGTCTTGGATTACTTTCCACATGCCATCAACTCTTTTGGGCACTCTTCTTCCTATTTTCTGGTGCTGGCTCAAGTGCAAAGCAGAGGGAGGGAGAGCCCAGCACAACCTCAGCCATACCCTGAACCCAGGTGTAGCTGCAGGAGACCATCTGCCACATGATTCAGTGGATCTACATATACAACCACATCCCACAGAATAAATCTGTCTCAGGGCTTGGGTGCTCATGCATTCCACACACCACACCATGGAGCTATCAAGTTCATCCCTCCAACAAGCTGCAAGTGATTTTGAAATGGTGAAACATATGGCTACCAAAACCTCCT
Organism: Zonotrichia albicollis; assembly: GCF_047830755.1. NCBI lineage: Eukaryota > Metazoa > Chordata > Aves > Passeriformes > Passerellidae > Zonotrichia > Zonotrichia albicollis. Next base: position 57,951,619 of record NC_133824.1, read on the forward strand.
TCCTCCCAACCAGCAGGACAGCAGTTCCTCAGCTCACACCCAGCACATCTGTTCAGCAGGTCCCAGTGCCACTGGGTGAGAGGCTGGGGGCAGAAATCATCCATCAATACAGCACTGAGCATGCTAATGGAAAGGGGCCAAGAGAATTGGGATTGCTCAGCCTGGACGAGGCTCTGGGGTGACTTTAATGCAGCCTTTCAGTAGCTGAAGGGAGCCCACCAGGAATCTGAAGAGAGACTCTTTGCAAGGGGATGTAGCGCTAGACAAGGGGGAACAGATCCAAACTGAAAGACAATAGATTTAGATGAGTTATTAGGAAGAAATTCTTCCCTGTGATGGTGGTGATGCCCTGACACAGGTTGCCCACAGAAGCTGGGGCTGCCCCATCCCTGGCAGTGCTCCAGGCCAGGCTGGATGGGGTTTGCAGCAGCCTGTTCTAGTGCAAAGTGTCCCCGCCCATAGAAGAGGGTTGGAATGAGGTGATCTTTAAGGTCTCTTCTAACTCAAACCAGTTTGTGATTCTGGGACAGGGAGCCCCTCATGCCTCCCACCCTTGGTGTCAGAGGATATAAAGACATCAGAGATGTTGCCTTATATATCATGAGTTCTATTATCATTATAGTGCAAGGGTTCTGTATCCTCAGAGTTTCATACCTTCTCAATGTTTCTCACAGGCAGCTCCTCTAAGCACCGACTGTTCCTGTCCTTGCTGCAGCAATCTGACTCCAGATCCCACCAATCCACTCTTTTATACCACAGTTCTTATTGGCTACAGGTGGGGCCTGTTAACATCACGCCTGCTCCTAATCTTTAGCAATTGGTCCAGCTGTAACTCATTGTGGGGATAAGATTACATTCTGTACCACCTTCATTTACCCATACTGTATCCCCCTACACAGAGATGTTTTCCCAGCTCATGTTTTGCATTCTGGCCAGTTTTCTATAGGATACATATTTTCCTTCTGGACACAGAGATTGTTTTACAAAACAAAGCCATTCTAGACAATTCAAGAAACCCAGACTTTTAAAAGCCTCTGACCTCTGGTAAAGCAACAACCACCATGAACAGTTGAAATGTCCAAACATTGCTATAAAAGCAGACAAGTAATTGCTCAGTGAAGGGAGGTTCCACATCCGTGGTTCAACTGGGACATCTGTAACTATGGGGTATCCATTGTGCCTGCCTATCTGCAAACCTTAACTACAAACTTCAACACTAAAAAGCCTCTTCCCTTTTCCTCCCCTGCACTCACACTGAACATGTGTTTATGGCAGTGGAAATTATACATGCAGCGGGAGAGGAGAATAAATAACCCACCAAGTCATCTGAGGACAAAGGCAAGCAGCAGCACAGCCTCACCCACCCAGCAGCCTCCATCCCCACCCCTGAGCTTCCTGGGAGAGATCCCTCCTTTCCCCCTGCCCCAGTTTATATTCCAGGGGGTTATGTCAGGCAAATCCTTACAGTGAGGTAAAACTACAGCAGGAAAACAAGAGGAAGGGCTGCAGGATGAAGTTGTGTGTTTGGAACTGTTTGACTCAAGGTCTCATCTGCTGGAAGTAAATCTCACTCTGGTGCTATCGCCACTGCTGTAACAGCAGCACAGCAAAGGTCAGCCAGGTACCTCCTCACACATGACAGTTCCTAGTGCTACCTTCCCAAATGCACCATGGCTTTTTAATTTGGAAGAAATAAATATATTTTTTAAAAGCAATGTAAAAGCCTTAAATCAACAACGTTAATAGGCAAAAACTTAATTAAGCCTTTTTTTATCAGTACCAGAAGCAGTATCCACATTTTCCTCCCCTAGAAGCACTGCAGGCAAGCTCCCCTTGCACTGAGTGACACACAAGCACAGAGCAAAGACCAACCACTGATTTTACTGGAGTATAAAACACAAGATAGGAGATTAAGAGATTCCTCACTTCTTACAAGCACCCCAGCACTGAAAAACAATCCCAGATCATGCTAAATGCTCATCCAGCTGATGCCCTAACAGTGAGTAATAGTGGGTGTTTTAGGGAAAGAATACATAAATCAGATTAAGCAAATGAATTCAAACCCCCTCCTTCACCCTCCAGCCATCAGTATGTAGGTGTTCTCTCAATATTTACCTAACAGTGGGCTTTCTCACATCTACTGAATATAAACTGAGGCTAAACCAATATGTTTCTTTTTCTGGCTGGAAAACATGTAAGTTATGACAAAAATCCCTTACTAAGGTTTTGCATCTTTTAAGCAGGAGTTTTATCACCATAATCCTGTGGATGGTCAAAACCACAAGAAGCTTTGCTAATTAAAATGCTGTAAACACAAACAGACAATTGAAGAAGCCTGACCCTGAAAAGGGAAAAGGATTTAAACACCCTATTCTGTTTCCCTAACATTAGTCCTGCAGAGTGAAAGCCTTTTTTTTTTTAATTACAAAGCTTTTCTTCGGTTCTCCTCAAAAGTTAAGTTGGATACACAAATCAGCCAGGTGGAGAACAGCCACCTCCACAAAGAGGTGACCACATGGGGTTTCTCTCCCAGCAGCAGTGGATCCTTCTGCTGCTTTTGCCATTCTGTGCACAACCCAGTCTCTGCACTCTGGTTCCAGCCCCAGGAGAGGCTCCTTGCAAAGCAAATATGTGGCACATCAAACACAGGGACCTATGTTTGATCCAGCTGCTGTTTTGCCCTCTGAAACTGGATAAAGTTTTGTATGAAGATCAGAGAAAGAGCCAGCTAGGGCTGGCAGCACTTTGCTGACTTTCAGGACTTCACAGAAAAGCCCATGTTAAGGGCAGCTCATCTTTTGAGATGCCAACCTGTCAATATTGTCTGAAAGAAGGAACAATGAATCCAAAAAGAGTTTTCCCCACTCAGGAGTATGAAACAACACTATCAGCAGTCTTGGAAATGCAAACATGCAATCATCCCTGCATCAAATCACACAGAACTGTGCACTGGAGGCAGGACCTCTGTCTCTTGTCCAAGTGCTGAAGTAGGGCAGATCCATCTTCCTTGTTTTCTTGCCAGATCCAGGACATAAATTCACCTCAGCTCTCAGTGATAACAGCATCTAAGGACTGAAGGATGATGTTTCAGTGTGGCAGCAGTGAGAACAGGATCAGGGAGGTTCACACAATATTGGTGAGCATGACAAAAAGCACACCACAGGCTTATTTCTAGAATTACACGAGGATCCCAAAGCTCTGGTGGTAACTGGAAGGTAAGACAGAAGAGAAACTTTTGGGGGGCTCAGTTTTCTGCAGCCTCTTGGACTTGGCTGTGGCAGCACAGGCAGAGCAGGACAGGCCTGCAGAGCTGGAGTGACCCATGTGTGGCTGCTGGGAGCATCCTCATCCTCAGGAGGGGAGAGGGCTGCAAAGCCAAGGGTGCCGCCCAGAGCTGGGGCTGAGGCAGGAATAGCTGCTTTTTATCTGTTTGCATAACTTCTGCGAGAACATGAGAGCAGGAAGAAGGCAGCTTGAGAACCTCTAAAACAAGTGTTTTTCTGCCTCTTCAAGACTCCCAACCAGTTATGAACACCATACAGGTTATTTTGCATAGAGTTTTAATCCCAACTGCCACACAGGTTTTCAGACATGCACAGAGCAGCTTTTCCACATTTGCTATTACATGATTTTTCTTGGAAAAGTTTTTTTTTTTTCCCCTAAGAAAAGTTGGTTTTAGACATTTGCTTGCAGATGTTGACAGCTCTGAAGCAAGGCACCACAGTATGTTGCACAAGGCTGAAAAAATGTCAATGGGAAAGTCTTTCCACTCATTTCTATAGTGAGTAACCTTACCATTCCATCACTGCAAGTTTCTGCATTCATTTGCAAAACCTCAGGATATATTTGTTTGCCAGGCTTGGGCAATGATGGCAAAGAACCATCTCAGCTTGCACAGAGAGGAGACTCCAGGAGAAAAGGATTTTATTTAGAGTTCAGAAGAGGGATTTGAGGGAGAGAAAAGAAACCTGAGCACTAAGCGAGTTCGTCAGAGCCCCAGACTGGCACTGAGACCAGAATGTCACCTTGTATCTGTTCCTTACCCAGCAAGACACAGTTTCAAAAAGCAAAATAAATTAGTCTAGTTGTATCCCAGACAGGCGCTTCCCTCTGGCTGAAGCTGAACAGTGTCTTCCAGCAAAATTAGGATCTAAAAGTCACCCCAGCCCCACTGTTCCATCCTCACAAGGGAGCCCCCTCTCTGCATTCCAACTGCTCCATAACCCACTCCTGACACAATGACCTACATAAGAACAGGCAAAAAAACCCCAACAAAACCCAAAACACTTCTCACTGCATGGCTCATTAGAGCCTTAAACTGATTCCTCTCCCCCCTCCCCTCACAATTACAATCATTACTATTTCCTTGGGCTTAGGCAAGCAAATTTCCTTTGTAAGACCTCCTGTTGGTCCTTCCCACTTACTAAACTCCAGAGAAAAACATTGAGATGAGATTTACTAGGAAAGGAAAACATTTTAATACATTATTCATTAAAACTAGGAAAAAAAAAACTAACAGAGCAACTTTGATCTTTGCCATGATTAATTCATGTACCAGAAACCCTCTGATTTAGAGGATCTCAAACCACGCTGGCAGCAGAAGTAGCAGGAACAGAGTGACAGCTTTTATAAGTCAGAGCTCCCATCACTTGTGCAAAATCCTCCAGAAAAGCAGAATTGGTGGCAGGGAGATCCTGAACCCCCCTGCTCCTGCTGTCACAGGCACCAGCAGCTCACAGGCTGTGGGTGATTCCTCAGCAGGGATCACAACTCCCTCCTGGGAGGCCCTGCCCACACAGGGAAGCACCAGAGCCAATTCAAACCTATTTTTAACCAAGTGCAGCTTAAAGCTGTTTTTAAAGTGGATGCTCTGGGGACATCCCCCTTTTGGGGCAGCTTCAGAAGTTGGCTGCTTTGGTATTGAAATAAAGGTGTTCACACAATGTCTGACAATCAATTAAATCTGCTGAAAACTCACATTTTTTATGTCCAGGTGTAGTTTGCTAGAGACACAGGTTTAAAATCAACCTCAAAAGAAGGAGGAGCAGGAGAACACTCTTTATGGAACACAAAGACAAAACACACAAAGCAAACAGGATGAACAGAAATCCAGTTGAGATGGGAATATGAGACAGCTTGTGTTCAGAGGGCCCAAAGTTTTGCAGCATCTCCACAAATAAGCAACCATTACTCAACAAGCAGCCATCCCTGGGATGAAATCTCAAACCTTCCTCACAAGGGCACTGCACTTTTCTCCACGAGAAAGCAAACTGGATCCCAAAGCACAACTGGAATCTAGTCAGGAGCAAAGTACCTAGGAAAGCTAATTCAACAGGACAAGCCAAACATTCCCCTTCTTCTGCCACTGGGGCTGTCATGAGAGGCCTCAGCTTTTCCCCTGGAGCTGCACTGGCCCTGTGCTGGCTGGGCAGGATGATCAACCCCTGAATCACCACCCTGCTACACCTGGATTCTCCTGGTGGACTGCTCACCCCACAGCTGAGGAGCCCAAGTGGTCCAGCAACAAACTGAGCTCAGATCCCACAGCTGACCCAGGAACTTTGGAGATTTCCATGTGGCAGCTTGCCAATGAGGCCTCTAATTTCCACAGCCTTAAAAAGCAGGTTGTTTACCATGCTGCTCTCCCACGCAGGTTCCCACACACCATGGGCTGAGTAAGACACTGCCACAGCAAAGCATCTGTCAAGAAAAATAAATTCAGCCTCTTGTATTCCCAGCTTATTGGGAAGAGCTCTGCCAAGAAGCAGCACCTCTTCTCATCAACACATCCCCAATTTCCCTGGCAATGCAACGAGGAAATGCTCAGCGCTCAGGCTGGGGATGGCACAATCCATCCTTGTGCAGAAACTTGTGCAGATAGCAGGGACCATGAGTGCTCTGCCCCTCCCAGTGCCAGGGGATTACTGGGAATTCCCAGAGGGATTTCCCAAGGCCTTCAGGAAATGAATGCAGTTGGCCCCAAGAGCTTCCCAGCAGCTAACACAGCCAGACTTGATTCTCTCCCCCTTCCTCATCTCCTCCCAAACATGGTTTTCACCCTGCAATACATATTTCTCCACTTCTGAAATATGTCTCTGGGATTTCAAAAGCAGATGTCCCAAATCCAAACAAATACAGCTTTAAAAATGCTGGCTGCCACATGGAGAGGGTGCTGCTTGCCCCAGCTCAGGCTCACGGAATCATAAAGGTTGGAAAAGACCTCCAAGATCATCGAGTCCAACCTTTGACCCAACATCACATTATCAACAAAACCACAGGTCTGAGTGCCATTCCAGCTGTTTCCTGAACACTTCCAGGGATGGTGACTCACCATGAGACTGCTTGGGCTGGCTGGTGCCAGCAGTTCCATGATGTGACAGCATCAATTTCATTCTCCCAAAGAGGTGCCCCTTTCCAGCAGGTGTAAGAACAGCAGTAAATTCATACCCTGCCTCCCCACAGGCTCTCACTCCTCTCAATTAACAAACAAGCAGAGGTGGGTGAGCAGGAAGAAAGTCATTTTTCCCAACAGCTTTTGAGAGACACCTAAAACCTGCACCTCACTTCATCTGTTTTCCCAGTCCCTCAATGGGGAAGGAACACTTCAGGAGGGAATTTGTTTAGGCTCAAATGACAGGAGATGAAAGCCAGCCCGTGGTTTGATGGTCACAACAGCCCTCACACAGGTTTAAGTTGTTCTCCCCCCACACAGCACCCTGCCTTCCCACACAGCCATTTTCCAGCCACATCATGGGACACTGGGATTCCTCTGCCATGGCCTTCATGCTCAAGTTGTCATCAGCCCTTTTGGATGCAATAGAACCCTTCCCTTGAAATGCTTGTTTTTCCCACTTTGCCTCCCATTCACAAGTGAAATACAGAACCAGAGTCAATGCAAATAAAAACAGGAGTAGCACTAGACTGAGGCCATCATTTAGTAAGGATTCCTCACTGAACACCTAAGAACTCTGAGCTGGGCAGGCTGGACAAGAAACATTTTTCTGCCTTTATCCTTGCTGACTTGCAAGCGTGATCTGCAAGTCTGTACTGTGAACACACAGGAAGGACACATTTTAGATACAAAAATTCAGCACTGCCTGACTTCTGAGAGTTTTATTTTCTAGTGATATCTTTCAAATGAAAAGGTTTCTGGCTCTAAGGTAATTTCCTACATTTTATAAACAAAGAAAGTTATTATTGGAAGCAAGTTCCTTTGCTGGAACTGCAGCAGTCTCCTTGGTCCTGGCTCAGCAGCAAGGCTGTGGTTTGAGCACACAGCTCCAGGGAGAGAGGAGAGCACTGACAGGGGAACACTTGCCAGGAAAGGACTCTGCTTTAGTGAGGGATCAGTGCTGGTGACAGACACACATGCTCAACAAGTCTGGCAGCTAGACGGCAGAAAAGAGCTGAGATTCTGGGATTAAAAACAGTTCCAGGCTCTAGCAAGAAGCTGGCTTTGATGGTCACAGCTATGCTGCTACTGCAGCATTTCCCTGTCCCCTGCAGCTCCTCTACAATCCCCTCTGTCCATATTCTCTTCTCCTCCCACCTCCTTCAGCCTTTTGGGCTTCTTTAAGCTGCTTCTTTCTGACTCCTCCTGCCCATACCCATCCATCAGCACTCCCCAGACCAATCTCCTACTTCCTTTTCTCTCCTTATATTCTTTATCTCTGTCCTTTTTCCAGACCCTAATGGCTCTATTTCTTCTCCAAGCAACTTTTCCCAGTGTTTGCACCATTCACTGCCCCTGTCCCTTGTCTCAGCAGCTGGGGCAAGGAGAGCAGGACACCTGCTCAGCCAGACCTCCTGCCTTCCTCCTCCCTCCCTCCCTCCTCTGCATCACCGCTGGGGCTCCCCCTCCTGCCTCCCTGCAGCACCCAGGGCAGGGCTGAGCTCAGTATGGGGAATTCTGGCCCAAAACCCAACCACAGCCCTGCTCCAATTTCCCACTCCAGACAGCTGGGGCAGGACTGGCCTCACTCAAGGCAGCCCCAGGGAAACCCAAGAGCATCCTTTTCAGACAGACAGATTTACCCTCAATTATGAAACTGCCTCATTCCATCACCTGCAACCCCCAGCAGGAGCAGCAGCCACTGAGGTGGCTCAGTGCAGGTGGTGTCCACAGCACCCCAAGCCATGCTGATGGCATGCAGTTTATCCCACATCACAAATGAGAAAATATTCCCCAAAGACAGCAGACAGGGACAGCAGAAGCTTTCATCTCTCTCTCTCTTGCCTCTGCCAAGCTCGAGATTACCCTGGCCAAACAACGTCAGGATCTCTTTGCTCAAAGCTCTGTTTTGATTCAGCTTTTCATTCTGGAAAACAAACAGAACCATTGCTGCTGAAGCACTCCAGGAAACAAAAACAGCTGGCACTGAAGAGCAGGAAACTCATTATTTTCTGCTAGGCATGGTCTGGAACAACCTAAAACAGAGGTGTATAAATTGCAAGTGTGAGTAGTCACCTCCTAAAGCACCACTGGAAGATGAACTCTGATTCCTGCAGCTCCATGCCAGCTCACCTAATGCTGAAGACCCAGTCAGGGGCAAGGACTTCTGCATGCTGGACAGGCTGGGCTGCCAGGCACCCAGACACAAGGAAAACCCTTGGCTGGGGTGCTACCACCTAAATCAGGAGTCTCCTCCAGCAGCCAGAATTGAGAGACTCAGATATTAAATTGGATACAGCCTAATTGTGTATATATATATATATATAGAGAGAGAGAGAGATGGATGGATGGATGGATGGATGGATGGATGGATGGATGGATGGATGGATGGATGGATGAACAGCATGGCTTTGTTTCTATTTTTCCCCCGGCAGTTTCTAGCACAAATTTACACAGTGACCCCTGGTAAAGCACTGAGGCTTCTGGACAGCCATTTATCTATTCCATCAGTCGGGCAGCTCACAAACTGTGGTCTAGAGAAATCCAGGCACAGCCTGAGGTGTGCTGCTGTCAGGGTATCCCTTTCATCCCAGTCCAGGGTATCCAGGTGCCTTCAACCACACTGGGTCCAGAGAGGGATGTCCATGAAACAGCATCAGGGTGTGCCATCATCCCTGGATCCCAGCACTCACCCCCTACAGCTTCATGTTTGTCTCCTTCCATCCTACACATCCCCACTCCCAGCAGCACAAACACCAGCTCCAGCACAGCCCTGTTCTCCAAGGCCAAGGAGGCTTCATGTCCCCTGGGAACTACCATCACCTCTTCCAGGAATCACAGGAAAATAAAGCAGAGCAACCTCTGTTCCTCATTACAGCCAGGAACACTGAAATCCCGCTGATTGCAAGCTTACATATTTATCTCTAGGTTTCAGAGCCCAGACAAAACACAGCCCACTGAGGAAGGGAAGTTAACCCTGATATTGCTGTTTGTTGCATTTTTACAGTGCCTGGGTATCTCTGCAGTTGGCAGATCTGGGCAAGTCACAAATTACTGACAAAAACCTCCTGGCCTTAGACACACTGCAATAGCTGTGGGGCTCACATGGATCATTTTCTGAGAAATAAAAGTAGTCCTGTGGATATATGCCAGGCTGGGGTGCTGTTCTCCTCGTGCCTCTGCATTACAGCCTCCATAAACACCAAGCAAATCACTTCATTTCCCAGGGTCTGGCTCTTCCTGCTACCAGGAATAAACAGCTTTGTTTGTTTACTTCCCTGTTTAAGTATTTTTTCCCTGTGAAAATTCAGAATTTAACAAACTTGCCTTGATTTGTTCCCTTTTTTTTTTTTAAGGCAGAAAGGCATATGTGAGATATCATGGTGTAAGTTCTCTCAGGTTCTCTCAGCAATATTTACACATGAAATGCAATGTGCACATTTCGAAAGTTTCACTTTGAAGTACAAAAAAAAGGAACTCATGGAGGCTTCAGGACACGGACAGAGCTTCTCTTGCTCCTCCTGCTTGGCTGATAAGCCTCTGCTGGGGTTTGCAGAGTGTGACCTCCAGGAGACCAATATCTGCTCAGGACTTCAAGATCAGCTTCTGAAAGCTTTTTACTTTTTAACCTGGCATTTTATTTTTTAACCTGACTGAAATCTTTCAGCAAGGCTGGGGATCCACTGAAGTTCTCCTGCCTGCCCCACAGAGAGGCACAGCATTTGTGAATTACATCCCTGGTCCCTGCAAGGCCTCAATCTACTCAGGGTGTTTATTTTCTCCCCCATGGGACTCAACACTGTCCTGACCTATCTCCATTTCAAAATGCAGAGCTGAACCAACACAGAGTGGATCTGGAAATCTCTTGCCTACAGCACACAGGTGTGATAAGTGTAAAGCACTGAAAAAAGTGTAGACGCTGGGAAAAAAATACAAGAGTGTAGAAATGTATATTTCCTGCTGGTCTCTGCCACACAAGACTTTGGGCTAGACATTAAAGGCTTCCATGTCCTCAGACTGTGAACCAAGGACAGCACAACTTTATTTATCTTATTCTGCACTGATCTATATTTGGACTAGCAATTTTTCTAGGTGGTGTCTATCACAAATTTTAAAACCCTGCTAGACCCAGTAAACCAAAAGAAAAGAGTGGCCCAAAACACAGGGTATGGGAACAAGCCATTTCTTAATTCCTGCTTCCTAGTTTCCAGTATTTATTCCCTTAACTATAAAAGATGGGCTGAAAGCAGTCATTATTGCAGTTTACAGAGGACTGGTAAAACTCTTCTTCCTCCCTGTTGTGCAAGAACCTGATAACAGATCTGTCAATAGAAATTTTATGGGGCTGAGGAGCTGCATTATAGTGCAGAGCAAGGATCTTGTTAACAAAATATTTAGGTTCCACTTGACACTTTAAGGCTGCAGATCTTTAGTGGTACCTGTCAGAGAAAACATTATTTCTTAAAAAAAACTTTGTGTTAGAAAAACATATTCTAAGAAAAATGACAGCAAAAGACCAGGAGTCTCTGTGTTTGAGGACAAATCATTTGAATGCACCAGCTGTAAAACAAAGCAGCATTTCCTGGTCCAGAAACAGGTTTGGGCTTCCTGAACCTGCTTCTTAGGTTACCTGTAGGCAAGCAGGTTCAGCTTCTCCCTTGGGGGATGGAACCAGATGATCCTAAAGGTTCCTTCCCATATGATTCTATGGTTCCTTGCTGCTGCAAACCCTACCAACATGAAATATTTAGTAACAGGTGCTATATTCACTCTACAGACTCACTTGGGTTTTCAATATTCTTGTCTTTCTATTTCTTGCCCAGAGCTCAAATTTGTCATTGTCCTTACTGACACTGAGAGAAAAGAAACAACCATTACTTATTTTAGAATGATGAAATTAAAACTGAACTTCAAGCCAGAATTATAATTTTGAGTGACAACATGAAGAAAAAAAAAAGGAAAATTTCAAGAGTTCAAAGCACTAAAATAGAAACACTCTGTTTTCTATAAGACTTGCTCCATTCATTAATTCAGTCAAATACTTCATTTGTATTAATTTAATTAGCTTTGCTCAGAATTAAATAGGGCAAACAGAAGGAGAGGTGGCAAACTGAGGGCACCTTGCAGGCAAAGCTGTGAGGGGATTGGGCTGCTCTGGGACTCCAGGGCTGCAAGGGGAGAGGTTCAATCCATCCAGGAACACACCTGGGGCCTCTCAGGGTCCAGCCTGGCCCAAGCACCACCACCAGCTCTGGGGAATCTCTTCTAACATCTCACAGGGGTCCAGAGGCACAAACCACAGCAGGGGTTCACCACACTCACTGCAAGGCTTTTGATTTCAAATCAAACATATCCTGGTGAAGAAGAGTTAACTCAGGGTTTGCTCTTTCACAGCTGAAACCAGCCTTCAGTGGGAAAAGCAACAAGCACTGGAGAGCAGGTCTGAATTCATGTCACCAGCTGAGCAACACCCTCTGGGGCACCTCAAGAGCCCTACGTGTGTAAGGGAGCAAAAAAGCAGATTTTCACTCTTTAAAGAGGGCCTGCAAGAGTTGAGATCTTGTGGATTATCTCAGAGTTCCTGGCACACACATGGATCACAGGGAGGGAGGGAAGCAGGGCTCTCTGGGTTCTCTTAAACCACAGCTCCTGCAGTCCCCAGGGCTGGGCAGAGCTTGGTGGGGTCCCACACACTGCACACCCTGCTCCTGTTCCAGCTCCTCAGCTGACAACGTGCCTCACATCCACTGCCAAAACACACCTCAATGAAGGCAAATCCACTGTTTTTAAGAGAGCAGAAGCAAGGAGACACAGAGACAGAGCTAAGAAATGCTAAAGACACCCTTCTGGGGGGAAAAATCGTATTTATATCCAGAGTAAAAAGAATAAGAAAGTTTTCAAAAGGAATCATATGACTTGGAAAAAATTTGATGACTTGAAAACAAAAATCCTAGAAGGGTGAAATAAAGAAAACCCAGAAAAGAGTAAATAAACTCATTTGAGAAAAGGCAGGACATCAATCCCTAAGCAAAGCCTGAAGCCTGGCAGGCAGAAGTCAGCCCTCACCTTCTCTATGAAACAGCCTGGACTGAAACAGCTCCTGGGTGAGTGAGGAGATGCCTGGGGATGAGGGTGCTTCCCTCCACCCCAGCTGGGTGCCAGGGGCACCAGGGATGTGTCACCCTGGGGAGTTCAGGAGTTGGCTTTGCTGACCCTTGTGGGTCCCTTCCAGCTCAGAGTATTCTGCGATTTCTGTGAGAGGTAATCTCCTCCCAAGGTAAGGAGATTTTCATTTTAATTTTGCACTGGTTGCTTTACACAGGAAACATCAGCTGAATGAGGGTAGTTAATATAATCAAATACAGCTTAGCACAGCAAGTATATCCAAGCAGAGAAAATAAAGAGAGGCAGGTATAATTTCTCTAGGCCTCCCTCACTTCCTATTGCTCTGTTCCTTTCTTTTGCTGAAAAACTACATGTATTTTTAACACATCAAACAGGCAGATCTCCCTGCCTTAGAATAGCAGTGATGGACAGAAGAGCCACATGGGAACCTGCACAGAACTGATCCCTTTGCAGCTGCATGTTTGCTGTACTGCCCTCACACCCTGACAGCCTCAAATGCCTCTGTCAGACTCCCAGGAGCCACACCCTGCTCCCCCATCCCTGCTGTAGGTGAGCAGAACCAAATTATGGCTTTGGTCAGAAGAACTTTTAATCAAACCAAAAAAGCACCACTCCTAAAGTCCAAGCACCACCAGGACTACCTGTTTTGAGTAAGCAAAACAGGACAAACAAAATAAGGCAGTCTCAGGTGGGCCTAAAACCACAATCTCAATTGTTTTGTTGGGAGTTTTTTGTGTTTTGCTATTTTTTCTTCTTATCCCCCCTACTTCCTCCCTCTCGTTGCCCACTTTTTGGACTTCTACTTTACTGGAGGTAGACAATGGTGCCTGAGACCCTCTGAATTTAGCTATTTCCATTACCAAAACAACCAGCTCAGCATAAGAAGTCATAAGGAGCAGTGGCTGCCCTCCAGATCAGGGGAATGAGGGGCAAGCTGATTTTGAGCTTTCAAGTCGTGAATTATTCTCAGACTTTTTTTTTCAAAAAAACCCCTTAAAATTTCAAATACCATTCAGAGCCTCCACACTTCCAGCAAAAGAGACAAAAGCAGAATTAAATATGATATTATGAACAAGATCTCTCTGTGTATCAGAGGGAAACCCCTGATTCCTCATGAATACCTCCTTTACCCAAGGACTGGGAAAAGTCTGCATCTGCAATCAGGCTTGCCATGGATTAAGACTTTTTTTGGAAACTCTAAATGTGCCCATACATGGGAACAACCAGACAAGAAAAAACCCAAGAGCCACCTTTGATGTTCCTGTTCTGTAAGGCTACACATCCTCAAGAACAACAGAGGAAAGAGAAGTAAATTATTTCCAACATTTCCCATTCCCCTTGGAAAGCAGTAGCTGTACAAACATCTGAGTTCTGCATTTCTCATCTCTGAGACCTTGCTAGCAACATGCTCAGCCACCAGCACAGGTCTGAAGCACACTGTGCATTTATGCTCATGCCCACCATGCTTTAAATGGCCAAGCATGGCACTCCTGCACGTGGATACAAATGGGATGTAAGTCAGTAAAAGCACTCCAGTTTCTTCTCTTTCCATCCCTGTCTCTGTCATAGGACATTAAAGCCAATTTCTAACATGCTTTTCATCCCTGCAAGAAATTCCTCCAGGCCTCCCCAGCACACCTTGGCATTCTCCTGCTCTCTGGTTACAAATACAGAGATTTCCTGGGTTGCTCACATGCACACTCATAACAGGTATCACAATAAACAACAGGGACATCAAAACCATCAAAACTATAAAATACAGTTACCAAAAAAAAGACTGCCCAGATGCTTTTTGGGGCAGCTGTCACACTAAAAACTTGCAAGCTTCCTGCGCAAAGTGAACCCAGGAAACAGAAATGGTCGTGAAGTAGATGTGAACAATTACAGAACAAAAAGCATCCAGATGTTCTAAACATTTTCCATTTTAAACATGCTCTGCTTTCTCCTCAGCTTGCCCTTGGAGAGGCAGCCAGGTGAAAAGCACCAGTGACAAAAACAACCTGTCTGAAAGGCCAGCTTCAGGGAAACAAACCAGAGAGAGCACAACCAGCCAGCTCCCCAGGTCTGGGATCAGAGCAGAGGGCACACAGAGCTCCAGCTGCCACCAACAGCCCCTTCCAGATTTCCCCCATCACTCAGGAAACCTCAGGCACACCCAGCATGGGGCCCCTGAAGAATCCAAATGTCTGCACTGCTCTGGAACTGATGGCAGGGACACAGAGCAGCCCAGCTCCAAATGGAAACAGCCCTTACCTTCTGTGAAGTTTCCTGTGAGAGTTATGACAACAAACACTTTGCCTTCTGGCTCCAAATCCACCTGAAAGAAAGCAAAGGAAATGTTAGAAGATTGGTTTCTTTGAGGCAGCAATTTGATAATATTTGAAGGTGTATATATTCTCATGCACACCTTAATTGAAAAAAAATAAAATAAAAATCAAGCATCTGGTGCCCAAATTGTTCAGCATTCAGGGCTACATAAAAAATAAGGAAATTGAGTCCTACGTTTTTCCTGGAAGTGCTGAATAAACTCAGCCTTGCTAGAGAAAATATAATTTTAAAAATATAAAATACAGTTAATAGTGTTCCAATTTGTGAGATACATGAAGCAGGACTAACACTGAATTCTCTGAAATATATCAGTGTGCAGCTGTGTCGAGAATTACATGGATATTTCCTCTCTATTACATTTTATCTCAGTGAAATTGTTTCAGTCTCTCAAAATACCATCATTGCTGAGGCAAATGCTGATTTCTTACATAAATCACCTTTTGGCCTTAAACCATAGGAAATAGAAAATTGTTAGTGCTGTTACCTAAGGACTTCTTGTCGTTTAATCTAAATTAGATAGAGATAGAGATACAGAACATAATTTTAGGGATCAGAGATTCAATCCCAGCATCAGTCAGCCTGTCCTTGAAAGAAAGCATTTCTTATTTGGTGAGTAGATTTTTCATTTTGAGATACATTTTTAATAAAGGTCTTGCTTTTGGTGTTGTGTTTTTTTTTTTTTTTTTATTTGCCCACTAAGGATTCCTGATGTTTGAGTCAGGCTGTCACACAGAAATCTCAGTTAAACAACAAAAAGAAAGAAGTAACAAGGCACACCCTGAATTTACCACAAATTTCAAGGTTAAAATTAGCAAACAGGAGCTTTACACCTCATGGGTATGGATCACCTGTGCAGAACAGGAATTTTGAAAATGGAGATTTCTGGGGGAATTAATGGATTGCTGATCCAAACCCTCCCTGCTCCTCCTGAACAACCACAGGATGATGAGCTCAGGCTGCCTCCTGTGCCCTGTGAGCCCTTTGATTCCTCTGCAGTGAAAACACCCAGCACACCACTGAAACAAACCCCAAAAAATCAACCTGAGCAAAGTGTGAACACCCAGCACATCACTGAAATAAACTCCCAAAAATCAACCTGAGCAAAGTGTAAACACCCAGCACATCACTGAAAAAAACCCCAAAAAAATCAACCTGAGTAAAGTGTAAACACCCAGCACATCACTGAAAAAAACCCCAAAAAAATCAACCTGAGTAAAGTGTAAACACCCAGCACATCACTGAAACAAACCCAAAAAATCAGCCTGAGCAACATGTAAACACCCAGCACATCACTGAAATAAAACCTCAACATCAACCTGAGCAAAGTGTAAACATCCAGCACATCATAGAAACAAACCCCCCAAAATCAGTCTGAGCAAAGTGTGAACACCCAGCGCATCACTGAAACAAACCCCTAAAAATCAACCTGAGCAAAGTGTAAACACCCAGCACATGACTGAAACAACCCCACAAAAATCAACCGAGCAAAGTGTAAACACCCAGCGCATCACTGAAATAAAACCTCAACATCAACCTGAGCAAAGTGTAAACACCCAGCACATCACTGAAATAAAACCTCAACATCAACCTGAGCAAAGTGTAAACACCCAGCACATCGCTGAAACAAACCCCCAAAAATCAACCTGAGCAAGGTGTAACCACCCAGCACATCACTGAAAAAAAACCCAAAAAATCAACCTGAGCAAAGTGTAAACACCCAGCACATCACTGAAACAAACCCCCAAAAATCAACCTGAGCTCCCCAGGCCAGAGCTATGGACCACTCCTGATCCAGACATTTGCTCCTGGTTTCTAAAAAACGCTGCTGCCACAAACCTAACAGGCAATAATGTTAAAATACTGAAAAAAACCAAAGGTGAACCCTAAAGAAAAGCCAAACAGCCAAGGTACAAATGGAAGGAAAGCACCTGCACAGCTGTAGGTGGGAGGAGGTGTCTGAGCTGGGCTGACTCTGCAGGGTTAAGGCACAATGCTGACACAGCCCAGAAAAAAGCAGATTTCTGGGGTAAGTGAAGGAGAAGCACAGCCAGCCATACATTTCCCTAGCCCACAATTTGTTGCAGAAGTAGAGAAATCATTATTTAAACTGCTGGGGATTTGTTAGGATGAGCAGAAGAAATATTTTCAGGAAAAAGAATGAGAATCATCTCATTCACAAGATTCCAGCTGTGGTTGTATGGTGCCACACACACTCCTATCAGTGGGACACAAAACAGGGAAGCTACAACTTCTTGGGAAAATTCTACCAAAATGCTGATTTTATGGACACTACATTCTCCACTAAAGGAAAAAGAATAATTAAAATCAGTCTCACAGGGAAATTTTAAAGCAAATATTTAGTCTTGACTCAATATTAATTTTTGTCCTTGTTTGCACTGCACATTACACTGGTTTTAGGAAGCTGTGTTTGAACAGCCCTCTGTCTCCATTAATATTGAAGACAATTCCCAAATAGATTTCAACTTCAGCAATATCATGCATCATTTTTGCCTAAATTTCAGTTCCCTGGAGAGATGTGCAGCTTTGTAAAGAGATGGTCCTTTCCAAAATATATAATAATATATAATAACATATAACCATGCAAATTGATTTTTGGGATACCAAGAATTCAGGTTTTATGGATAAATCCTTACTTACTTAGGTTTCCAAAATCATTCTTCAGTGCTTATGATTTTCCTGCCAGTCTCCATAGAGGATATGTCATATTCCTGGTTTTACACGGACAAACAGGATCCTTCCTCCCTTCTTCTGACACACAGTATCTCTGCTGGGATGTGGAATAAATCCTGCACTCCTTGTTCAGTCTTAAAAGCAAAGGATTGTCAGGACTCAGCACCTGGGATGAGGCCAGGGAATCCAACATAAGCATCACCCACCTTTGACACAGGGCACAGACAAAATCTGGCCCAAAGTCCTGACACACCTCGTTCTCCATCTCTGCAGAGAGGATTCCTCTGCCCCTAGCACAGCACAGTCCTCTGCCTACAGCAGTCTCACAAAACAGAAACAAACTCAGTCAGAAAGCAATAGCAGGAGATTTATGAGGGTTATAAACAATCTCTCTCCCCTCCAGACTCCAAGATTAAAGACCAGTCAAATCCTCTACACATACCAAGCAGCTGTGTTCCTGTTGTACCACAGTCCAAGAGCACTCAGCCAAGAGGACTTGAGCTATACTCAATGTCTTCTTACAGAACATCTAAGGGGGATCTAATTAAAAATTACAGCTGAAAGGCTCCAAATGAGGCTGAAGCCCCAGCTTGCCAGGAGCTGCTGAAACTTTGGCACACCAACACTGATGGATGCAGGACCAAAGGGGAATTCTTGTCCTAGACAAGGGTTTAAACCAGACAGTCTTAAGGGTTTCTGTAGTCTTAAATTGATAGCAACAGAACAACAAAAGATAACATACCATGAAATTAAATGAAATAATAATAGAGCACAGGGAAAAGTGGCTTTTGGACTTGCTGTGATCTCCTTTAAGGATGAATTTGACCAGCTAAGTAGCAGCCAGCTCAGTACCTGAGGTAACTCTCAGACATGTGGAACATACCCAAAACAGAAAATAACGCCTGACCTAAAAACCTGAAAGGAAAATGCCTGACCACAGAGCTGAGCTGGCCTGAGAAACATCAGCAGCTCCCCTCCACATGCCTGACAGGACGTGCTTCCCACCATCATGGGGACACCCAGAGCCATGGCCACACTCCAGAGTGGCCCTGTGCTGGCAGGTGACACCTGTGAGCTGCTCACACTCGCTGGACCCGCAGTGTCCGTGCAGCCCCGCGAGCTGAGCTGGGTGTGAACAGCTCAGGCCCTGGGGGTGACCTCAGGCAGCTCTCAGCACAGCCCCTGGTGCTCCTGCCCCTGCTTCACACCTCAGCAGCACCTTCACACCCGCAGCACCGCTCCCAGCCTTGCAGTGCAGCCACAGCTGCAGCACACGCTGTGGGAAACTCTCCTGACACAGCAACTGCAGCCAGAGCTGGGCATGCAGAACCAGCTAAAACCAGAGACCCACAGAGCAGAAGTCTGGCACTCCACTGTGTCCTCAAAAGGAGGAACTCCTGATATCAGCCCTTGTGGGAACCCAGGACATCCCTCTGGCTGTCCAAGATGGCCAAGACCCCTGCCAGGGGGCTCAGAAGCCCTGCACAGAGCCCAAGATGCCCCTGTGGTTTTGCTTATGACCCCTGGAGCAAGTTACCCACCTTAGATGAAGGTCAGCAAGCCACAACAGTGTAGGTATAATAATAGTGAAGTTATCAGAGGGTGGAAAAGTAGATTTTAGCATTTTTGGTATGGGGGTTCAGGAGGCAAGATGGAGGGATCTGGGCACGTCCAGCCTTTCTCCTTCTTGGCCTCCATCTTCTGCTGTGATGTTGGCACTTACAGATTGGTTCAGAAGCTCACTGTCTAACATAGGTGATAGGCATTGGAAAGTAATTGTAAACATTGTACACGTAGTTTTTAGTATAAAGACATAACACTGCCCTGGGGGCAGGCAGAGTGCCTGGACTATCCTGCTGAGAGGACCTCGGCAGGACAGGAGAAAATTTTTTATAGATAAGATACAATAAACAACCTTGAGACTGAGAAATTAAGAGCTCTGACTCCTCCTTCAAGCGCTGGGCTGGGAAAAGAGACTTTCTAACTTTTCTCGGGGTCACTCTGACTGGCGAGAGACCCCAACAAGCCCTCCTTCAACCTGTCCAGTCACCAAAGCACTTCCAGCACCAGCTTCCACAGACAGAGAGGGCTTCTCACCGTGCTCTGCTACTCAACCAGACCTGAGCACTTGCAAAGGGAGCAGCTGCCAAAGGACTGGCCCTCCGGCCATGGAAGAGATAACCCGAGCTGGGCTGGCAGCCCAAGGCCTGGCTCCATGCTGGCACAGCTCCAGGGATGCCAGCACCTCCCAGCATCAGCAAACACCCTCGGGATCCAGCCTCCCAACAGCAGCGGGGGTGGAACACGAGCGCCATGCAGATGCCAAGTTTTGCTCCTCACTTCTGCTCTGTTTATCATTTCCCAGCACTGACATTAAAGGCAAAACCCCTACATTTCTACAGAGAAACAGGGTGTCACAGTATCAATCTTGACAGAGTTGATAAAGCCCAAAGTAGATCATAAAATCAGTTTGGGTCAACAAAGCAGCTGATATTTATTCCTAAAGCAGGAGAGGCTCAGAGAAGCTCAACAGCCCAAAGGCAGCACAGGTGATGCTCAGGGGGAACTCCTACACCACAGCATAAGAGAAGTGATACAGGAATGTAACCATCCATATGTATTTGACACAATCATCAAAGGGTAATATGTACAAAGTTTCCTAATGCCAAAGATCTGGCATGGGATAACTTATTTTAGGGAATCACAAGCTCATGCCTGGAAGGTTTAGTATCAAAGCCAAAGGAAAGTCCTGTTGTATTGGGAGCAAAGGAGAATTATGAAATTCTATGCATGCCTGATGCTGTCACTGCTGTGAGGTGCAGTGATCTCAGAATAAATCAAACTAAACTGGGGGTGTGCAGAATCATATCACTGGCAGGCAGATCTGTAAACAGTCATCACCTTACCCCCTCTCCAGCACTTTCATCCTCAGCCTGGTCCCCCAGGGAAGAACCAGGGGGAAAAACACAGACTTTCTGGCTGGTTTAGAGGTAACTTGGCCAAGTCTTAGCTCACTGGGAGAGGAAAGTGTGCTTATCAGTGTAGTAAATCCTTTAGTCACCCTCAAGGAAATGAAGGCAGCACGTTTGTCCACAGCACAAGGGGTGGAAAAGAGCAACTGCTGTACCTGTGAGAACAGCACAGGATTTTGGCCCAGAGCTAAGCACACACTTTTACTTCTGCTGAACTTCACAGCCCAAGCAGGGAAAATGAGCATTGGAAGATTTTGGCAGGTGAGCTGGAAAGGGGCAGGTAAGGATGAGAAGTTCAGCCATGGCTCCATTACACCTCCCCTGAGAGGCACAGCCTCTGCCAGGACACTGTGCTGGGAGTCAGGAACTCCACTCCTAACCCAAAGCACTCACAGGGTGCCCCATGCCTGAACTTGCTGGGATCCTGCTGCTCCATGTGACTTCAAAGGGAGCTGCCAGGGACTGGCTTCCCACAAGGAGGGGCCCCAGTGAACCATCTCACAGAAAAGGGCTGTGCTGACATCCTTCCCAACCATAGGCCAGGTGTTACTGACTCCCCTTCTCTGCATTACAACAAATAAATCAGCTCAGGAGCAGAGCACATGCAGGGAGAGCAAAACAGGGCTCCTTAATCACATGCCTTCACACACATAATAAAAACTGGCCGTGCGTGATTCATCAATGGAAGAGGTTTGGAAAACAAATTCAGAAGGAGGGTAATCTCTCAGGCAACATATCAACACCCAGCTGAAGCATCCACTGAACCTGCAGAGCAGGTAGAGTGAGTTGGCCTCGAGAGAGCCCGGCCTGCCCCGGGAAAGGATGGGAAGAGGCAGATCCAAAGGGTGCCTGCCTGCAAGTCGCTCACTCTCCAAAATCAAGATGAGGTAGATAAGGTGGCACCCCAGGATGAAAAGATATCTTCAAAACTTAACCTGGCAAGAGCACTACATCTCACAAACACAAGTTTATAAGATTTTTTTTTCCCCTCCCATACCCTAACAGATAATCCAGTCTGGGAAGTGTGATCTGAAGCACATCAGAATCAGTGGGAATGTTTTTATTGTGTTTGGATCAGACACAAAAGATTATTCTGTTTACCCTGGAGCCTAGAACATCCCTTCTGCCATTGCTGCCCTGTCCTTCCTTGCCCACAGGCACAATCCATAACCATCCTAGAAGTACAGCCTTTTTCTGAGGCATGTCAGTGCTGACATGGCTTCAAAAACAGAACAGGCCAGACACTTGCAGTGACTAAAGCAAATATAAAAGCTACCCAGGGACTTCATTAGCTTAATTAAACAAGTAGCTATATCTTTTGACTTCCTACATAATTTTTAATTTTAATTAACAGAACTGCATATGTAATCAGTCGTTTGTAGAGGCAATTCCCAAGGCTCAGTCGAAAGAGCTGAAAATTTGGGTTAGGCTAAAGCTGGTTTTTCACATGCCTCTAGTTATTTCTTGGCATCTTTCTTGTTTAAGCTCTTACCAGATCATGCTTATGGAATGTCAGATCTTTCTGTATTTTAATAAGGCAGCACCTCCTTGGACAGGTCAAATAGCAATTTTCTCAGCCAAATACACAGTGTCTGGATTAATCAGTCCCTCTCATACTTTTTGAGGCTGACAGACACCTGTCTATCAAGTCAGACACCTTTGAAAATCCTCAGGGCTGTCTAGTACAAAGGGGATTTTGCATTTCCAGACCAACACATTAAAGTGTTTTTCCTGCAAACGCACAGCATGCACTTTTTAAGATTCAAATTAGGGTGCCTAAAAAAAAAAAAAAAAGGCAAACACATACACACAACAGGGTATCAAGTATTTTCTTATTACTGCAGAGGCTGGCCAGTGCTCAGGGCAGCAATTCCCACCAGGTGCTGGGGCAGACCTGGACAGCAGTGGGAAAAGCTGCCAATCCCACCTGCAGTCAGCAGGTCCAGGTACCCTGAGTGTTAAAGCCCTCACAGCTCACCTGAACACAGTTTAATGCTCTGCAGCTAAACTCACACATGGGTGGAAAGTCAGTCTCTCTCAAAACTCCCACAACCAGTTATTCCAGCTATTACTGTAATATTGTCATTCTAATTTTTTGTTTCAGGACAGCTGCTTAAAATATTACTTTTGTTTTTGTTCAAGCTGCCTAATTATAAGCTGTGCACCAGCCATGAACAAGTATGCATAACTAATGACTCTTAGCCAATCCTGGACTCTTTAATCAATTTTAGTCTGGTTTCATCCAAGAGATCACCCATCTCTACAGAAGATTTGCAGAGGTGGGAACAAGATTTATTTATCCTGTGAAAATTCCTGCCAAGAAAACCTGCTTGAAGAGCTACAAATATAATACAGATTAAAAAGGAGGTTTCAAATCTTAAAAATAACAAACAACATTTGAAAGTAGGAGCTAGAGCCTGCTCCTATAGTGTTACAGCAATTTATATTGCTTTTGAGAAATAACTCTAAAGCAGTAAATGATTTACAAGTAATGGTTGCAGGAAGATGCTCTTTAGCATATTTGAAAAAAATTTAATAAGTTATAAAGTTATAAAGAGAGAAACACAGACACAACTGGTTCAGGGACTATTATGTTTTTGTTCTCCTTATATTTTCAAAGAAAAACAACAACAACTCTCCAGGGGGATTTTTTACCTTTTTTCCCAAGTTATGTGCCAGGAGGAAAGGATCCAATTGCCTGTTTATAAATCCCATGGTACTGAAGTTTTTTGCAGACAAGGCACTGATCCCAACAGTAAGAGTAAGAACACACTCCTTTAGAAATTTAAGTGAAATTTAAAATAAAATGGGGGGGTGTGGGTGAATCTAATAATGTCATGCACACACTGGAGTCTGCAGCAGGGGAGAGCTTTCACTCACAGCCTCCTACAAGTGGGGGGCTAGAAATGGCTGGGCTGGTCAATGGGCTGAGCAGAAAATGTGAACGATGCCCAGACCCTGCCAGTGAGGGTCCCTTTCCTGAGGGCACAGAACATGCCCAGCGTGGGATGACTGAGCTGCCACGAACAGCAAAGCTGCTGGAACCCCCAGCGACAGCTCATGGTGCCAGGGGAGATGCCAGGCACAGAGAAAAGGCTGCTCTGAGCCCCCCTGAGCAGAGAGAAGGGGCAGGAACCCCCCAGCTGCCTCCCACAGCCCGTGTGAAACCAGAATTGTGTGGGCAGGACGGATGCTGCCTTTCCCTACCACAAGCACACACAAGCACAGCTTTAGCTCTGCTGAGCACAATTAAACTTTAATTATTCACCATGCATCTTAGTAACAGCGCACCAAATACCATCATGTCCAGTCCATCACTGTATTTTCCTTCCAACTCCCCTTGTCTTCCTCCTACAGCTAGTTTTTTTGAAGGGATGGGAAGGAAAATCACAGATTACTTTAATTTCCCAAAGGCAAATGCTGACATCAATGCAGGACCACTAAATTAAAGGATGGCAAATGCAGGGCTTCATTTTCAGCTGTCTGAACACTTGATTACAGCAAATCCACCCCTGCTCACATTCAGTAGCTGCTATCAGGCTATCAGCTTTGCATATGCAAGGTATGGAAATCTGCCTGCAGACACCTGTGTGTGCAACTGCAGGTAAAAGAGGCTGACAGTGGGACAGGGTCTCTGCTCAATTTATATTGACCAATAATCAAACAACAAAAAATCTTCTATTTCCATTCAATTAACAGTGATAATATATCAATAAACCTCAACAACCAGTTATTACCAGCAAAACAAAAATCTTTCAGTAGCTGTAGAGCTGCAGTTGCAAAGGGATGATCCTGACAGTTCATGTTTTAGGTCTATCACTGAGCACACAACACAGGAATTGCCCTTCTCTATCTCCAAGATCTGGAGATTATCTACAAGAGTCTTTTCTGTCTCCTACATGCACCCAACATAACTTGGCAGAAAACACAGGAAATTGTGCCACTTTTTCTGTTTACAGTTATAAAGAAATAAATTCATTGACTGGTGCCAAATAGGCAAGTTGGTGGCACTTCCCATATGGAAACATTCCAAGGGCCATCACAATGAGATGCTGGGCAGAGCTCCCTCAAAGCAAAGCAGTGACACAGATGTGCTTAGAACTGAGGCAATGCCCCCCAGGAAGGAAAGAGCAGTGCAAAAGCAAGCACAGTGCACACCAGAGACCTGGGCTTGGCCCAGAGAGGAACAGAACAGCCACCAGGCAGAAATACAGAAGGAGAAACAAAAATATTGGGCAGAGGAGCAACACCAGTTCTCTCAGTCTTGAGAAGTCATCCAAGGCACAGCACTCACCTTCAGCTTTAATTAACCTCCCTAACAAATCTAGGCAGACTTTATGAATCATTTATGACTTTACATTAAGCAGCACAGTCTGCACATGGTCTGAGGTTCTGTGTCTCGTTGGTTGCCCAGGGACCATCATTGCACAGCTACAGCAGGACAGAATTCAGGGGTAACTTAGGGGCAATCCAGCATCAGACAGAGCCCCCAATATCCTGTTCATGGATCCAACCCAAGGAGAAGGGACCTCTAAACCAGCTGCATCTCTGTGCAAAGACCCCTCTGCAGCTGTGTCCCCAGAACCTTGCTCACTCACCTGCTTGTGTTGTTCTCCACTATTCAGTGCTGGGAAATATTTTCTCGTTATTCATAGGCTTTATTGCATAATCCTAAACTTCTGAGAAATTATTCTCATTTGAGTCTCCATTAGGTGTGTCACTATTTTTAAAATATCTTCCTACTACATGTAATTCATTTGGTGTACTGCTGCTTTTCCATTTTTGTCCAATAGCTCTTTCTTCTTTCTAAAACCAGGCCACAGCAGATGAGATCATGAACCATTAAAATCCATTAGTCCTCAAGATAATCCATCAAATTTCTCAGCACCTCAGGTAGAAAGGGGAAAGGTCACAACTTCTCCTACTCCAACCATTTCAGTCAGATACTGAGGAGCCAAATACCATCCTTTTAACAACAGCTAAAAGTTAAGTCCTGGTGCTGCAGCAAAAGGCAGTCTGATGGAAAAGTTCAGTTATTTATGATGCTTGAACACTAATAATTAGCACTGTAAGCTAAAAAAGGAGGATTCTGGAGTGAGATGTGCTCAGCATCTCGATGCCAGGAAGATGGGGTTCCACAACACAGAGGCACAGACGCAACCAACAGCTCTGCACAGGGCCTGATTTACTCACACCTTCCTTCTCCTTCCCTCCCTTCAACACCAAGTGTTGAAAAGACCTTTATTGATCTTTACTGCTCTGGGGACAGCTGGAATCCTAAAAAGTGGATGTAGAAGTTTCAGGAAGGCCCACAGTGCTGGTGTCACATTCCTATGGAGCTGGAAACCAACGTGACAGAGGGAAGGAGCTGCACAGCAGATCGTGCACTCCAAACACATCCCCCACATCCAACCCTTCCCACACATCTCCACCTTTCCAAAGAAAGACAGCAAAGCCCCTCTGGGTGCTGAGCACATCTCACACCATCAGTTTCACAGAAAAGGAAAGCCATGTTTGGGGATGGCAGGAGCAGAGGTAGAAACAGGGATTTGAGTCCTCAAAAACAGACCTAGCTCGCTGCACAGCAGCCACACTGCTTGGAAAGGGCAAGGGAAACCCAGCAAAACCCACAAAAACAACGTGAACCTGGACTCCATACAAGTCCAGACATCAAGAAGAGTCAATTGCTCCAAAGCACCAGAATTCTCAGTCTTTTCAATGACTTTAAAGCCTTGAGCTAAGCAATTGAGGGGCACACACCACCCCTGTCAGCACCAGCATGAATTAATTTATGTGCAGGATCAAGTTATCAGCAATATTTCTGGCAAACCCTAAGATTTCAAATGGCATGTCTCAGGGGCATGCCAGTCTTTAGAAGTACAGCTCCCAACACAGCTCATATTCCCACTTACAGTGCTAATCCCATTACTCATTCTTAGTGAGGATACAAAAAGGAGATATTAAATCCAGCAACTTTAAACCTTGGCATGGGCTGTAACACCATGGGAAAACCCAAGCACCTCAGCTCTGATAATTCTTCCCAGATCTGGAATTGATCACAGTGACTTCCTCCTTCCTCCTCTCACTTCCTCACCTGGCAGTTTCTTAGCACTGAAATTATAAAGCATTTATACCCAGCCAGTATTAATCCACCACAACCCCTCTCCAAGATGATCTGCCCAATGATTTGAGACAGGGAAGAAAAGCAAACTATCAAATATGAGTGGCATGTCACAGGAGAAAACCTGCTTGGGACACAAGGAAAGATGAAAAGAAAGGTTTAAAAGTACTTTAGCCCACATACTCCCTCTCCTATTCCCTGCCAGCCACTTATGGGATTGCCCCATCTCCCTGGTACACACATCCCAGAACATCATGTAAAATCACCAGCAGTTTCTGGCTGCACAGCCAATTAGATACTTCCAAAGGTACAAAAAAAAAAAAAAAAAAAAAAAAAAGGAGTGCCAAGGCATGCACTCCCCCAGCATTCCTGAAGGTATGATGCTTGCTCCTGCTGTCCAGATGTTACTGCTCATGTCTCTGCTGCAATCCCATGAGGGCCACTGCTGGGAGCCACAATCAAGTCTTCAGGCAGCAAAAAGAATGTAGGTTGCAGCTGACAACACCCAGAAAGGACACGCCACTGCCAACACTTGCTTTGCCAAGTTAGATCATATCCTATTTGTACAGTGGGTTGTGGGTTTTGTTTATGTGTTTGGTTTTCTGTTTGGGCTTTTTTTCTTTTTTTTTTTTTTTGTGGGGATGATGGAAGAATACAATCAAAATATTTCTGTGAAACAGCAGTTGGGAAAAAAAGAGTGCATAGGTGAGGTTTTTCATGAGGAAGGACAGTGGGTTGGACATCAGTACCAAAAATAATAGGGAAAAAATTGTCCTGAAATCCTGAGGCCAAGCATTACAATAAGAGACAGACTGTCCAAGACCAAGCAATTTTTAGTCCTATCAAGTCTGTGATTACAGTTTTCCTCATCTACCTCATGAGAGAGATGATCTCACTACCCACTTGTGACCATAAAGTCAGAGCTGTGACTCCAGCACTGAGGCTGAGGCAGGAAGGAGCTGCACAGCCACGGCCTCCAGCCCTCCCCAGCCACCGGACGGTGACGAGCTGCTGTGTCACTGGGACACTGCTCAGCTGACCCTCTGCAGGACAGCAGGCTCTCCAGGGTTTGGTCAACAACTGGAACTGACAGGCAGCTCCTTGGGACCTACCAGCAGCACACTGTCACGTAATTCCCCTTTTAGGTATTTCTTTTTCCCCTTCCAAAGTGTGGTTTCAAGATGAGGAACGAATGTGACCAAGATTTACACCCTGGATTAAATAAACCAGAGGGCTGAGACACCCAGAAAGGATATGCAGAGGAAAAGGTCAGAACATGGTTGGAGTGGTTTTGCTGACAGGTCAATGGAGAATATAACTTGGGTGCTGACCACATTTCCCATTCAAAACTCAGCATGACCCACAAACCTGCAGACAAACCTTCTGCTCTGTAAACAAAGCTTTTGCTGAGGATTGCCACAAGCCCCAGCACATGGCAATCCTGGGTAAGCCAAGAGCAGGACGGGCTCACTTACAAAGCCAGTCATATTTAGGACAATTGTTGCCATATTCCCTCCTTGACAAATGCTTTAATGTTTTATTTCTTTGTGAATGGAAGGCCTGGCATTTTATCTGTGCCAGAGTGTTGCATGTGTTTTATATACAAACACATATGCTTTTAACTCCAGCACACTAATGTGTTTAAAGTATAAATTCCCTCCTGGAGAAAAGCACATCCCCACCTGGGTGGCACAGCTAATGTGGACCTCATGCTCCTCTTCCTACAGACAAACAGCCCTTGCTGTGTGCAGGGACACATTCCCGTAATTCCCAAAGCTAGATTTTATTCACTCTGGGAAAAGTCACATCAGTTTTAGTCTCCTACCTTAATTCTCACCAGCTGAGGACAGAAATCCCTTGGACAGCATTTATGTCCTCTGAAAATAAAGTCAATTCACTTCCTTCTTTAAGATCTACCAAGCCCTGTAATACAAAGCCAAGAAGCCACTCAGTTCCTGTCCTCTCAGCAACCACCTTGCAGGGAAGTAAATTAAGAGATCCAGGCCCTTTTAATGACTGACCCACATTCAGTGAAGGGAAACATTGCAAACACACTTCCCTAAGAAAGATAAAAAAATACCTAACACTGTTCAACTCCTGATACACTTTACATTGCAAGAACCTGCGATAAGATTACAGTAGTGAGGGGTTTGATGGAAACATTTAAAAAAAAAAAATCATAAAACACTTTCATTTGGAAAGGACCTCAAAGATCATCCAGTTCCAACCTCTGGCCATGGGCAGGGACACCTTCCACTAGACCAGGTTGCTCCAAGCCCTGTCCAGCCTGGCTTTGAACAACTGATCCTGGAGTTGCTGACTAGATCTTGGCCGCACCACGAATTTCGACTTTTTGTGATTCTAAAAACTCCTCTTGCAGCCCAGCAGAGTTTGAAAGGCTTCTGGCGCATTACCACACATGAGCAACATGAAACAGGGGGGTGGTTTCAGATACTGAGATAGAAAGTCTGAACAAGTACTGACCCACTGGAAAATTCACAGCGAGAGATGGAAAGATCTGGTACCCTTCAAACACCTACATGTTCTGGCTGTGGCTTTGAAGCAAGCCACAACACTGTCTATTGTAAAGAGCACGGTTCCTGTGGAAACACTTGCTTAATATTGTCAGAGACGGAGGAAGAAGAAATGCTATAGGTGCACAGAATTTTACAACTACCCATTTACTGGCTAAAATATACGCATCTATTCAAAAGAGAAAAAATTCCTTATTGTTAATGGCAAAAAACATTATCAGGCACTGAAACAGCATATTTTGTGCAACTGGAGTAATTTGAAAAAAAAAAAAAAAACCAACAAAACCAGCAAACTCAAATTCCATAGAATGGTTTGGAGTGGACTTAAAGATCATCTCATTCCTACTCCACTGCCACAGGCAGGGATACTTTACCTAGACCAGGTTGCTCCAAGCCCCATCCAACCTGGCCTTGAATTCACACTTCCAGAGATGAGAGACCTGCAAACTTTTCTGCAAATGAAATTTCCCCCAACCAGAACTATTAACATAAAAAGATAGTTTAGTCAACCTAGAAATGAACCACAACACTTATACTGAGAAAACACTGATGAGCTTTTTTGAGGTCACAAAGATGTTTTCAGAGCAATCTTTCAGAAACACAGGGACACCAAGGGCTACTTAAAACCTGCAAGCTCAGTTACTCTTTTCTCACCTAATGTTCATGTCCAGAACAGGAACAGGAGCTTCAAAAATGTTACTAAAATAAGAATTGCATTGCTTAAAAACAATGAGTATTGCATATGCATTGCTGAGGCAAGTATCTTTGCACTAAGCTTATTTATATATAGAAATAACATCAGTGACCTCGTATTAATCACAGACACAGCTTTCTCCATGACAAAGGGAAATGACAAACTTGCAAGGACACACCAGAAACCTTCTGAGATCACATCCACATAAGCCAAAACATGTGACAACTTGAATGATCTTTTGCTCCTCCTTGAAGAAATCCACTCAGATTCTGCAATATTATTCTTGACTAAAGCAGAATCATGCAATTCTAAAATGAATCAAGTGATGATTTTAGATATGGCTTCCACTCTCTCTTCTGAGCTCCTTCTCAGAATTTCTGAAGCTTTCAATTCTAAGAATTTTAACCAAGATAGAGCTAACCAGAAAGAACATAACCAGCCAAAAGGGTTTCTCCTTGCTAGACAAAGCACCAAGCAAGAATTAAAATGAATGTGCATCATGTCCTGTCTGTGCCACAGCACACAGGCAGCTCCACACCACAGCACCAACATCCCGCTCTCCTGCAGATGGGCAGCCACAGGCAGCAACTCACACCCAAGACAGAGAGGAGAGCAGCCACAGCTCCCAACATCACTCCAGAGGAGCACAGGTAACCTCAGAATGGGGCTTGGTACAGTGGTCATCAGAAAATGCTGGGGAAGCTCAGGGCTGATGATGGTTCAAGCTGAAGGAGGGTAAATATTAGAGATTAGGAAGAAATTCTTCCCCCTGTGGGGGTGTGAGGCACAATTTGCTCAGAGAAGCTGTTGCTGGCCCATCCTTGGAAGTGCTCCAGACTAGGGGGGATGTGGCTTGGAGCAACCTGGTCTGGTGAAGAGGTGTCCCTGCCACGGTCCTTTACAACCCAAACTGTTCTGTGATTCTATGAACTGATAAATCATTAACCAAGTCCTTTGATAGATACAAAATACAGGGAAAAGCCATGCTGGCATCAAGCTTTGACCAAAAGCAGCTTAAGGGCCCCAGCTGCCCCAAAATTCTGCTCCCGCCTCTTCTTCCGGCCGCCACCACTCCCGTGCAGAGGCAGCACAATGGACGGGCGCCTTCGCACGACTCCAAAACCACAGCCAACAGCCCCCCACAATGACTGATGCCTCACTGATGGTTTCTTTAGCAAGCTCAGCTGTGAAATGGGGTAGGAGAGAAGCAGAGACTCAAGCAGGAAGCTCTCTGCCTCTCCTGCTGCACAGAGACTGCCCATGGGGCAGAGGAGGGCAAAAACCTGCTGGGAGCCCTCCTGGATCTGCCCTGCACAAACTGCCAGAGCCCACAGGTCACTGGGCTGCTGAAAAAGTGCTGCATCACATTTAAACACAAAACTCATTCCTACACTGGAGGACTTCCTAAGTATTCTATTAGCCCAGATGGAAAGGGTCATACTAGAACATGAACATGTTTTGTCTACAAGGCGGTGAAAAACACTCTGTGAGGATGTGCAGCATAGCCTGGATTTTTGATGCTTTACTCCTGATCCTCCAGAATCCAAGGGTCTGCTCTTCACTTCAACATTGTCACTCCCAGAGGATGACAAGCCCTGAGGATGTGGACACAGTGAGTCTTAGCCTGCAGAGACAGCTCCTTAACAGTAAATAGTGGGGGGGGGGATTCCACTGTGCTTTAGGTAGAGCAGGAGAAATAAGCCTCAACCTGTACAAATGTACCAAAGAAACTTTTATCTATTCCTGCACCATTTATTTGGCCTACATCTTACCCTTTTTGTCCCTCAAAGGGAAAGAGAAAAGCACCTGGGCTCTGTTCTCTGGGCTCATGAGAACAGCTCCAGACCTTGCTCCTTTCTTGGACATGAGCATGAATTTGAAGATCTAGGTTTTGATAAACCATTCAGCAAGAGCATGTTCCTTTCTAGGATGAAGGAAACAAGGGAAAACACCATCCCTATTGGCAATACAGGCCAGATGTTACTCAAGCTAATTGACAGCCTGGTCAAAATGAGTTCCTATCATTAGGTATTGATAGGATTATTGTAACAAGGGCAGTTTTTGATAGGAAGATGGCTTATCTTTTCCACCCAGCTCTGCTCCACTCTGAGCTGAGGAGAACAGCTTAGTTTCTTGTAGAGTAGCTACTAAATAACCATAGTTACATCCCATTACATTAAAGAAAACTAAAAAAAACAGCATTTCTTCTTGGCTGCCACATCAGGAGTCCCTTGCAGAAACAAGGGACAAACTTCTATAAAAGAAAACTGGTTGCAGGGTCATTTGCAACCATCTCCAGTAAATCCTCCTCCCTTACAAACCAGTCTGGTGAGCAGTTCTTGGGAAGTACCCAAAGCTGGACTTATTACTGCTACTGAGTAAACAGGTAATGAAGTGATAAGCATGGGGCTCCATGTAGAAAACTGATTAACAGCAGCAATACTCCCACCAAGCCCTATTAGGAGATGGAGGCTCACCCTACACAAAGCTCTGCAGCTTTTCTATTAGCAGTGTGTTCCAATGAGCAGCTTTGACAAGAAATCCCACCGTGGATTTGGACTGCACAGGAACGTTTCCTCACATGGTTATATCTTCTTCCAGGCTCAGGAGCAAACTGCCTTAGAGAATAAATTTTCATTGAATACATTAATGTGAGATTCCTCAGTCAGTGAATGACCTAGATAATAAACTCATTGACGGAAGCCAATTCCTTCCCCTTTCTCAGAGCACCATGGGCACTCGCTGTGCCCAATAAATAATGTACAGCCCAGCCAACATTATCAACTCGTTGCATGCAAGAAGGGGAAGGAAACGTGTCCAGGTCTTCTCTCAGTTAGCCAGTGTAAAGCTGGCAGTGTAATTCCATCGAAGCCATGGGGAATCCACTGATGTAAACATCACAAACAACAGCAGAAGCAAATACAGGCTCCTGTTCCGCTGGAATCTCACAGAAAACATAGGCAAACTTTTTAAAAACAAGTGAGAAAGGAAAGAGGCAACTTTCACATTGCTGTTATTAAAAATTGATGCCAGAAAGAAGTGAGGTATGGAGGGCTTCATGTATGTGCCAGTTCACATGTGAGGGAAGGATAACATGTAAAGCACGTAGAATTTAAAAGAACTGAAGGATATGAGATAGAATAAATCATGCAGTAAATCAATCCCAAATTTCACTGCTTGGAACTCTATTTTTCCTCTGCTCTTCAGCCCTGGGGAAAAGGCCAACAAGCTATATGTCCTTGTTTACCAAGAAAGCAAATGCAGGACAAAGCAGGAATTCAAACAGGACAAGCTAGTCTTGCATTAGTCATTCCTGATTTAAACAACCTTTGTTATTCTGAAGGAGCAAGGCCCACAACTGAATACATTTAGCATGGGGTGAGCACACTGACCAGTCTAGGTGGAGAGAATCCCTCCAGGAACTAACTCACACATTGACAAGCCAGCTCCAATGCTATCAGGGACAGCATTGATTTGCAACTATTTTGTCAGATAAAAGCACTTTGGAGCACAGACATCCCATGCTGACTTTTACTGTCATAGTTAAACTGTCATCCTCTTTCCCATCCTGACTGTGGAGCCAGCCAGCTCCAGAGAGCTGCCACAACCCTGAATGATCCCTCTGACAGTGCACAACCCTGAATGATCCCCTCTGACTCACACCCACAGCACCCAGCACCACTGGTCCTGCTTGAACCCACCACAGCACTCATAAGGCTGTGAAGGATGGCAAACATTTTTCTATCCAAAAATGATAAAAGGATTCCCAAACTAAGATGCCACTGTTATCACAGGAGGTTTAAGACACTAAATTTAGCAAGTGGAGATGTACATGAAGAATTTCATTTCCTAGGGATGTCTTGCTTACATGACAGAGTAAAATTAAATGTACTCATGAGAAAAAATGCAAAACACCATGGTATGCTAAAAAGCAGACTGATGGCAAGGAATTAAAAAAAAATAAGAAACAAGCAAAGGCAAAACAGAAACCACAGAGCAGACCAGAGTGTGAGAGAGCTAGAAACCAGAGGTGGTGTTAGAGAGGTGTGAGCTGCTTTTTCACACCAAGTGAGACCAGCTGGCAAGTCAAAAATCCTGTCTCTGAGAATGGCTAACATAGAATATATGAGAGAAAAGCAGGAAAAACACCACAGTGTCAGATATGGAGGTACCAGCTCAAATCTCTCCTCAGCCCCTGGATGCACATTATCAGACAATCTGTCACTGTCATTCTTACTATTAGATGTAAAGTCCTGGGACAGCAGAGACCCACAGCCTATTTCTCACATCCTGTCCTTTACTGCCTCATTCTGAGAGATTACTGGGCTCTACTGATCTGTTAAGTGATTTCACACTGCAAATGATTGTACTGATCTTTTTTTAAACATACAGCAGACATGCAACACTCATACAGCAAATCACACATTTAGAAACGTGTCCTGCATGGGTGCATTTTCCTCCTCTCCCAATTTTGACAGAAATATCTGTAGTGCAATAAAAAGTAAAAAAATAAAAATAAAAGAGAAATTCCACTAAGGCCTAAATAGCATTCTCATGTTGGTTAAAAATATTGATTCTTTATTCTATCTCCTATTTCATCAACTGAAGTCAGCTACCAAAGCTGCCCAGCTTGTGTTTCTGCACCAACACTTCATCTCCTGCCTGTTCCACAGAAAGGAGATCCCTCCTGGAAGGAGGCTGGAGAGCTGCCACTGCATCACTGATACAAATTCAACCAACTCACTCACAAAACTCAAAACTTACCAAACTGGCCAGGTGAACACCAAGAAAAAGCCTTTATGTAATGCCATCTAACAGATTCATACCTCTCTCCCCCCTTCCTCTGCTGCCAACATTTTTTTGTGCTGGCAAAGCTCGTGGGTAAGTACAGCGACAGCAGCTGGGTTTCAGCTCTGTGTGAGCTGTGCTGACCCAAAGGGCAGCCCCACACCACATGATGGAGCACAGAAATTCCCATCCAGAGCCATGGACATCCAGCCAGCAAATGAAAGTCTTATCCCAGACCTGACATCCCAAAATCCCTGTGGCTTTGCAGCCCAGGACAGCATCTTCCTCAGGATGGGCTTAATTGCTTTGCAATGTGGCACTCAGAGGAGCCAGCCCAGGGTGTGACATCCATTTGTCACACAGGTCACAGGCATCTCATTGCTTTCTTGAGGGCTGCATCTGAACACAGAGCACCGGTGGGCTGGAGAGCACAAGGCTCTGTGGAGATGCAGTGGGTCTCACAAGGCACACCAGCCAAAAACACCCTGGCAGTAACCAGAACAACTGCTGTGCCTGCAGCCTGCCCCACACTGGAGGAGCCCCAGGACAGGGCAGGCAGGGAGCGGGGCCATCAGCCGGTCAGACTGCTCCAGCAGCCTGCAGGATGGATCTGGACATCGATCACATGCCTCTGCTCCAGCACAACAAGGGCACAAAAGGTCCTGCAGGGGCAGTGAAAAAGAAATTTTTTCCATCACCTTGGGCCCAGGACAGACACTGAGTATCAAGAGCACAGGAGTTGCTGAGGGATGCTCGTTCCCACACAGCATTGCTCAAATGTGACAAAAGCTGGCTCACATCTGCACGTGGTGCTGGCTCCTAAATTAAAGCAGGATGGTTTCCTCAGCAATTGACCTCCCTAAGTGATGAGAGCATCTCATGATATCAGAGCATACAAAAATATCATTGGCATTGCAGAAATACAGTTGTTTGTCTGGCTTACCCTAAGTGGCTTAGCAATGTTAATGGGATGCTTCTGGATGCTCTTTGTTCCAGATACACATTTATCTTTGATATCATTATTCTAAAGCAGGGCTTTCCCTCACAAGCAGCCAGCAGAAGGGCATGGCTTGGGGGAGGAACAGCCACGTGGTGATCTCCACCAGGACACGGCGCCAGGTTAGTTATCCACAACTCCAGCCTGGGTCCAGCACGGCCCTACAAATAGCACAGGGTGGAGCAGGCAATCAGAGCAAAGATTGCTCATTGTCTCCAGAAGAAATTAAATTTGCAGCATGGTCTGACATGTCTTAACTGCATGCTTAAATAGGATGAAATCTGGGAGGCAAGAAGGTGCAATGGCTGATCCAGAATCCTTATAAAAGCTGCCAGTAACTCATTTCATGTGGCAACTCTGCTGTTCATCTTTTTCTCCATGGTTACACAAAAGGCCCCCAATTTCCTGGCTGTATTAGCAAAGCACAATAGCTAAAGCCTAAAACATCAAAGGAGCCTTGATAGTTTGTGAAGAAAGGGTGGGAGTCTTATTCACTTTAGTAAGGGATATGTTTTTCATATTGAATTACCCTGTAAATCAGTAGACTTTCTAATGGCATTTCAATAGCTCAAATGGCCCCCTTGACAATCCATTCTGCAGAGTTTATTGCCTATAAGCTCAAAATGGCCAGAAACCAAATCATTACTCAGAAAATACTCCAAACAAAAAGCCTCTGACAGCCTAGGTGAAATGTGCTTTACTAAAAGACCAGTGGAAAAAGCTAAATATAAAACACCAAGAGGGTGAGGTGGGGCCAGCAGGGCTGGGGACAGAGCTTCCTGGGGTGCTGGGCTCGCTGGTGCTGCTGCAGTCAGCCTGCTGCCCCCTCCTCCTCCTCACAGCCTCTCTGCAAAAAGCACCCCCAGAGCTGCGGGTGCAGGTCTGCAAACACCTTCTCACGAGCTTCTAGCACGAGCAAAGGCAATGTGGGCATCAGCCCCTGGCTGCCTCTTCTCCCTCCAACCAGGGCCTTCAACTGGTTCAGCAGTAGCACCATCAGCAGGAATGTAAAGGTGCCCCTGGCATCAAAGGCATCCCCCCACTCCAGCCAACCACATCAACAAGGGCTTGATGGAACCACAGAGCAGAAGGGACCTTAAGACCACCTCATTTCAAACCCTCTGCCATGCACAGGGACACCTTCCACCAGACCAGCTTGCTCCAAGCCAAACCCAGCCTGGCCTTGAACTCTGCCCAGGATGGGGCACCCACAGCTTCTTTGGGCAACGTGTGCCACCCTCATTGTCAAAAAAGTTCTTCCTTACATCCAAGCTAAATCTCTCCTCTATCAGTTTAAAGTCATTACTCTTTTGCTGTCTCTCCATGCCATTGTCCCTTCCCCAGCTCTATTTTAGCCCCTTTAGGCACTAGAAGGTGCTTTAAGGCCTCCCTTTGGCCTTCTCCAAAACCCCAAATCTGCCTGTCCTCATAGCAAAGCTGCTCCAGCCCTCTGAGCATCTTCATGGCCTCCTCTGGACTCCCTCCAGAAAATCCCTGTTCCTCTTTTATTGGGGGTCCCAGGGATGGATCCAGTACTACAATACCTCATTCCCGTCACCTCGAGGTGACTGCCACTGCTCTTGGTGGCAAGAGTACCCAAAGGGTGCCCATTAACCTGTGTGACCATCTCCCTCCAGATCACTGCAGCACCTGATTGCCTGGATTATGTCCTGCCTTGTCCTGCACTCCTGGAATTCTGGCTCTGCCCCAGGCACAGAATTCCCCCTCCCTCCACTTCAGCCACAGTCCCTGATGAATGCAGGGACATCTTTGGAGGGGATAGGAACATTGTCACTTCACTGCTCCCCAGAAAACCTTGAGAGCCAAACCCACCTCTTGCTGCACTCAGTTCAAAGCCAGGACATGAACTCCAGTTCCACACCCCCCCAAGTCACCAACCACTGGAAACTGGCTCTTCTCATGCTTGGGTCAAATCTTCTCACACTCAAGCAAAGTGCCCACATTCTCCAAGGATTCTCACAGCCTTTTATTGGGGAGGAGCAAGAAACAGGACTCCAAATAGCTCCACTTCTGATGCTGGAACAGGGCAGGACATGTGCAGCGCTTTGTGACAGTCAGCTGTCTCATCTGCCTCCATCAGAACAACTGTTTTTAGCATCACACCCCCACAGGCTATTGAACACCTGACAAATAGCAACAATTTTTCCCTTGGTTATCACAGCCTCTGTTTTAGGCTGCAGGGCACCCCCAGGTAGCTGTGGTGCATGGGTCTGTTGGCGTTTTGAGGGGATCTGTTTGAGGAAAGGAAGAAAAGCTGAAATCCCAGTAGCTTTCAGACCTACCTTACCTTCTGCACTGGGTGTTTCTCTCCACGAGTCCTATTCAACACAGTAACTGCATATCAGCAATAACAACTACAGAAACAACTTAAGGCTTCCAAAAAGTTAGGGAAGGAGCTCCTTTTACTCAAGCCTAATTAATACGGCAGTGTGACCTTCACACAGATCAGAGATCTGCACTATGTACATCACTGTCATGTGCATGGAAACAGAAGTCAAATGGACTTCACCCCAGCCTGCTCCTGCCCTGTGGATGGAGACACCACTTATTCCACCTCTACAAGCTTAATTTATCTCTGCAGTTGGACAGACACAAAATACTGCTCCACAAAATCCTCTGTCAAGAGCTATAATGTATTTTGGCTTCCTGAAGCTACTTTTGCCCACCCTGCAGTCAAGCAGGAGCCAAAGGAAGCAGCAAACATATTATATTTGACCTGCAGCACCCTGCCCCTCTCTCATGGCCATGATGCTCTGGAGAGAAGGCGACTTATCTTTTAACTCTTGAACTTCACATTCAACAAACACAATTGTATATAAACACGGGTAAAACATGATTATTTCTGCCTTAAAAAAACCAGGGAAGGATACAGACAAAAGAGCTGAAGTGAAGGAACACACAAGAATTGCCTTAATCTCTTCCTGCACACGAGCAACAAACTCATCAGGAAGTTGTGACTGGCTCACTAATCTTATAGCCCATCTGTTATGTGATTTCCTTCAGTGTACTCTCATGATTTGCTACTTCAAGATCAAGGTTTAAATGTCTATTCCTTGTTAAAGTCTTACAAATTATGGCATCTCCGCCCAGGGACTAATAATTTTTACAGTCGTGAATAAATAATTCCCTTGTAACAATGCCATTCAGTATCTGTGAAGAGTGTTTCCCCAAGGTTAAAAATTACTTCAGCTACTACATAAAACTCAAGTATTGTAAACATCTCCCATTTCAGCTACACTGAGTACTCCATTTGTTTCACTGATATGTGACAGCATTCTATACTGCACTCAGAGACAGTCAAAGAGGAGATAATACCTTTTAAAGGTGCATATGTGAAGTAAAAAGATCCTAGCACAGGCTAGTGCAGAATTAAATGCTTTCAAGAGGCAAGTTTCAGCCCCAATGTAAATCCCAGCAAACAGCTCCAGAGAGCAGGCAGCCCAGCTCCCTCCCTGCACCTGGTCATGCACACCTGGGTAAAATGCAACCATTCAGGTTTGCACAACCTCACACCCACACAGGCAATGCCTACCAGAGACAACATGGCACTGGGGAGATGGTGCTCAGCACTCTGAAGGCACGATGGCATTTAATTGACAATGTTAGTAAAAACTACTTTGCTGAAACCTGACAAGTTAATATAAGAAAGGGGAAACAGCAAGAAGGATATTGGAAGTTAATAAGCT
Source organism: Zonotrichia albicollis (assembly GCF_047830755.1). Taxonomy (NCBI): domain Eukaryota; kingdom Metazoa; phylum Chordata; class Aves; order Passeriformes; family Passerellidae; genus Zonotrichia; species Zonotrichia albicollis. Next base: position 57,990,968 of record NC_133824.1, read on the forward strand.
CTTGCAAATTTGATCTGTGGAAAATTAGTCAAATGTGTGTAACAACAAACTCACAAATTAGAAGATATCCGGCCCATGCTAATGTGTTTACTAGAAAGACTTTGGAAAACAACCCAAACGGTTGGAAGGAAAAGGGTCAGTTTGGAAGTCTCTGAAACAAGAATTTTAAAGCAAACCATGAACAGAGAACACTGCCCCAGCAGCCAGTGGGATGACTCAGGTGTATAAGCATTAGTGATGAGACAGCTCATGTCCATACACTTACTCATCTGCATAAGTGTTCAGGTCATAATTGCAGTGGTGTACCTGCAAGTCATCTGGGAAGCACCAACTCTTACACACCAACTGCTCCTCCTTGCCTCTCGCTGAAACCTCCTACAGTTCTCACAAAAGGTGCTGAACAATGTTACAACTAATCACTTTTTTCTTTTTTTTTTTTTTTTCCCAGCAGGAGAAAATCCATGTTTATAAACAGAGCAGCATGAGCCTGAGAGCTGACAGCAGCCACCTGCCCTGTTTGCCTGTTATTAATCACTTGGATTTTAGCAAAATACTGTTTCACCTGTCTCTGAAAAGTGAACATAAAAGTTCTATTTCAAATCAAAATGAAAAATTGTGCACAGCCAAGTGAGCATAAGCCAGGTTAAACTTGGGAAGATTCACTCCTTAGTGGCCTATCTGTGCTTTTATTTTGGGGACGGAAAAAGGACAGAAATGAAGGATTTTGGAGTGGAGGTGTTTCAAATTATGTACATTTCCTTGTGGTGTTTTGCATTGTGCCAGCAGCTCACAGACCTTGGGTTAGTACAAACCAGCATTTCCTCTCCTGATTACACAAACTCCCGTGACAGTCCTGCTGGATTTATCAAGACATATTAAATTATCAGGGCAAGATGCTGTTCCCTGTCATCATGTGATCCAGGCTGCACGCTATGCGAGATGCTAACAAAGCAAATCAGAAGGGAGGGGAGAGAGAAAGGCAACAGAAGGCAAACATTTGCTCATTCCCCTCTAAATCCACCCCAGCTGTAAGTTTCAGACATTCATTTAAAGGGAGAGCAGCAGCTCTTAACCTCTGTCTACATGCCCAGATGTAAAATCAGTTTACACCAATCTAGTTAAAAGAATTCACTGATTTCCCACTCCACTGCACTCATCAGCTCACAGGTACAGGAGTTCATAAAACACATGTCTATCCTGCAAGGATTAGAAACTTCTCCCTCACCACCAGATGAATATTTCAGGCCACAGTCTGCATCTGCCCTAAAAATCAGCACTGCAGGATGGACCAAATGGAAGAAATGTACGTGCATCCACACCAGCAGCAGTATTATGACAGGTATTTTTGTAATGTAAATAAGGCCACCACCTTTGCAGCAGAGCAGTCCCACCCCACGTCACCAGCTCAGTGTGACCAGGACTCCAGCCTCCTTATAGGACCGGGCCTCTCTCAATAGCAACTCAAAACATCAGGAAAACCCTCAAAACCTCACAGCTCTATCCCAAGCTCACTCCTCTGCCTTGCCTGCGGGGTCTGTTCTGTATTTGAACCTGGTTTAGCACAAATCCCAGGAGCAGAGCAGATACTTTCCAGGGGCACAGGTGGCCTGGGAAGCTGGATATGCATCCACCAGACAAAACCTGTGCCCTCAGCTGTGGCTGGGCTGTCAGGAGAAACTCCTCAGCTAAGCCACTGGAGAACTGCTGGGACCTTTCTGTCTGACCCAAAAATTGCATCAGGGATTGTCTGAGAGAGAACACCTCCAGTGCACAAACCTCACACCCATCCATAAGGTACCTAACTAAATGGCCCCAATATACATTAATTAATCATTGTCTGTTGTCACCCCAAAGGTGCAGCATCACACCTCAGCCACAGAGAGAGCAGAAAGTCCCAGCATCCTCCCCAGTGATAGGATCAAGATGTTTATCTGTTCTCTACGCTGTCAGCCTCAACATCTGGTTTTATTGTGGTGGTTATCTGACCGCATATCCTGAACTTCTCAGCCTCAGAAAGTTTATACCCATCACAGCCTTGAACATTCTCAGCTCTTCTGCACCTTCTCTACTCAGAATAAATGCCTTTTTTTATTAAACTAACTCTTACCAGCAAACTGTCTGGATCAATGCAGTCACCTTGTCCTCCTTTACAAGACTGGAAGCAAAGGTACAACTTTAGAGACTGTACTGTTTCTGTCACCATCAGGACTCGTCCATAAATGATGTTCTCTGGGCTGCCTACAAGTGACATTTACCTGGAAATAACCTAGAATTAGCTCAGAGTGAAACTGCACTGACCCAGAGCAGCGGTGTACATAACAGACACAAGACTAGTCCTGCCATTCTGCTAAGAAGTCAAAGAAATCCGCATGCACACATCAAACTATTGTGCAAGCATGTGTGGAGCAGGGCAGAAATACATCCAAGCCAGGTATCCGAGTCTCCCAGTGCGCCTCTGTGCGCTGAGCAAAAGGAGGGAGGAACACCTTTGTGTGAATTTGCTGGTGTCGTTTGCAAGTTACGTATTACAGGTCTTGTCTCTGTTCATTTACAAACATGAGGAAAGACTACAGCGTTCTCACCCTCAAGCTACGACAGCTGAGGGTCCTTAGGGTCGTCAGGAACAGCACATGCGAAGCAGAGGGACACAAACAGACGCGTGAAGGAGCACACCTGTGTACCTGCAGACACACACCGGGCTGCGTGTCTGCGGCACAGGCATGCAAGGACAAGCCCCGGCTCCCCGAGCGCCCTCCATTCATTCCCAGAGGAGTCTCCCAGAGGCTTCTCCTCCGCACGGGTACTCACCCAGCCCTCGAAGGTGTCGCTGGGGGCGGCGGAGCGCAGCAGCTCCTGGAAGTGCAAGGTGCAGTTGGCCACGAAGTCATCGTAGCCGATGGGGGTGTCGTGGAACACGGAGAGCTCGATCTGATGGCCGTCGGTGACCGTGGCCGAGAACTCCTCGTTGTAGGTGGGTTTGTTGGTCTTCTGCTTGGTGCTGGTCTGCCCCACGCGCACCTGGTCCACGCTGACGGTGACATAGGGATCCAAGAGCTGGTGTCCCTTGCGGAAGAGCGAGTGCCGGAGCGACCAGCGGGTGGGCTGCAGCCCCACCGCCTCCCCGATCCGCACCTTCAGGTACCCGCTGAACTTCATGGCTCCGGACATGGCCGCGCCCCCGGGCCGCCCGGGAGCCGGGAGGAGAGCCAGAGCCCGCTCCCGCCGGGCGAGGCTCCCAGCCTCTCCTGCCGGCCCGGCCCGCCGCAGCCCCGCCGCGCCTCCTCAAGGGGCCGGCCGGCGGCACCGCGCCCGCCCCCGGGCCCTGCCTCTGCCGGGGCTCCGGAACCGCCCCGCCCGGCCGCCCGGGCTGCTCCTGCCGCGGGGGAGCGCCGCGATCCGGCTCGGGGACACCGGGGCGTGGGGCGGCGGCGGGCGGGGAGGAGCCGCGGGGCCGCGCCGTGAGGGCGGGGAGCGCACGGCCCTGCCCGGCCCGGTGCTGCTCGCAGCGAGGAGCAGCCCCTACCCTGCCCCGACAGAGGACACAGCTCCGAGGGCAAACTCTGGGACACCCCTGAGGAGCTCCGGTGCTCCCCGTTCAGCACCTCCCGGAAAGGGCTGGGGCTGCGCCCGCCGCTCGGACCGGCGGCCCGGACGGGAGCGACCCGGACCCGGACCCGGACCCGCGCTGCCCCCGCACCTCGCCCCGGGCAGCGGCGCCTCCCCGCCTCGCTCCGCCGGGACAACGAGCGCGGAGAGCAGCAGGATGTGTTCGCGGGTTAATTGCGGGTGATTAACGCGCCTGGCACTCGGCGTGCAGGCTTGGTTCTAGGGTGGATTGTCTTCGGGGGTTTGATCGCACTTAATAAAGTCGGAATTTAATTAGTTGTAATTGCTTTGTAGATTTCGCAGCAAAGCGGTGCGAACTGGGTAGGGAACAATGAAATCCTGCCTTCCCGGTGCATTGTTCAGCCGGCATCATCTGAATGAGCTTGCACTCCGTAAGATGCGGTCCTTCGAGTGACCCCACCGCAGCTGGATTGTGCCAAGAGTGGCTGACAGCTTGCAGCCCTTTTTTTAATGTATTTCTTTATTTTTTTTATTTTCTTTTCTTTTCCAGACACTCCTCTCAGCTCTGCCATCTTTCACATTCCTAGCAGACCGTCTTTGTTTTCTCCCATCCCTTTCCTTGCTTGTCCCCTTCTCCACACTGTTTTCTGCTTCTAGAAGTCCAAGTTTCGCAGGAGCACCAAGCCAAGGCTCCTTCCAAGCCTCAGACAGAGCAGGTTGTCTCTGATTGCCTCCTCTGGAGAGAGCAGGTGGAACAGGTTCAGTAATGTGATCACTCCTCACATGGAAGCAACTGTTCTGCCAGAAAAACTTGTAGACTCTTAAATCAGACTCCTGACAGGTCTCCTTTCAAGGCTTTTAAGTTCCTTGCTCTATCACTATTAACTGGAGAAGACAAGTGTTTTAAGATTTTTTTTTAGCTTGGTTAGGACAGCTCATCCTGAGGAGGAATACAGGCTTAGTTTTAGAAATTGCCACCCCAGGTTCTGGGATTTTGTTTCCAGGGGTGACCAGCTCCAGATTATTTAACATGGAGTACTCTCTTCTAATAAAAGACTTGTAGATTTAGGATTTTTGTGTTGCTGTTTCTTCTGAAATGCATTCTAGCATTAGCGATGATCATTCTAGGTAATTTTATTTTCCCTGGTTTCAGTCTTAGTACCTTCTTGGAGTCCGGTATCCCACAGCAGTGAGCTGGTTAGAAGTAAAAATTTCCTTTTATCAGCTGTGTATCAGCCATTGCTTTCATGTCTGGATTCACCAATTCCTTATGACACCATAAAATAAAAAAGTCCCCTGTTTACCTTTTCAAGATTATTATTATTATTATTATTATTATTATTATTATTATTATTATTATTATTATTATTATTATTATTATTTTGTACTTTCACCACTTCTGTCCTTCTGAGTTATGAGCTGTCCCTTGAAGCCAGGGCAGAATCCATGCTGACCATCATGGGCAACCCAGAGTTCTTAGAAAACTTTACCAGGACTCATTCAGGGCTGCAGAGAAGGTTTAAAGACAGCCTAAATTTTAAAGCACCCAGCATGGGTACCCGAAGGATAAGGCTGAAGGCCTTAGAAAGGCTGGAGCACTCACTCTGTAAATTCCAAATCACGAAATATAGATTTTACCTTGCTTAGAGGCCTTTCAAAGGGCTCAGTGCAATAGTAGTGAAGAATGTTTGGCACTAGGAGACTAAGTTAAGAGACTAAGTTAAGTTAAGAATTACAATCACAGACTGCGATAGTACTGTCAAAATTTCTCTTTACCTTTTCCTCAGTTTCCTGAGCAGGCAGAGATGACAGTCATCCCAAGCATTACTTGTTAGAAGTAAGGGCTGGCTCACACATTTACTGTTAGAAACAGGGAGAAGACAAAAATCTGATGGTTAAAGGCTCATTTCCTCTGCTTCATCACACAAGGTGAAGTACTTTGCCATGCTGGAGCTTCATCCATAATAGGAATAAGAGCTTAAAGAACTTTTTCTATACAATGGTTCATTGGAATCTCGTGTGATAATGTGATTCCTCTACCCAGACTTCAGATAAACCCAGCAAGTATTGTAAAACTCATGGTAAAAAGCAGGTGAGCCACATTTGCAAGTATTTCTGGTGAACAGCAGTGCAAACCAGTTTGCTGCTGCAGGAAAAAATCAATCCTGTGGACTCATATGATGTGAATCTAATTAATTTTGTTTATCCACTCAAACCAGTCTGGAACAGATCATCTCAAACAGCATCTGAACACACCCCTATTCTGAACTCCCAGCCAAAGCCCAAATGTCCTGTTCTCAAAGAGAACTGAGCAGCGACATGAAGTCAGAACCTACCCTGCCTACTCTCCAGACATCCATGCAGTGGAAAAACATCCCCAGTTAGGTATTTCCTTCCAAGAATGAAAACAGCCCTGCACACCATGACCTTGCAAGGCTGAATGCAGCTGCACCATCTGGTGATGGCTGCACTGATCCTCCTTGCACAGCTCTGGGGGCCAGCCAGGCCTGCAGCAGTGTGGATTCTCTTCCTGTCCTCAGCAGGACCCTGGAGATCAGGCTCCAGGCATGGCAGGGTGATTCACTCTGTGCCCTGCAGTGCTCAGGGAGGCTGAGCTCTTCCCAGTGCTTCCTGCCAAGCTGGATTGTTCCCTGAGCCGTCAGCCCATGGCACAGAGCTGCTCAAGGAGCCCACTGAGAGGATCTCCTGATGTGCCTGAGCAGCAGAGTGGTGGGAGACATGCAGGGGCAAAAAAGAGAAAACAAAGCAGAAAGGCTGTGCAATCTGAATTATGGGTAAATTATAGGATAAACAAGCCAGAGCACAGGCAATCTTATTAACCTGGCACTCTAGGAGAAGGTTTTAGTGTAGTAGTGGAAAACCCCCTGGAAATAAAACAGCTTAGAGCTCACCAGCAATTAAAAAGACAAGGAGACTATTGGTAATTGTTTGAAACAACTGACAGCAATGCCAAAACTGTCACTCAGGCTCTGTATAAATGACACACTCATATCATTTATAGTGTGCAAGCCTGCTGTTCCCTCCATCTCAAAAAATGCAGAATAGATCTAGGAAATGCACAGAAAAAGATGACAAAGGTGATGAAACATGGTTGTGAAGGGAAAGAGACTGCCTAGCTTGATATTTCTAAATCTGGGAAGCAATGAACAAAAAGGGAAACATGAGCAAGATCTGTACAATCATAAACCACATGAGCTGTATGAATGGGAAAGGATTTTTCATTCTTTCCCAGCCAAGACCTAAAGGATACTTACAATTGTTTTGAGGTCAGAGGTTTAAAAACATAGAGAAGCAAATGCCTTTTCACAGAATGCATAGTTATAATTTGGAGTTCATTGCAAAAAATGGAGGCCAGAAATATAAACAGCCTTATCCAGGAGTAGGTGTTAATGGAGGATAGACTTAATAGGGGCTACTGACCATGAGATAAACCCTGGCTCAGGAATGTCTCAAACCACAAATTGGCAGCTGAAAGGAATCAACATTTTGGAAGGAATGGAACAGCATGGCTGTGGTATGATGCACCTAGGAGGGACACAGTGAGCATGCTATGCTCCTCTGAACTGTAATTTCCATATCCAAGTAAAAAATTGAAGAATGGCACCTCCTTAGGCTGGCTTAGGCACCATTCCCTGCAGGTGGGCGAATGGTCAAAGATGGGAGCAACTCTCAAAGTTTACTCCTGCATTCTTCCTTCAGGTCACAGTAACCTTAAGGATAAGTTTATGCAACTTCTCTCTTATGTTTTTGGGAATCTGTCTGAAAAACATCCAGTTCAGATCCACAAACAAAGCCAAAGAGCTTGGCCAAGTCCTGTTGTAACATTATGATTTAAGCCTGGCCTCATCTCACACTACAGATATACACAAATTTCATGCACCCTGTAAAAATCTCCATTTCTTTTTTCTGCAAAACTGTGTATTATTCCCTTCCTCAGTACCCTATAATTCTGTAACAATTTAGTATCATCCTCATTTGGCAATTTAAGGGCAAAGTCTTAAATTGCTCCACATTAAATTTCTACCAGACACTGGTTACATTCAGCAGTGTGTCTGTAAAGCAATGGAAGAATTTTGCCTTTCACAATTACCATTGCAAAAAGTGCCAGTGACACTTTTTGTAACTGAAACTGCAGCTAAATACACTATAAAAATACAAAAATTAAGAGAACTGTAGAGGCAATTGAAGTAGGAACTAACTCCATTTTGTTCCTCTATTAATTTTAGTCTATTTATACCACTTCCCTTTTATAGTTCTTTCTATAAGACTGCTTGTTAAACCTTTAAACAATGACAGCTGCTGAAGACTGAATATCCCATATGTGGAATCATTTGTAGTCTAGGGAGAAGAAGAGGAAAAAAAGATCAAATTCCTCTCTAATAATAATAATAATTATAGGATCAATCCATAACTCACTGAAGTCAAAAGCAAAGCTGTCACTCATTTAAGCTATACAAGAATCAGGCTTGGTTTGTATGTTTGCTGTTGATCCTGATTTATTCCAGTGCAAAAGAGAAAACGAGATTGTAGCCTAATATGAGCTTTTTCTAGTTGCAATGAAGACTGATTTTCTAAACTGTAGCTCACCTGATCCTTATTATTTTTTTATTTTTTGGAAAACTAATTTTTTTTTAAATTGTAGCTCACCTGATCCTTATTATTTTTTATTTTTTGGAAAACACCGGGTCATTTTATAAAGTGCTGGTATTATAAACTGCAGAATATAGTTTATAAGAGCTCTAACTCCGACAAGCCAACCATTAATACAGCTAATGGCCTGTTTGTTGTATTAAACTGCTCTCATTTGTCTGGGTCCATTAACAAATGCAGTGGTCATTAACTGTTAACAGCAACTCAGTTATTAGATTTTATTACTTGTACAGGAAACACTGGAGAACAAACTGATTGTTCTGGTTTACTGGGGTTTATTTCTTTCCCAGCAGTCTTGCTCTATTATTTATAATTTAGTTTCTCACTTATTCCCGAACATGATGGACATGCTCAGAAATGGGTTCAAGGCATCCTTGTGGACACTCAGTTCACACGCCAGCCCCCTACCCCTGAGCCCAACAAACCTCTCCTCTAAACCACAGAGCTCTGAGGCACCAGGCATCTGCAGTGCCCTCTGCTTTCCTGATTTTTCTGTATTTTTTCCTTGGTCAGCAGCTTCCACCCATATACGCAATAATGAGATTTAAGTAAAAGATCCAGTAATGTGAACGTAGGAGGCTGGAAAATCTTCTGCTTCATTCATTATTTTCTCTCTCCAATCTACTGAAATCCAACATTCAAGTTTAAAAATGTCTTTTGCTTCCTCTTTATGGGGACTGATGTGTCAACTAAGGGTGAATGTTTTCTGTCCCTCATTAACGTTTAGTCCAGATAATTGTACAGTTCTCTTCTGGCCTTGTGGCTGACAAATAGGCTTAGAGCCACAATCTTGCAAATGCCTGCACGTGAGGAATATTGCCCATGTGAGATATGAAAGCCCTTCCCTTCCACATTTTGAATTCTGAAAGCCCCTAATCCACTTTTCTCTCTGCTTTCTTCCCCTTTTTGCAGTTCAAAGCAATGGGAAAACACCACCAGTGTCAACATGCCATGAAAGCTTGGCAGCAGCTTGTCATGGAAGTGGCTTTTGGGGAGCAGTCTGAGCAGTGCTCTTCAACCTGCAGTGCCATGGCACCCAAATGAGGGAGAAGACACCCAGAAACACGTTAGTGTTCTTTGGGAACACCATCTTCTGGACTCCAGCTGGTGGAATTGGTGTTACAAGACAACTACCAGCACTCCAGAGGTGGAAATGTGTGAGATGACTGAGCTTTACCCTCTGTGTGGTTGGATGTATTTAATGGTATTAAAATAACTCCATTTCTGAGCCACACTGCAGTTATTAATGGAACTTTTAAAGTTGCTCTCTCCTACAAAGGCACACCTGCTGTAGGTGATCCAACCTGCTCACTAAAGGCCTGGATCAATCAGATAGGGCCACAGCCAGCACAGGGTATAGGTGGCAGATCTGATGCTTAACCTCTGAAGAGGAGAGGTCACTCCTCCAAATAAAGTGATTCACGGTTCAGTATCTGAATGCATTGCAGTGGAGGTGCCTCACCAACCCTGTTCCTGTTTGACTTGTGAAATGGGATCTTATCATGGTTTGACTACATACAAAGTGGTGAGAGGACAGGCATGGACTTCAAATTTGGTCAAATTACATCAGCCCAGTGCTACCTGCAAGCTCACTCAGATGCTGTGGCAGATAGCAGGTATGGCAGATCCAATATCAAGAGAAAAAGGTGGGAGATTTTGCTAAGAACAGGCTAAAGACACTGCTGGTTGGTACAAGCAAGGATTAAAAATTGCTTCTGTCATCCCTGGGGCATGGGTTAAAGCCTCTTGTGTATGCCCATGCCTGAGTCTCACGTGGTATGAGCATGGGGACTCAGAGATGTGAGTCACCTTATCTGCTCCTGTCTATAAACAAGCACTTGGGGTACAGCTTCCCTCCTATCAGCCTCTGGTAACAACTTCCTTCCCACCCTCCTTCCCAAGCTAGCACGTGCTAACATGTTGGGCAACAGAACCAGTTGGACAAGAAATCCAGGAGTATTTAAGCAGCCCAGGGATGTGCAGTTTATGCCTTTGAGCAGCAGAGGCTTGCTGGGAATGGCCCCACACTGGCAGGTGTGTGCACTCTCTTTACCTTTTGGAAAAGGGGTAGAATAAAAGAGCATCTCTGCCTCTTTCAGCTTCTGGTCAGCTCAGAACATAATAAATCCTGGGATTTTCCATGAGGAACATAAAAAATGCCAGGATTTTCCATGAGAAACAGCAGGACTGTTCAAACACTGAAGAGTCCCCAGAATCTTTGCCCACCCAGAGTGCTGCATCCAGCTCTGGGGTCCCCAGCACAGGAAGGACGTGGAACATCTGGAGAAGGTCCAGAGGAGGCCATGGAGGTGCTCAGAGCTCCTCTGCTCTGTGGAAAGGCTGAGGGAGTTCAACCTGGAGAAGAGAAGGCTCCAGGGAAGATTTTTAATACTTAAAGGGGGCTTGGAAGACAGATGGGGACAAACTTTTAGTAGACCCTGTTGCAATAAGAGTAGTGGTTTTAAACTAAAAGAGGGTTGATTTAGATCAGATAAAAGAAAGACATTTTTTACAACAAGGATGGTTAAACACTGACACAGAGAAGCTGTGGATGTCCATCCCTGGAAGCATTCAAGGTCAGGGTGGATGGGGCTCTGAGCAACCTGATCTAGTTAAAGATGTCCTTGCTCTCTGCAATGTTTATCTAATACTAATGTTACTCCTTAAGAAGTAGGGTGTTGGTAATTTCTTGAATAATTTAAATTTGCATTTTTTTAAGTCCTCCAAAGACTGAACTATGAGCTGAGCTAAAACAATAGTAGACATTGTTTAGCACTAAGCAGACTAAAGAGGAGAAAAAAAAAATAACTGTAATAATGTTATGGGGCTATTATGACTACATGTTGTAGACTCATTATATTAGCTGAGAATACTTAACTGAGTTGACTCCTTTAACACTGGCAAAGGATCAACAAGTCTCAAAGTTCTTTTTTCAGTCAAGACTGAGCCTGATCTTTCAGTTTCCTGCTATGTCTCTCATAAAATTTCTTTTTTCTCAGTAGAAAAAAATCCCATCTGCCAGAACTGCATATTCATTGCTCAAGAGCTGAACTCCATTCTCCTGAAATGCTGGGATTGACCAATAATTTCTATTTATCTGTACATTTTCCAGCAACCACAAGATCTATCATCTTCAATAGGTATAGTACAGATGGAAGTAGAAAAGGCAGCAGGGAAAAGTTAGGAATAATGAAGCTAAAAGTATTCTAATGAGAGTACACTGTAGAGAATATAATGATGATGAAAGATGCTCAAAGGGAGAAGGGAGCAATTACCTGGACTGGATGATCAGAAGAAAAAGAAACACATAGGAAGTACTGGGCATTATTAACCTTTGAGTTCCATCTAAGGAATATTGATTATTATTCTTCAGTCCATTACAAAGAACTCTTCCCTCAGTTCAGAACCAAAGCCCAGCACAACAGTGCTGTGGCAGGGCTGCACTCTGGGATATGCTGTGCAGGGGATATATCTCTGTGGTTTTGCTTTAATCATCACTGAGAGGAAGAAAAAAAAGCTCTCTATGCCCCTTTACTGAGATCTTTAAAATCTCAGTACAGCCCAAAGCTCTGGGATATGAAGATGCCATCCCAAGGACCCTTTGAGTCAGGCAGATTTCTAATTACTTAAAATAACATTTCTGTTGTTACACACCTATGAGTAAAAGTTACCTGCACGTCCCCATCCCCACTCCATGGTGCTTCCCACAGGGGAACTTTTCCCTTCTTTGGGATCAGGGTGTGCACTCAGCCAGAAAATACCAGAGCAGGCTTGAGCACAGCCCTCTCCCCCACACTGCATTGAGAAATTCTCAGATGTCTGTAAAGAATCAGGGAGAAACAATGCTCAGGACCTCCCTGACCATCCCATTTCTGTCCCAAACTTTGCACACAGGCAGCCACCTACACACAGGGATGCTCTTGCTGAGCTGCAGCTCGCTCTGAATAAGCTGGGGAAATAAGAATAGCTCAGGATTGCTCTAAAATTTCAAGACCTTGCTCCAAAAATCTTAGAACTTACAAAACATTTAGAAACCAGAAGGAAAAGCCACGCTGAACAGGAGAAAGCTCTCCCACATACACAATACTGCATCAACAGAAACTCCTACGAGCAGAGCTGTGAGAACCAGAATTTCTTCCCTTGTCACAGACCTCTAGATGGAGCTGCCTCTTTTGTTTTCAAACCGAGCCGGAGCCACTGAAGCACTGCCATAAGGCAAGGCAATGGGAATTTAATTTAAATTTAGGCATTTGCAAGGGGAGAATGGAATGGGAGCATTATTTTGCATGCATGTTGCGCTGTCACTAGATACTGTCAGCTTCTCCATAATTCTTTGAGAAAACCAGCTGTGTTGCCAATGTCCTTGCTTACAAAAGTCACTCCTTCCAATTGTTTGGGAGTGAAGAGAGAGATTCAACTGGAGACTGCTGAGATCTGAATGTAAAGAATATCCCTACGAAGAGGGAAAGGCGGCAAAAATTTGGAAAACAACCAGTGAAACAAGAAACAAGAGAACAAGAAAGACATTGAGGGGCTTGTGCAGAGATGGGAATGGAGCTGGGGAAGGGTCTGGAGCACAAATCTGATGAAGAGCAGCTGAAGGAGCTGGGGGAGCTCAGCCTGGAGAAAAGGAGGCTCAGGAGGGACCTTCTGGCTCTGCACAACTCCTGACATGAGGGTGGAGCAGCCAGGTGGGGTCAGGCTCTGCTCCCAGGGAACAAGAGATAGGACAAAAAGAAATGGCCTCACCAAAATAAGCTTAGATTGGATATAAGGAACAATTTCTTCACTGAAAGGGTGGTCAAACTGCCCTAAACAGGCTGTTTGGGGAAGTGTTGGAATAATAATGACAATCTCTGGAAATCTTCAAAAAACTTTTAGATGTGGCACTTGGGGACATGGATTGGTGGTGGGCTTGACAGGGACAATGGCTGGATTTCATGACCTAAAAGGTTTTTTCCAACCTAAATGATTCTCTGCCAGCACTGTGCACAGGAGGAAACACCAAATGTTGTGTCCCTCTTTGCGCTGCACTGTTCCCATCAGGCCTGGGAACCACAAACCCCAGATTTTGGGAGGATTGAAGAGTCTCCCTTTAACATGACCCCTAAAACCCTTGTCACCCTTGCACAGCACAAATGGTCAGGATCAGAGTCAGCATTTCATATTCCTTAATTTCTCATCAGCCTTAAAAAAGCGCCTGGGAAGACAGAGCATCCCTGTGTTTGACTGCTGCCAGTGCCTGTTCCTCTAGAGGGTACCCTCAGCCCACAGGGAGCTCTGCTGAGCACTGCTCCTAATGAAACCTGAAGGCCAGGCCCAGGAAAGTAAAAATAAAACTTTACAGAAAAGCATGCTGTAATTTTATGATGCACTTTAATTTGATTCTGGTTAGTTAGAGCAGCCCCCTGGGCAGGCTGGGACTGCACTGAGCAGCACAGGGCTCTGCTTTCAACTTCCAGCTCTTCCAAGGACATAAATGTTAAAGCCTCCTGTGCAATCAAAGACAAAAATTACTCTGGGGTGTAAAGGAAAACAACCCAGGAGACCTGCAGGAGCTCATATGTAAAATACATATTTCATCTTATTAAATACATAAGAGCATAAATGTTCAGATCTCTCATGTTATTTGCTTTTTAGTGGTGCCTTAGGGGAGTGAAATAAGCATAGGACTGCCCTGTGGTAGGAACTGGGTGAACACCTAGGAGGAAACACACAGCTTGTCCCACAGAGCTTGCCATCAAAACAGACAATGCACAAGGGAAGAAGGAAAACAGACCAAAGAGGGGGAAAGTGGTGTCCTGAGAGTACCCTGCAGGTGGGACAGGGCCAGGAGCAGGACTCAGGTCACCCAGTTCCCCTGCCAGGCTCCCTGTGCTTGGCTCACACTGCCTCAGGTGCTCTGTGCCCACAGAGTGCCCTGGTTTCCCCGTGGATTGGGTTTTTCCTCCTAGGATACAGACATGGATGCACAGGAAATGTTTACTCACTGAGCATGAGTAAACATTAACCTGTGACCTAGCAAAAGGAACCAAATATTTGGAAATGCCACCTCTTTTCATTTTTTTCAAAGGAAAATACACCCAGCACTTCAAACTCTGCCTGTTCCAGCACCTCCCATATCCCTGGAGACTGGTGGCTAAGTCTGCACTCCCCATGTTCTAAGGGAAGCTCAGGGGGATTTAGTGAGCAGTTTGGCTCACATGCTGATAGCCAGTTTTCCATCCACAGTAGGGATATCACCCTGGAATTCATGAACTCCATCCAGAAGTGACCATAGAGCACCAAACTCACTCCTCCCACTGCATCATATTGGTGCCAGACCTGGTTTCTCCTTGCTGCTAAACTGGGATCTTTCAGCAGCCTCAATCCAAGGAAAATGGTGTTTATGTAAATACCCAGAGTCGCTGCCAGTGTCACTCCTGTAATGGGATCAAGTCAGGAAGGAAATGTCAGAAATGCAACACACTGAGGTCCCTGAGTGCAAACACCATGGAAAAAGCATCAACTAGTAGGGCAGAAGAGACCTGTTGAACAAAATGGATTGAAAAATTTCAGTGAAAGGTGCTAGTTCCCACACAGCTCCCAGGGAAAAAGCTGGCTCAGCTCAGCATGGGAATTTGGTCAGCAGGCGCTCTCATGGGATGTGGCACACCAAGGGCAAACCCAAAGTTTGCATAAGAACAAGAATTTTAGTTTTCACCATCTCTAGGGGTCATCAGAACCACAGAGTTGTTGGCTATTCTGGTACCAGCTCTCTTACATGGTAGTTTTGTAGGAAGACAAGAAAAAATAGTTAATAACAAAATAATGAGTTACTAACAAATTTTCTCTTCACAGGGCTAAATTTTTTTTTTTTTTATTTCCCCTTACAAATTTACTTTACATGCCTAAACCCCTCCCTGATGTCTAAAGAGCAAGTTGAAAGGGATCTTAGTGAGCTGAGCATTACTGGACTTTATGTGAGAGCCAGGAACACCTGTGTGTAGGTACTTACATTTGTCCTTACTGCAAAAATTATTAAAATCCTTTTGACATTCCTGGGGAAATTCTCTGTCTGAAAAAGTGATAGAAGGGTCTGTCTATGACATTAAATGTGTCTTGTCCAGATAAAGTTAGTCGTTAATTTTTTCATTCATACCTTTATTGTCTTTTTTTTCTTTTATTACCATTATTTGGGAGGGGAACAGGGGAGTAAGGGAAAGGGGAAATAAACCATGACAGATTTCTCACATAAAATTATATGATGTGGTTTTGACTGATATGAACATTTCTGATCTATGTGTCTGCACAGCCCAGCCTGTAAAACATTTCAGGAGCCTTGTGCACAAGATGTGCTCTGACAGAGGTAAATCACACAGGAGCAGGCAGAGCAATGAATGCACCCTCACGTGCTCCCCAAGCCCCTGTGGGATGCCAGATATCAAAACCAGAACCTGAAATTCCCCTCTGGAGGCATCACATGTGTGCTTGGAGCTTTCTCCTGAGTGATTTACAAAATGAGTCGTGGGTGAAGGGCTGTCACTCCCTGCTGACTGGGACAGTGGCAATCAATGTTCTTTTAATGGAAAACACCATGTGTTTCCATTGGATTGCTTGGTTGTATTTTGGCATTCTGTTTATGACAGAGAATTATTTGTTATCGAATCCTTAGTGGTCAATAGCTTCAACTTCATTCTAATTACCAAGGCAGCCAAGTCATATTTTTTCTCCATTTACAGAATTTGTAGGACTATAACCAGAAAGCAAGCCACGAGTGACTTGGCCAGTAAACAGTGCAGTTTGCTGACTAGTGTTTGTTTTATAACCTTTGGCATATCTTGATATGTACATAATAACAGTTCTTAACCCATAAATAATATTTTACAGAGGTCACACTATAGTTATTTAAGTTCAGGGGTTTATTTCCCAGAACTCTAAGTAGCTGTGAATGAATTATGTTTAGTCTGATCTGCCACAGAAGGGTCATAAACTTACAAGTTGTAGCAAACCATGGAATATTACTCCTGTATGTCAGGCAAACTGTAAATGTAAAAGAATAATGCTTGATAAGGGGAAAGTCTTTTTATTTTGTTAAAGTAATATACGTTCCTAGGGAAAGGCCGTAAAATTTCATGTTCAGTGACAAGTTGGGCAATCTCTCCACACACAGCTTGTGAATTCTGCTTGCTCTCTGGGACTCTCTCTGCATGTCTGAGAGGCTACGAAACCTACTCTGAGCAGGGAATCTTTTTTCTTTCTTGGCTCCCTTAGGCTTAGAGTGTCCCAGAATCCACAGGAGGTGATGAGAGAAACTTTAGTGCCTTTTCTTAGGGCTCATAAAAAAGGGGTCACTCAATGCTGCCAAAAGTCTGTTCCACTGGAACAGCCATGGACAAGGAGAAAGCTGCTGCCTCACTTCTTAAGCATGATGAACATCTCAGGGACTGGGAGGGAAGAAGACTCAGCTGCTGATCTTCAGGTGCGGACCTGGATAACTTTGGAGGCTGCTTGAGGCCACCTGACAAGAGAGGGAATAGCAGAAAACAGTGGCAGGGAATTGCAAATGAAGAGACCAAAGGGATTGCAGGATCTGGTAAAGACACCAGGTGCAGGAAACAGGAGATGATTTTATCCTGAAGAATGCTGGTTCCAGGACCAGCTGAGATAAAGAAAATGTGCAAGAGAGGAACAGAAAAGGCTCCCAGGTCCTGAAGACAAGATGTAGTGAGAATGAGGAAGAGCCAGACCTGCAAGAACTCTGCCTCGATCCCAAAGAGCTCCCAAAAATGAGGGAAGCAGGGAAGTGCATCTGAGTCCCTGTGCTTTTGGTGTTGATTACTGTAATGACTTCAAAGCAATAATAGAATTTAGAACCTGCTGCAAACCCCAGATTTCTGTGTGCTCCTCCAAAACAGTGACCTGCATGGGCAGAGCCCTTGGAAAGGGTAATTTTAGGTAAAGAGGAGGAAAAACTCCAGTCCTGAGGCTGTTCAACTGCTGTACTGTAAATCCTGTGTCAGGGAAGAGGCAAGAGCCTGTGCTGAGGTTGGGAGCAGGGCAGGGACCCCACTGATCTCACTGAGTGAAAGGATGCGGGAATGCCAGGTCACACTTTCCTTCCAAGCCTTCCTGGGCTCAGCACTGTGCCAGCCCATCTTTTTGTCACCAGATGAACTGGAGAAATTTGAAGACCCTTAAAATTCCAAAAAGTTTCACAGGTAGCCTCTAAGAGATGCTGTAGAGAGGCAATGACACTTCCCAAACCAGAAATAAATATGAACCAAGAGGATCAACGATGAAGATCTGATCATTCTGGTTCTCCAAAATTTTCTTACCCCACCAACTACTTTGCTCCTGCTGTCTGCAGGGGGCCTTGCTGGGGAATTCTAGCTGGCCTGGAGACTTCTAAGAGGAGGAAAAAAATAAAAATGAAGCAAAAAGTCACCAGCTGCATTTCTCAACTTGCACTCCTAGTGCTGGATGCCTGAATCCAGAGTTAGCTGTTGTGAGAGGGCTGCAGCGTGGTGAGGCAGGACCTATTTCACCACCCAGCAGAGCCCTCTGTTATTTACAAGTTGTGCTAATGTTCTGGCATTCCTTCTATACAAAATCAGCCCTGCCTAAATGAATAGTTGCATGGTGGTGGGGGAGATTTTTGAAGAAAAAATATGGCAGTGAATTGTTGAGTCCCCACTGAAAGCCAGCAGGAGATGCATGCCTAACTTGCCCATTTGCCTTGAAAAACTCCGATAAATATTATTTTGAAATTCATTAACTAGAAATAAAATAAAAATTGGGTGATTTTTCTTGACTTTTAACAACTGTAACAACAAATCATTTCTTCTGTGAGTAACCTTTGAGAAAACTCATTAAAACAAGCCTTTTAAACAAAGTAGAATTCACTCTTCAGTGTCCTGACCATACTGCAAGTATTCCATTTCATAGATGCAATTTTATGATGCTGAATTCAAAAGGAATTTTAATTTTTGGGGGTGAGAGTCTAAAGTCAAGGGGTTCTGTAAACTCCATAACTTGTGAAACCTGTGACTGTGTCTCATACTTGGATCAGAACTCCAACACAGGCCTCTTCTCTTCTTGGGGTGCTCAGTGTGAATGTTTCACAGGTATTTCCCATTTCTGTCAGCACAGCAGAAGCTCTGCTGCTGCCTCTCTCTCTCAGGGGGGATTTTATTTACATCTTTCACAGAATCATCACAGAATGGCTTGGGTTGGAAGGGACCTTAGAGATCATCTCATTCCCCTGCCATGGGCACCTTCTACTATCCCAGGTTGCTCCAAGCCCCATCCAACCTGGCCATGAATATTTCCAGGGATGGAGCAGCCACAGCTTCTCTGGGAATCATGTGCCAGGGCCTCAGCTCTCTCATAGGGAAGAATTTCTTCCAATCTAAACCTCTCCTCTTTTAGTTTAAAACCATTCACCTTTGTCCTATCTCCATCTGCTTGTGTATAAAGTCATTATCTTTTTTCTAAGCTCCCGTGAAGTACTGAAAGGAGTTTTCATTTTACACAGACATCACTTTCCATAAAACCTGTAGGGATCCCCTGTGAATCCTTGCTTTAAATCTTCTTTCTGTTCATCTGATTTGGTTGAAATTCCCTAAAAATTTCACACAACATTTGTTGGATGAATGGAAGCCAAAAATACAGGCGTGGGAACACAGGATGTGTCAGGTAACTTTCCTTGTTTCCTTATACAAAACCATAAGGATAATTTCAGCTCTATTTTATCCCTCACTTTATTTATTGTGAAATTTTGATTTAAAATAGTGGAAAAAAAAAATTGACTGACCATAACATGTGCTATGCCCAGACAAGTTTGAGGAACAGAGACTTGGGCTCCCTGGTGACCCAAACAAGTGATGTGTCACCAAGTCCTTATCTGACCACTCATTTCAGAGACAGCAGTGTGAGGTCATGTATATTTTTAATTACCTGTATTTTAATTGAAGCATTTGAGATTACAGCAAATAACATCACTGTTACAAAAAGCACAATCATTATGCAAGGAATGTTCTTGGTTCTGTTCAGCGGCTCAGTTGTGACCATCACAGGCACATTTGTGACCATCACTTCCTTGCTGCCTACACTTACCTGTTACAAACATAGCAACTCTGTGTTCACAGGAAATTCCACTTTATGCAGCATTTTTCCATGCCTGTACTTTTTTGGGAACCAAAAACCTAAATCAGTGCCCGTGGAATTTCTAAGGGAAATTTAATCAAGTAAACAAAGTCAATTAGTTGGTTGCCTAAACAGAGCTGGATGTGTCTTTTTGAAAATCCTAAGCCTGCAATCTGAGGTGCACCATAAATTAAAAAATATGAAAATTAGACTCCTTCTGTCACTAGAACTAAATACAGTATATGATAATTCATTTAAGACTCTGTGTTTATCCTTCCTAGACATGAATCATTTCCTAGCACCACAAAGCATCACTCAAGCACCATTCTTTGCTCCCTATAATTTACAGTGTAGTCAGCCCTGACTAATCATCCTAATTATGTCTGGTACTAAGGACTGCAATTCCCTCCTCTCTTCCCAAACACACACATGCAAGATTAGAAATACTTTGAACATATGATGTTTTCTTCACAGCTTGCAAAAACAACATTTCTAAATTATTATGAAACTATTATTCATTACTTACAATAGTGCCTAAAAATCCCAAATGCCATTTTTCAAACAGAACCTCCCTCTCCCAGAGAGAGAGAGCTTAAAAGCCTTGTAGATGAAAGGCCCAGAGACACAATCAAATTACAGAAATTTAAATTACTGCAGGTCAGCACAACTATTTACTGAGCACATGCATATTCTTAACCTGCTGCAGTAAGGCATCAAATGCATTAATTCAGACCTCTCTTTCTGAGATGTGAGTGTATTTTACCTTGCTTTCATGTCATGGTCCCAGTGAAGAAGAGCTGCTGAGCATCTTGAGCTCTGCCACAGTTCACCCAGTGTTTGGACAACGCTCTCAGGTGATTTTGGGGGCTTTCCTGTGCAGGACCAGGAGTTGGACTCAAAGATCCTTGTCAATCCCTTCCAGCTCTGGCTATTCTGTGCTGTTAAGGCAGTGTAAGTGATTTGGACACCTGGGCCCATGGCACCCACATCACCCAGGTGCCATCATCCCTGCAGGCCTTGGCTGGGTGGGGTTCTGCAAAGCACAAGGCCAAACACAAGTCCCTCCTGTTACCCTCTGCAAAAAGGGCAGATTAATAGATAATTAACATGTATTGCCTTGTCTTGTGGTGCTTATAAAATGTGGTTTGCATTATGTTTTTGTAACAGTTGGCCAGCAAGCCTTGACCTGTGAGGGTTAGGATGAATACCTGCACAGCTGGAGCCTTCAGTGGCCAATGGCAGCCCTGCTCTCATCATTTCCCCCTTTTATAAATGTAAATATTGGAGGTCTTGTTTAAACCTTCAGAACCTAAACATGTCATCACTATTAATAACATATGTTATAAGACACCACATGCTGGCAAAATAACCTGCGGTTAATGACACCAAAAATATTGAAAAGCTTAGCATAAAATTGAAACTTGTTAATGGTACACTGTGCAGTTTGGCATATAACTAGGGGCAGGAATTCCACACAATGGGACTGTGTGAGTGCTAACAGCAGGCTCCCACAAGATAAAATAAACTTGTTTTATGGACATGAGGAATTGATTTTTAATGAGATTCTGCTCGGCCGTAACATCATCCTAGGAGGGTTTGCTGGTTTTCTCCCTGCCTCTGGTGCAAAATTATAGTTTGCAGAATAAAGGCTCACTTAAATGGGGCTATGGATTTGCACCTTCATCCTATTAAGTGAAAAGTAGGTGTTATCCCAGGTCTGGTTGTTAAAATGCCCACAGAGAAGATCCCCTCTTCCCTGCATTCCCTATCTGTATGCTCTAGGATCAGGGAGGTTAGCAGAGCACACTCCTCGAGTTCTTTCAGAGATAAACTATCTTGCAAGCTGATTTCCTGAGGACAGAAGATTAGTAATGAAGAGGAATAAATCTCTCTAGAGAATCTGAGTAGAGGAATGTGAATTTATCTTTTCATGTCCAGGTCTCAGCTGCCTGTTAAGAAAACATTAAGATATAGAGAAGTTGTCAAACTTGAGGTTTGGTGTCAAAACACTGTCACATTCATTCACAGCAATGAAGTCCCTTTGCTGTCTGTTCACATTTGATTATCTTTCTTATTCATTCAATCAATTAAAACCAATACTGAGGCTCCTCTTTGAACCCCAGAAAGAGAACCAGCGTCACACAGCTGGGAAGTACCTTGTAACTGGGCAGCCCTTAGGGAAAAACAGAATACAAAAGCAAGAACAACTATCAAACCTCTTCAACTTTAAACTCAAAACATTTTCTTTGCAATGAATTCACATTTTTGCTTCCCAAATCGATGTCACTTGGCCCTGAACAAGCTGAGCTGCACTGTGCTGTTGCTTTTCTTTCCTCTCTGCTGTTGTGGTTTGCACTGTTTGTGTGCAATCATTGGCTTTTAATTGCCTTCTATTGCCTGTTTCATTTGTCAATAAATAGAAAGTGCAGACCTATCACCAAAGGCCTTACATCTGTTTCTCATACATCTTAGCCACCCATGGTGCCTGAAGCTAAAGCTGTCCCCTACTGCTAACCAGGCTACCAGTTTATTAGGGGTTTTTTTCCCTGCCCTTTTAAAAAGATGAAAGCCCCTAAAAGCTTTTTTCCGTGCAAGTGATGGTTGAAGTTAATGAAGTAAGCATCTGTTAGGTGAGAGAAGGTCACCCTGGGGTTGGGCACCTCCCCGTGGTGGGACTGGCATTCACCCAGCGATTAGTATGTGATGACAACACCTTAAAGATAATTAGTTGACAATGAGTTGAGAGCCTGTTAACCCCTTTAACACCTTATAGTTTATGATTATAATGAAACACTTCAGGACAAAACAAAATAGATGTAGTTTTACTTGAGCGATTTACCCTTTTTTTCGGTGTTTTCGCTTATCATTTTTGTGACCTTCTGCCCAGAGCATGATTCTTCATCAGCCTGGGCTGAAATGTAGCCCCAGTTTTCTGTGCACTTTCCTCCACTGGCTGTGAGTTTAAGACTCTTTGGACTGTGCTGGGAGCTGTTGCTGGGGCAGAACCATGAGAAGAGAGATGTGGATTCGTGGCATTTCTCAGTGGCTGAAATGCCAAGCTGAATGGGTTTTTCCCGGTGGTTTTTCACACTAATGTGGATATATCCCTGCAATGTTAATGGAAGCCACTGGTTCTGACTCACCTGAGTGTTCCAGATGGGCTTTCCCCAGAAACAAGGATTACTTGGCAGAACAAGAGAGAAGCTTTTGAAAACTAAGCTGGAAGAGAGGCAGGATGAGAACACATATGAGTGAAGCAATCAAGAAACAGCACTGATCATGGGTGTTGGGAGACAACGAGGAGGAGCAGGAGGAAGCAAATGGAGAACAACTGGCATTCTGTTGTGATTTATGTGCACTGGCATTTCCCATCTTCATTCAGTCACTCAACGTGTTTAATCATGACATGGGAGCTCAGATGAATTACGACTGGCAGTAGCTCAAGAAATTTGGCAACAGCAAAGTGAAACAAATTTGTGCACAGCAATCAAGAAAAGCCTGTCTTGAGATTAAAAATAAAATTCCATTTCATGTAAAGAGATACATATCTTGCTTCCCTCTTCCTTTGCACTTTCTAGTTCAATGTGATGAAGGCAGTCCCGGTGGGAAAATTTTCTGACAACATGTCTGCACCATTTTTTTGACACAGACCCAGAGAACAAGGGCTGGTCTTGCTTTCCTGAGGTTTAGCACAGGACTTCCATTGATTTCAGCAGGAGCAAGCTTTGTGTTTGGTAAGTACCCAAATATGTGGCTATCTAAGCTATTCTGTAAACTTTCTGCCATGTGTCCATCATTAACAACTGCCAGGTCCTGGGATGCACAATAGATCCTCACAATTCTCATTTCTCCTGTGCCTCCCATTTCAGTCCTTTAAAGCTCTTTAAAAACATCAGTAAATTAAGTTCCACTGTGGCAAATGCTCCCTGGAGAGACTTTTATTCCCAGGTGACAGGCAAAGGCAAGGCTTGCAAAGGATCCCCACAGCAGTTACAGCCCAGACCTCCTGGCTCCCAGCCTCGTGCTTTACTGCTAATTAAATACATCTAGATTAATGCAGAAAATGTAGTTTTGTTATGCTTTTTACATTTAAAGGCAATATATGGATTCAGCACTGTATCAAATGTCCATAAACTCAAAAATAAAGTATTTCCAGCAACTTCTAAGTCCCTCATTAACTAGCTGGTACTACTGGGTAGAACAAGGCTTAAGGAAAACTTGCTATCATTCATCTTAATAGAATTCTAGGAGTAGAACTGTCCTCCTCCAAAATTCGAGATTATTATCCAAAACTGATTGATCTGTCTGAAGTTATGGCCATCAGCTCTTCTAGCAGTCAAAAAAATTTATGGTAACTCCATCTTAAACACAGTTAGTAAAGGTAATTTGCTATTATAGGGAGATGGGTCATAAAATCTGAATTCCTGGAACACATAATTGATTGCTTGATTATTAAATGTGATTCAGGGTTAATTAATCAATCTCAATTTCATGATACAGAAGAAAAATATTCTTAAAATGCCATGCAGACTCAGTTTCTGTTTCCTCATGTGAATTGCTCTTTTATTGGCCTTTAGATTAACTGGTCCCTCTTCCTGCAACCCTAAATGTATGTTTAGGCACAATGTTAATTACAGAACTGTTTGTCTAACTATGAATTTTAAAAATACAGCTCATAATTAATGATGGACAAAAAATGACATCTTTATATTCTGAAACACCAGTATAGCAAAGTATGAAAAGGCTCCACTGGTTTCAGCAGAGCTACAGAAATTTAGGCCAGTTGAGAATCTGTCCCTATCTTTACAACATATTTCTGCCCAGTTATTTCCTTTATCAATTTTTAACTAGTTTAGAATATTGCTCTGGGGAGCACATCTAAAATAGCTGTTTGTAATGGGATTCTGCATCAAGCTGCACAATCCTGTTGAATTTTCTTACCTGCCTTTCTTGTTATCTCATCAAAAATGAGGGAAACTCACTCTGATTTCAGCACTCCTGAGTGCAGGACACACCCATCTTGGACAGGTACATTGGAAAATGGAGCTATGCAAAAGCCTTTAGAGTAGCTAGATGTGGAAAAAGCAGAATTATCAAATCAAGGAATGGTGCTGGTTTTGTACAATTCAGGATTTCTTGCAAAGACGTTTACAGCACTGGTGCCACCACCCTGCTCTGCTGTGGGCTGCTCCTCCTCAGGGCAGGGGTCAGTCCAGCTCCTTTTCCAGCTGGGCTTGCATTACCCCAGCAAAATAGGAACAGCTGGTTTGGTTTTGTTGATCATTAAGTATTTCCTTAAGAATTTTCAAGCTGTATGGTAAGGTCTCTAGGCATTTTCTGCTTTCAATGAGAACAATTTGTCAATATGCAAGGATTTGTGTATTAGGTATTTCAGCCCACCACACAGTCTCACAAATAGGTGAAACCAAAGCATAGAGGCTCTTTAGGATGGGTTTTGATGGAGCAACAGTGTGTCTTACAAGGAGGAAGGAACAGCATGAGCTGGACATTTTGGCGGACATTTTGGCAGACATTGTCATTACTGCTCAGTTGCACAATGTTGAAACAGAGGTGTGGCCACAGCCAAAACACAAAGCCTTGCAGTGGCAAATCTCCTGGGCAGCTCCTGTGACAGCATTCCTACAAACCAGCAAAGCTCTCCAGACTGCAGAGAAGCAGGAGCAGGCTGGACATGCCCATCCTGT
The DNA here is from genome assembly GCF_047830755.1 of Zonotrichia albicollis. Lineage (NCBI taxonomy): Eukaryota > Metazoa > Chordata > Aves > Passeriformes > Passerellidae > Zonotrichia > Zonotrichia albicollis. Next base: position 58,016,038 of record NC_133824.1, read on the forward strand.
TGTCCAGTCATGGAACCCACTTGTCTGTCTGCTCAGACAAAGGGGTGTCAAAAGGGACACCGAGAAAACGTCTTTGACTGAAGACATTGCCAGCATTGAGCCATTTGGAATTAAAAAAAAAACAAACAAAACAAAACAAAGATCTCTGATGAGCAGCACTGCAGATGGAGAAATTTTCCATTGGTATAGAACTAAATAAATACTCTTCTCTCAGTCCAGTCATGAAACCCACTTGTCTGCCTGCTCAGCAAAAGGGACACAGAGAAAATCTCTTTGACTGAAGACATTGCCAGCATTGAGCCATTTGAAAAAAAACAAAACCAAAGATCTCTGATGAGCAGCACTGCAGATGGAGAAACTTTCCATTGGTATAGAACTAAATAAATACTCCTCTCTCAGTGTCAGCAAAATGCCTCTGCCAGCACAGCCAAGAAAAAGAAGGAAAGCAGCGTGGGAGCCAGCGCACAGCCTTGTTTGGGGCTGCTTGAGACAGGCATGGAGCCTGATACACTGCCATTTTCCATACACTGGCCATCACAGCAAAATAAAAGTGACAGAAATAAACTTTGTGGGACTTCAAAAAGATGAACAAGATTTTCCAGACCCCCTCATGATTCTACAGTGTTAAAAGATTTGCTACATCAATGAAAAAACGTACTGCCAATCCGTTTTCCTGAAGCTGACAGAGATCCTACCTACAGGGTATGACCAGACCTAAATCCTCTAAAATTAGGAAAATGTTGAGACCATGTGAGTGCCTTTTCAGTAACAGAGACTAGGAAAATGACAGGATAATTGTCATAATTTGCTTTGTCACCTTTATGAATAGAGAAGCTTATAAAAGTTGCAAGCCCACATGTTGAGTTTTGCTCTCAGAAAATGCTCAAGATTTAAGCAAGAAGGGCAATCCAACACCTCCAAACACCTCCTTGTCCTCATGTTTATTTGGCAGCAGCCCATGTTTGTCACACTTCATGCCACAGGGTTATCTGTAGCCTGTTTTTCAGGATGGCAATGTCACAGCAGCTCCACCACATCTCGTCAGGGCTGCTGCTGGTCTGCCCATGAGCACCAGCTTTGGGACATTTCCCTGTTCATAGGGCAGCTGGCATCTGCTCTGAAGTCTCTCCCAGCACCCACAGGTACACCAGGAGCAAGCAGCACCAATCCTGTCATTGTCTCTGAACCAAATTGTCTAATTTATTCTAAATTATAAGGTGAGTGATTTAACACCCATAATAAAAAGGCATCAAACCTTAACACTTCTCTTTTCATATGAAGGTTTCCATGGATAAAGAGTCTGTTTCTGCCCAGGTCAGACTTTTTCCAGCTTGGATTTAAGGGTAGGAAGGGACCTGGGCAGTTTGTTTTTTCATGGGGGACCTTGGCCATGAGATAGCTCTGTCCAAGGGCCACCTGGCATAGAAATACTGGAAAGTACAAAATTAATCTTTACCAGCCCCTTTGGGAAAGGACAGATACTGACTTCATTTTCTAGAGAAGACAATGGGATTTACCAGTGAAAGACATGTAAAAGGGGTGAGGAAACTTAAAAAAAAAAAAAAAAGGCAAATATGCAATTTTAAATTTATCTCAGAAGATGGTGTAGATTAGTACCATTATTAATTTAAAAATTAGAAAAATTTTTTCATCAATTGTCTGTGTTTTACCTGTTATGTACCTCTGAAAATATGTCTTCTAAGTCTTGGAGCTCTGCAGAGGATGTTTGTACTCTCTGGAGTGTCTTTCAGGCTTTGTGGACGTTCAAGAGAATGATAAAGTCAATTTTTGCAAAAGAGAATGGAGAAAAGGCACCTTAGGAAGGATGCCAGGTACAGGAGGACTGAGGGATGTCATTCCCAACCCATTCCAAGGGTGGACTAGGATAAACAGGCCTTGTGTGGTGGGACCCACACACAGGAGCCAGTTGTGTGTCCAGCTGGAGAAACTCTGCCAGGGCCATGTGACAGACACAGTGTTCAGGTTTTGTTAGCATCTGTGTGGTCCAATTTTCTATTACTGTCAGCAAGTTATTTCTAGGGGTGCCAGGTTATTTTGTCCATAAACATTGTCCCCATCACACATTTCCAATTTTAACCCTATTTGTCTCCAGTTGATTTACATTTGGCCAGAAGCAAATTACCTATTGGAAGCATTTATTGAAAATTAATTAGGTGGCTAAAATACCTCCAGCAGATTCTGTTAACAGTGTCTGTTCCTTGTGGCTCTCCAGAATTCAGCATTTTCCAGTTAAAACACCTAGCAATTAAAAAAAATCATAAAATAAATGATATAATTAGTTCCAGAATGGAACTTGGTCTCTTTGAAATCAGATGCTTTCTTTTAAGGCTGCAGTGCCATACAATAGCAAGGGATTTATAGTGCCAGGGGATTTTTGATAGAGGAGGGAGTAAGCACTTACAATAACTAAGTCACTGCATGAAGCAAAATGAAGGTGTCCTTGGAGCTTAAAACCAGCCAGGCACACAGGAGAACTGTGCAAACACCAGAGTGGGGACAGGAGAGAAGACAAGATCTATGAAGTGAGATTAGAAGGAAAATTACAGGATTAAATCAGAGGCAATCACAGCACCCAAGAACATGGAAAAACACCCTGATCTCTCTAAAGAAAAGCCAGGATGTTAACATGATTTACTGCAAATAGTTCCACAACATTAAAATGAGTTTTTATTTTCTGTGTGTGCTGCTTCAAAGAACAACTCTGTAGGCTCATAAAAATGCAGAGAACAAATAGGGGCCTCTAAGACCAATTTATATGCCATGCCCACTGTGCACTGAGACACATATAATCTGTAAAATGTCAGCTTCAAAGTTCCAGAGAGATTGGTGTTAACCCTGACCCCCGACCTTGCCGACTCTAGCTGGGCCCTCATGCTCTCTTAACCAGCTGTTTTAGATAAATGTGCTCCATTTTTAAAGAGATTGCCTCAGAGTTTTACGTGAATAGTAGTAATATTATTAACTCTCGCTGAAAAAACCACCTTAACCGAGAGTCTTTACAGATGGGCCAATCAAAGTCTTACCCCATGCAGAGAGTGGTGGGTTAATAAATATGTCATTGGACTGAAAATATTTAAACAACACCAGGAGAAAAGAGCAAGGCATACGACAAAAGGAAAGCATATTAGTACTGTTTCCTGTCAAAATACACAGAGGAAGCACTTTACTTTGACCATTTTCCTCATAAAGAGACACGGTAGGCCAAAACAAACAAAGCTGAGGAATCTGGTTTATCCCACTGTTGGATATCGAGGGTTATCAACTCAAATGAAGTAAGGTTGAGTGACCAAAGCCAGGTTCTCCTTGACAGGACTGTTAATTGAACATCTCAGCAAAGGTAGCACACAAGCTGTGGCCCTGTCCATCAATAGTTCCATTCCATAAGGCCTCATTTATGTTTTCCTTATTTCCCTTTATTCA